>NW_022196897.1:24616691-24680493 GCF_008632895.1 Mastomys coucha | reverse complement strand
TTGGTAAAGATCTTTTCCCAATTTGTTGGTTGGTGTTTTGTCCTATTCACAGTGTCTTTTGCCTTACAAATATGATACCTCTTGACTCACACATCTGTGCTTTAGCAACACAAAATCATCTAAATTTCTTTGATCTTAGCATGCTATTGTAATATCGCTGGTTTATTCTATCCATATGTCTATACTGTCATTTGTCTTGTTGCATATCAATCCTGCTTACCCTTCAAAACTCCAACACTGAATTTTCCCAATCTAGAGCAAAATGAATTGACAATGTTAACACAAATTTCTCTCTTTATATTAGTGGGATGCAAGGAAAACAGAAAATAAGTATGCCAGAATACAGTTTGAGAGATGAAATATTTACTGAGTACATGCTCCATAATGAGACCACAATCAAAGGTGTAGTATCTGGAGATAAATGAATACATAGGTTTATTATGAGGGTATGAAATATGTCATTAAGTTGAGATTGCTGCCCTGTTGAAGAGTTTCTTCAAAGCCTCCTTCATGTCTCTGTTCCTTATGCTATATATGAATGGGTTCAGCAATGGAGTGACCACTGTGTACATCACAGAAGCAACTATGCCCTTGTCACTAGAAGTACTGGATGAAGGTATAAGATAAAGTCCAATAATTGCACCATAATACAGAGTTACCACAGAGAGGTGGGAGCCACATGTGGACAAAGCTTTGCAGATCCCTTTTTTAGATGAAACTTTCAGGATGGTGGCCACAATGTGACCATAAGAGATCAAGATACATATTAGTGGCAGAGTAATGACTGTTGTGCCTGCTGTAAAAATGACCAGTTCATTGAGAGAGATGTCTGAGCATGAGAGTTTCAGCAAGGCAGCAAGGTCACAGAAGAAATGAGGAATGGTGTTGTCAGCACAGAAGGACAACCGGGCCAAAAGGAGGGTGTGAGATAGGGCACTGGCACAGGATAGGATCCAGGATATAGCTACCAGTAAGATACAGAGCTCCTCTCTCATGATAGTGGTGTAGTGCAGGGGATTACAGATGGCCACATACCGATCATATGCCATTGAAGTGAGTAGAAAGTTGTCCAGATCGGTGAAAAATATGAAAAAATACATCTGTGCTATACACTCTGCATAGGGAATGGATGGATCCTGAATATGCATATTCCTCAGCATCTTGGGTACAGTGACAGATGAAAAAGAGATATCTGTGAAGGCCAAGTGGCTGAGGAAGAAGTACATGGGGGTGTGGAGGTGAGAGTCCAGCCTGATGAGCAGGATGATGAGCAGGTTCCCCAGCACAGTTGTCAGGTACATGGCCAAGAAAAGGGCAGAGTACAAGCCTTGCTCCTCTGGCTGAATGGGGAGCCCCAGGAGGATGAATTCAGCCACTGTACTCTGGTTACCCGTTCTCATGGTATTCTTCTCTTTGCTGTCAACAGAGGATATCACAGAATGCAGAAACAAACAGATATTGATTTACATAAACTTATCATTCAAATGTTTATGAGTATTATATGCTGGTATTACTCAGCCATTTAAAGTGGCTTACATATGAAATGAGAAGATTTGCTAAAAAATAAGAGAGTTTTAATAAGTAGTATCATTAACATTCAGCAGCATCTGGGGACAAGACAAATGGGACCACATGACTTGCAGTTGCACAATCAGGAAGTACCTACACCATTTTAGGAGAGGGCTTGTCACCTTCAAATTATAGTGTGAACTTTTGAAAAGTGACCTAATTTTCATTAATAGTTAAAGACTAAGGTGGATATTTCAAGGTGTACAATAACAAAGACTTCAATAAAACTGGCTCAAAAATAAGCTTCTGTGATGTACACTAGTAGATCACTCATTCTGCATGCATGAGGCCCCAAGTTCAATCCCCAGCAAGGCAAAAACAAATGGCCACTGCAAAATACAAATTGCCAAGGTTTCTGTTATGAATGATGTTGGTGAGAAAAAAAGATATATCTGCTAACTATGATATCAATTGGAAATATCACACTTACTGGTATTTTTTAGATAATGTTTTAACTTCCTACTGATTCAATGACCTTTCTTGACCCTAGAAAAATACATAATTCAATATCAAAAAACTGTTTTTGTTTGTTTTGTTTCTAATGAAGAAATTAAAACAAAAAACAAACAAACAAAAACAAAACAAAAAAAAAAAACAAGCAAAAAACAACCAACCAAACAAAATAACCAAGAACCACTGCTGTTCCCCTTTGTTCTTTCAGTTCCAGCATCTGATGTGAACCCATCCATTTACTGTGCAATCCTCTCATCAGGAGTGTGTGTGTGTGTGTGTGTGTGTGTGTGTGTGTGTGTGTGTGAATCTCCTTCTCCTAAGGCTGTTGCCTCCCCTTGGAAATGCTTTAAAGCATGATTTACAAATGCTGTAGGGATGTTGGAAATTGAGTTGATGACCCATGTCCTGATTCCATTTTTTTTTAAAGCTCAAACATCCCAAATACCCCACAGCTGCAGATTTCCACTCATTCTACTGGCCCTCTCTCCTGTCTCTCCCCACACCTGACACTCTTCCCTCACATTCCCCTTCCCTCTTCCAGGAAGTCAATGTGTTGACCTTAGCTGGGATGCCTAACTGTGGGAATGTGAAACCTGAGGTTACCTCCTGTTGCCAAGCAGGAGCCCCAGTAGAGGGAAAGGACACCAACCCAAAATTCATCCTGTCTAAAAGAAATGCAGGGCAAAAGCAGAACAGAAGTGGAAGAAATGGCCAACTAATAACTGGACCAATTTTAAACCTATCCCATGGTCATGAACTAATCCTTGGCATTATTAATGATACTGTTTTGCTTACAAACAGGAGCCTAGCATAACTGTGCTCTAAGAGGCTCTACTAGCAACTGACTGAAACAGGTACCCGCAACTAAACCCTGGATGGAGGTTGTTGACCCTTATGGAAGAGTTGAAGGCCCTGAAGGGTATGGGAACCCCACAGGAGGACCAACACAGTCAACTAACATGGACCTTTGGGAGCTACCAACCAACACACATGGGCTAGAATGAGGGCCCTGGCACATATCTAGCAGGCATGCAGCTTAGTCTCTGTGTGGGCTCCCAAACAACTGGAAAAGAGGTTCTCCCTATAGCTGTAGTCTGAATGTGCTATCCACTCCCAAAAGAGCTGCTTTGTCTGGCCACAGTGGAAGAGGATGTACCTGATGCTGCAGAGACTTGATGCGCCAGGGTTGGGGGATACCTGTGGAGGGCACCCTCTCAGAGGAGAAGGGAATGTGGGATGTGGGAGGATTTATGCATGGTGAGGGTAATAGGAGGGGGCAGAGTTTGAGATGGGAAGAAAGAAAGAAAGAAAGAAAGGAAAAAGGAAGGAAGAAGGAAGGAAGGAAAGCAAGCAAGGAAGATCATTTTCAACCCAAATCAATGCCTACAGCCTGCTACTTACTGGGAAAGAGTGAGTGAGGTGAGACATTAGGATCTTATTGTAGTTTTCAAGCACAACAAATGCTAGAAGACTTGACTTAAGTGTCAAAGTATTGTTTTCCTTTACACTTCTTTCTAGTTTGATTATCCTCTGATTCCATATCAGCACACCATGTTCCTTTGGCTTTTACCAAAGAGTAGCCAAATAATAGTAATGAGAAACTTGAGTGGTTGATAAGGCAAGAATTCTTGGCCTGGTGTCCAGGTTCTCACTCCGCTCAAGTGTTTTGAGGCTGCTTGGCTCTGTTGTCTGAAAGATGAAGCACTATGGTTGAGTGCAGAAAAGTGCACTCAGCCCAGAATGACAAAAGGGAAAAAAAACAAGGAAGAATGTGCATTAGGCTTGGCTATAGTTTATCACTACAGTGTGACCTACAGGTAACTGTTAAATTTGTGGAGTCATTTTTAAATTTTTTATTGTTTTTAAAAATTCACTTATAAAAGCAGCTTCCCTTATGACATTTTCATGCATACTCCGTTTTGATTGGTTTTTCTCACACACTCCATCTCTTGCTCCCCATCCCTCACTAAACCTTCTTTTCCTGGTATTATTTTCCCTGCTTAAATATTAATAAATATTTCAATAAACATTTTAAATGGAAAATAATATGTTTTGATGAACATACAATGCCTAACTTAGAACCTAGAATCTAAATATAATATGAAATTAAAACATGAGTTAAAAGGAAAGTTTGATATGAAGTATACCAAGGTGTTGCTATTAGTGATATCTTGGTAGTTGATTGCATATAGTCACTATTTTCTTTTACCTTTAAAAAATATCATTTTCCAGAATATAATTAAAATATATTATATGGAATCCTCCAATAGTAAGTAAAAACCAAAATAAGAATTTTCCCATTTTCTCTATAAATGATTTTTACTTTTATTACCTAAAAACAATCTCTCCATTTAAAAAAAATTTTGAGCACCCTTAAGGATCAATAAGTATCAGACTGTACTAGGGAATGGAGGCATGAAATCAATGGATTCTATCAAGAAGCTGGGAAATGAGGACTGTGTTTAGTAAGCTGGGCTTTCTAACTAGATATATTCTCCAAATACAATTTCAATGCCATCTAAAATGAAGATGTTGAAGAGAAAGATAATACTAGACTGGTCATTCTCTACCCACTCTAAATAAACATGCATAATGATACCTAAAAACATAATGAGATCAGGCTCACAGATAGTGTATGTAGACTATGTAGATAGTCAACTATCTCAGTTTTTCTTCTTCAATTCCTAAGCCTTTGAGGTGATATATAATGGAGTTATTGGTCAGTGATGATTGCTACATCCCTTCCTCTAAGACCTAGAATTAAGGAATTCATTAAGAGCACAGTGAATTGCTGAGCACCTGGACACATGCATGCACACACACATCTTGGCTACATCCCTGTTCTGAATTTCATGCTCAGATTACCCAGCTCTCAGGAATGTCTAATCCTCACCTCTAGGATATCCAGTGCACCCTCATGGTCCAAGCCCCTCTCTGAGAGCAAAGAGGAACATCTTGAACCTTCTAATTCACTGGCTTCAGAAACCCAGGTGGGAAGACTCCACTCTGTTTTTCAGAGAAAAGACACAATGGACTAGGAAACCAAGCTTCCAGGTAGAGAAATCTGTTAAAGATGTACTGACTTCCAAGTTTCCTTATGACTCCCTCCAGGACAGATGCCCTAGGGCAGTGGTCCCTAAAGTTTGATATTCAAGAGAATTATCCAGGGAACTTGTTAAGGAGTGGAGTTCCAGAAAACTTTATTCATTATGGTTGAGGTCAGGTTACTCTTAGACGTGCATTTGTAAGGTAAGACTTTGAGAAAATGCTGTCCTTAGAAAGACTGCCAGCTTGCTTGTGAATGTGTTTGAGGAGAGGTGGGGAGACCTTCTCAGTCACAGATTTCCTCCAGTAGGTCATAGTTGGAAAGTTTTTCTTTTTCAAATGGAAAGGCTCTTTTGTGTGTGTGTGGTTTTCTTTTTGTTGTTGTTGTTGCTTAGAAAGTTAATTTCCTTTGCCTTATAGAAGCTTTGCAATTTTATGAGGTCTTATTTGTCAATTCTTGATCCTAGAGCATAAGCTATTGGTATTCTGTTCAGGAAAATTTTCCCTGTACCCATGAGCTTGAGGCTCTTCCCCACTTTCTTTTCTATTAGCTTCAGTGTATCTGGTTTTATGTGGAGGATCTATTTGGACTTGAGTTTTGTAAAGGAGATAGGAATGGATCGATTTGCATTCTTCTACATGCTAACCTTCAGTTGAACCAGCACCGCCATGCCCACTCTAGTGAAGTCTTGTGACAAGCCCAAAAACTTGGCCACAGACCAGAGGCGAAAAAGCTTCAAAGAAAGCCAGTCTCTTGGAGTTCATTCTGTGCATCTAATTCAGAGGTAGCCCAGATATGTCCTTACGAACTCGCATGCTAGGTGCCCACCAAGATATGATTTACTATAGCTAAACAAAATTGGACATTGCTCTCTGACCTTAACCAATGCCCCAACATCTTAGCCAAACCGTGGTTTGGAATTTCATAGGCAATCTTACACATTCAAACTAATTGCCTCCAGCATTGTTAGGGAGATTATGAAGGGGTAGGGCATTGAAGCTTACAAAATGGGAGTTGTATATCCCAGGGCAAGGTCAAGTAGAATCCTCATTTTTAGTATATGGCAGCTGAGCCACCCCTAGGAATTAGCAAGAATGAGATTTCCAGGGACATGTCTCTTCTGGCCCAGAAGATTAGCATAGTGGGCATTTTACTAAGGATGGGCGGGACCTTGAGCTGAGTGTGTGTGTGTGAGACGGTGTACTATAGGACATTCGAGCCTCATGCATGCTGCAGCTTGCCCCCCCCCGCCCCCAGGACCCAAGCCTGTCCAGAGGAGATGGCTGCTGTTTTAGACCCAGTGTGTTTTATATGAACTCAGATGTACCTCGACCGCTGAGCTGCCAGATTTTTCTTTTCTCTTTTGTAATGACTGTAAAATTCTGATGCCGTTTTGGAGAAATACATTCAGATCCTGCACTTCTTTGTGTTGTGTCTGCCACTATTTCTCTGCTGATGCCTTGTCGACCTTTACCAGAACCTTGTTTCTCCGGTAGGTTGAGGGAGGCCCAGAAAGGCTGGCCTGCAGCACAGCACCATTTGCTGAAAATGCTGTCTTTTTCCATTGGATGGCTTTAGCTCCTTCGTCAAACATCAAGTGACCATATGTGTATGAGTTCATTTCTGGGTCTTCAATTCTATTCCATTGATCTATCTGTTCTAAGATCAACAATAGACAAATGGAACTTCATATAATTGCAAAGCTTCTATAAGGCAAAGGACACTGTCAATAGGACAAAACAGCAACCAACAGAGTGGGAAGAGATCTTTACCAACCCTATGCCTGATAGAGGGCTAATATCCAGTATATACAAAGAACTCAAGAAGTTAGACTACAGAGAATGACATAACCTTATTAAAATTGGGGAACAGACCTACACAGAGAATTCTCAACTGAGGAATCTCAAATAGCTGAGAAGCACCTAAAGATATGTTCAACATCCATAGTCATCAGGGAAATGCAAATCAAAACAACCCTGAGATTCCATCTCACACCAGTCAAAATGGCTAAGATAAAAAATTCAGGTGACAGCAGATGCTGGCAAGGATGTGGAAAAAGAGGGATACTCTTCCATTGGTGGTGGGATTACAAGCTGGTAAAATCACTCTGGAAATCAGTTTGGCAGTTCCTCAGGAAATTGAACATAGGACTACCTGAGAACCTAGCTATACCACTCCTGGGCCTGTGTCCAGAAGATGCTCTAACATGTACTAAGGACATATGCTCCACTATGTTCATAGCAGCCTTATTTATAATAGTCAGAAGCTAGAAACAACCCAGATGTTCTTCAACAGACGAATGGATGCAGAAAATGTGGTTCATTTACACAATAGAGTACTATTCTTCTGTTAAAAAAATTCATGAAGTTCTTAGGCAAATGGATGGAACAAAAAATATAATCCCAAGTCGGGTAACCCACTCACAAAAAAAACACACATGCACTCACTGACAAGTGGATATTAGCCCAGAAGTTCGGAATACCCAAAATACAACTCACAGACCACATGAAGCTCAAGAAGAAGGAAGACCAAGTGTGGATACTTTGGCCCTTCTTAGAAGGGAGATCAGAATACCCATGGTAGGAAATACAGAGACAAAGTTTAGGGCAGAAACTGAAGGAAAGGCTATCCAGTGACTGTCCCACCTAGGGATCCATCCCATATACAGTTACCAAACCCAGACACTATTGTGAATACTACCAAGTGCTTACTGACAGGAGCCTGATATAGCTGTCTCCTGAGTGTCTTGGCCTGTGCCTAACTAACACAGAAGTGAATGCTCACAGCCATCCATTGGACTGAGCACAAAGTCCCCAATGGAGGTGCTAGAGAAAGAACTCAAGGAGATGTAGGGGTTTGCAGCCCCATAGGAGGAACAACAATATGAACCAACCAGTATCCCCAGACCTCCCAGGGTCTAAACTACCAACCAAAGAGACACCTGGAGGGACCTATGGCTCCAGCTGCATATGTAGCAGAGGCTAGCCTTGTGGGACATCAATGAGAGGAGAGGCCCTTGGTCTCATGATGGCTTGAAGCCTCAATGTAGGGGAATCCCAGTTCAGGGAAGCGGGAGTGAATGAGTTAGTGAGCAGGGAGATGGGGGATGGGATAGGGGGGTTTTTGGAGGGGATAAAATTTGCAATGTAAGTAAAGAAAACATCTAATAAAAATGTGAAAATATCTACAAAGCAAAAAAAAATTATTAAAAGATGCAAGGGACCAAGGCAGGCTTATCAAAATTATACCTGACTTCTCGACAGAGACTGTAAAACCTAGAAAAGTCTGGATAGATTCTGTCTTGCAGCCTCTATGAAACCACAGATACCAACCAAACCTATTATACTCAGCAAAACTCTCAATTACCATAGATGGAGAAAACAAGATATTTCAAGACAATACCAAGCTTAACATATCTATAAAAAAATCCAGCATGACAGAACACTTGGAAGGAAAGTTCCAAACCAAGGAGATTACCTACACACAAGAAAACACAGGAAATAAATAATTCCACACCAATAAAAACAAAATGATGGGAGTGTTAGTGCACGGGCATGCATATGTGCATGCGTGCGCGCACACACACACGCACACACAGAGAGAGAGAGAGAGAGAGAGAGAGAGAGAGAGAGAGAGAGAGAGAGAGAGAGAGAAGCTAACACTACTGTTAGGATTTTACTGCTGTGAATAGACACAGAGACCAAGGCAACTCTTATGAGAACAACATTTAATTGGAGCTAGCTTACAGCTTCAGAGGTTCAGTCCTTTATCATCAAGACAGGAGCATGGAATCTCTGGGCAGACATAGGCTAGAGGAGCTGAGAGTTCTATATTTTCATCTGAAGGCCACTAAGAGAAGACTGGCTTCCAGGCAGCTAGGATGAGGGTCTTAAAGCCCATGTCCAGAGTTACTCACTTCCTCCAACAAAAACCACACTTACTCCATCAAAGCTTTACTTCCAAATGGTGCCACTCGATGAGCAAAGCATACTTACACCACCATCAAAATAACAGAAATTAACACTCATTGGTTATTAATATCTCTCAACATCTATGAACTCAATTCACCAGTAAAAAGACATAGGCTAACAGAATAAATGCAAAAATAGTATCCATCATTGTACTGCATTAAAAAAAAATCCAAAAAAAAATCCAAACACACACCTTAGCTACAAATATAAATATTACCTCATAGAGAAGAGCCATAAAAAATGTTTTCAAGCAAACAAACCCCCAAAACAAGATGGAGTAGCCATTCTAATATATAATAAAAATGATTTTTAACCAAAATTAATCAAAATGGGTGGGGAAGGATGCTCATACTTATCAAAGAAAATAATCCACCAAGTTGACATCTCAATTCTGAACATACATTCCAAAAAGCAAGTGCATCCACATTCATAAAGGATACATTACTAAATCTTAAACCTCAAATTGAACCCCACACATTAATAGAGAGACTGCAATACCACACTCTAACTAATGGGCAGGTCATTGAGACAGAATTAAATAGAGAAATAATGAAAGTCACAGATATTAAGAACCAAATGGATCTAACAATTATTTACAGATTTTTTTTCAGCCAAACAGAAAAGAAAATACGTTCTTCTCAGCACCTCATGTAACTTTCTCCAAAACTGACCATACAGTTGGTCACAAGCTCCAACAGATACAAGAAAATTGAAATAACTCCTTGTATATTATCAGACTACCATAGATTGAAAGTGGACTTCAACATTAAAAGAAACAACAGAAAGTTGCTTCCCACATACTTAGGAAAATGTAATTCAAAACCACTCTGAGATTCCATCTTACACTCATCAGAATAGCTAAGATCAAAAACTCAAGTCACAGCACATGTTGACAAGTATGTGGAGCTCCTCCATGGTTGCTTGGAGTGCAAACTTGTACAACTTTGGAAATCAGTTTGACAGTTTCTCAGACAATGGGGAATAGTTCTACCCTGGGACCCAGATATAACACTCCTGGGAATATACCCAAAAGATTCCTCACACTATCACAGGGACACTTGCTCAACTATGTTCATAGCAGTTTTATTCATAATGGCCAGAAACTCAAAATGACCTAGATGTCTCTCAACTGAAGAATAGATAAAATGTAGTCCAAATACAAAATGGAATTCTGTTAAGTTATTAAAATAAAGATATCATGAATTTTGCAGGCAACTAGATGAAACTTCTTGAGTAAGGTAACACAGACCCAGAAAGACACATTATATATATTATTACTCAGTTTCTTTGGATATATATATCCAAAGAAACTGAGTAATAATGAGTCTCAAGGGAGGATGAGTGAGTTGCACTCAGGAGAAATAAAATATCCTAAGATGTAGATGAATAGAGGGAACTGGGTTGGGGAAAGAGTGAGGAGAGGATGGCAATCAGGCATGGTGGGAGGGGGTCATGGGAGGAATGAGAGTGAAAATGGATGTTGGTGGGAAGCATCTCTGGGACCATCTGGAGAGATGCTATTTAGTATCTATGTGGGTGACCCTAACTGAGATTCCTACCAGCATGGGATATAGAGATTGAAGTAGCCACCTCCTATAGCCAGGCAGGACTTCTTTTTTTTTAAGTATAGAGTTTATTTAGGGCATGAGTATGGGAGCTGAGAGAAATGCAGAGAGAGAGAGAGAGAGAGAGAGAGAGAGAGAGAGAGAGAGAGAGAGAGGAGAGAGAGAGAGAGATCCCCTTTTAAAAAAAGATTTATTTATGTGAGTACACTGTAGCTATATTCAGACACACCAGAAGAGGGCATTGGATCCCATTACAGATGATTATGAACCATCTGGTTATGTGGTGTGTATATGGGTAACCCTAGATAAGATTCCTACTATCATGGGATATAGAGAGTGAAGTGGCCACCTTCTGTAGCCAGGTAGTACTTCAAATGGAAGGGGGTGGATATCAACCTCACCCACACAAAATCTTCAAATTTCTCTTTCCTATAAGATATGTATCAATAAGGATAGAACATGGTCTGAGGGAACATTCAACAATGTCTGGACCAACTTTGAGACCAATCCCATGAGAGAGAGTCAATACCTGACACTATTAATGATACTGTGCCATGCTTGAAGACAGGAATCTACCAAAGCTATTTCCTGAGGGGATTCATCCAGTGGCAGATGGAAACATGCAGAGACCCATAGCCAAACATCAGGCAGATTTGGGGGAATCTTGTGGAAGAGCCAGCCAAAGTAGTCAAGGACACCACAAGAAGACCTGCAGAGTCAAGTAATCTAGCCACATGAGGGCTCATATGAACTGAACCACCACCAACCAAAGAGCCTTCAGGTCCTAGACCTAAGACCCATAACTTTGTAGCAGATGCACAGCTTGATTTTCATGTGGTTCTCCTAAAAATTGGAGGTGGGGCTGTGTCTGACTCTGTTGTATGCCATTAGATCCCCTTTCTCTACCTGTACTGCTTGGCTGGTCCTCAATGGCCCAGTAGGTGCTTAGTTCTGCTAGGACTAGATGTTCCAGGGTTCAATGATACCCAAGTGGGGTTTTCTCTTCTCTGAGAAGTAAATGGGGTAGTGAGAGGAGGGATTAGGAAGGTTAGGGCTGGGAGGAGAGCTGCAATTGGGATGTTTGACTAATAAAATATAAATTATGGAGAAAAATTAAGCATGTAGTTCCCAATATGCATATTTAAATATTAATTCCTAAGAATAAAATGTATACATCTTTAAAATATGTTAACAGTTTGTCTCAGGGCTTCTATTACTGCAGAAAACATCATGACCAAGAAGCAAGATGTAGAGGAAAGGGTTTATTCAGCCTACACTTCCACATTGCTGTTCATCACCAAAGGAAGTCAGGACTGGAACTCAAGCAGATTAGGAAGCAGAAGCTGATGCAGAGGCCATGGAGGGATGTTACTTACTGGCTTGCTTTCCTGGCTTGCTCAGCTTCCTTTCTTATAGAACCCAAGACTACCAGCCCAGGGATGGTACTGCCCACATGGGGCCTACCCCCTTTGATCACTAATTGAGAAAATGCCTTACAGTTGGATCTCATGGAGGCATTTCTTCAACTGAAGCTCCTTCCTCTGTGATAACTCCAGCTTGTGTCAAGTTGACAAAAAACCAGTCAGTACACAACTAAAGCCAAAAAAGAGAGAAAAGTCTTTACATTTATTCAAATGTGTCTCTAGTAAGAAAAAGTCTGTATATATTGGATAGTAGCCCTCTATCGGATATAGGATTGGTAAAGATCTTTTCCCAATTTGTTGGTTACCATTTTGTCCTACTGACAGTCTCCTTTGCCTTACAAAAGCTTTGTAATTTTATGAGATCCCATTTGTCAATTCTTGATCTTACAGCATAAGCTAATGGTGTTCTGTTCAAGAAATTATCCCCTGTGTCCATGTGCTCAAGGTTCTTCACCACTTTCTTTTCTATTAGTTTAATTGTATCTGGTTTTATGTTGAAGTCCTTGATCCACTTGGACTTGATCTTTGTACAAGGAGATAGCAATGGATAGATTTGCATTCTTCTACATGCTAACCGCCAGTTGAGCCAGCACCATTTGTTGAAAATGCTGTCTTTTTTCCACTGGATAGTTTTAGCACCTTTGTCAAGGATCAAGTAACCACAGGTGTGTGGGTTCATTTCTGAGTCTTCACTTCTATTCCATTGATCTACCCGCCTATCACTGTACCAATACCATGCAGTTTTTATCACAATTGCTCTGTAGTATAGCTTAAAGTCAGGGATGGTGATTCTGCCAGAAGTTCTTTTATTGTTGAGAATTGTTTTCTCTATCCTAGGTTTTTTGTTATTCCAGATGAATTTGCAAATTGCTCTTTCTGAGTTTATGAAGAATTGAGTTGAAATTTTGATGGGGATTTGCATTGAATCTGTAGATTGCTTTCAGCAACGCGGCCATTTTTACTATATTAATCCTGCCAATCCGTGAGCATGAGAGATCTTTTCATCTTCTGAGATTTCGTTCTTCAGAGACTTGAAGTAGACTCCAGAGAACCAAGTAACCCTATTAAAATTGGGGTTCAGAGCAAAACAAAAAATTCTCAACTGATGAATACTAAATGGCTGAGAAGCACCTAAAGAATTGTTCATCATCCTTAGTCATCAGGGAAATGCAAATCAAAACAACCCTGAGATTCCACCCCACACCAATCAGAATGGCTAAGATAAAAAACTCAGGTGACAGCAGATTCTGGCAAGGTTGTGGAGAAAGAGGAACGCTCCTTCGTTGCTGGTGAGATTGCAAGCTGGTACAAACACTCTGGAAATCAATTTGGCAGTTCCACAGGAAAATGGACATAGTACTGCCTGAGGATCCAGCTATACTACTGCTGGGCATATACCCAGAAGATGCTCTAATATGTAATAAGGATACCTGCTCCACTACATTCATAGCAGCCTTATTCATAATAGCCAGAAGCTGGACACAACCCAGATGTCCTTCAACAGAGGAATGGATACAGAAAATGTGGTACATTTACACAATGGAGTACTACTCAGCTATTAAAAACAATGAATTTATGAAATTCTTAGGGAAATGGGTGGATCTGGAGAATATCACCCTGAGTGAGGTAACCCAATAACAAAAGAAAACACATGGTATGCACTCACTGATAAGTGGATATTAACACAAAAGTTCGAAATACCCAAGATACAATCCACAAACCACAAGAAACTCAAGAAGAAGGAAGAGCAAAGTGTAGATACTTGATCTTTCTTAGAAGGGGGAACAAAATACCCATGGAAGGTGTTGCAGAGATAAAGTGTAGAGCAGAGACTGAAGGAAGGACAATCCAGAGACTGCCCCACCTGGGAACCTTCCCATATTCAATCACCAAACACTATTGTGGCACTATTGTGGATGCCAGTAAGTGCTGGCTGACAGGAGCCTGATATAGCTGTCTCCTGAGAGGCTCTGCTAATGCCTGACTAATACAGAAGTAGAGGCTCACAGCCATCCATTGGACTGAGCACAGGGTTCCCAATTAAGGATCTAGAAAAAGACCCAAGGAAAAGCTGGGTGGTGGTGGCGCACGCCTTTAATCCCAGCACTTGGGAGGCAGAGGCAGGTGGATTTCTGAGTTTGAGGCCAGCCTGGTCTACAGAGTGAGTTCCAGGACAGCCAGGGCTACAGAGAAACCCTGTCTCAAAAAAAAACAAAAAACAAAAAACAAAAAACAAACAAAAAAAAAGAAAAGAAAAAGAAAAAAGAAAAAAGAAAAAGACCCAAGGAGCTGAAGGGGTTTCTAGCCCCTTAGGAGGAACAATATGAGCTAACTAGTACCCTCAGAGCTGCCAGGGACTAAAACATCAACCAAAGAGTACACATAGTGGAAGTCATGGCTCCAGCTGCATATGTATCAGAGGATGGCCTAGTCGGTCATCAATGGAAGGAGAGGCCCTTGGTCCTGTGAAGGTTCTATGCCCCAGTCTAGGGGAATGCCAGGGCCAGGAATTGGGAGAGGGTGCGTTGGTGAGCAGGGGCAGAGGGGAGGGAAGAGGGTTTGTTTTTTTCAGAAGGGAAATCAGGAAAGGGGACATCATTTCAAATGTAAATAAAGAAAACATCTAATAAAAAATAAAATTGCCACCACCAAAAACAAATTCTGTCTTTTGGCAAGTGTTTGTGTTCCCCTACAGACTAGTAGCAGCTCTCCTCTCAGTTCCAGACTGAATGAAGGAAGGATGATCTCATATGCTTTAGAGCCCAAGGTTAAAGGGGAGTTACTGTGTTACAAAGGTATCTACCATTTCATTCTGAAGTTGATGTGTCTGGATTTAAAAACTCACTTGAGAGTTTTCTGAATCATTCTCAAGCCCAGTAAAATCTGGCCAAATATCTGCCTCAAGAATTGTTATGGTGGATATAGGTAAATAAGCAAATGGTTACAAAAAAATAATAAGTAAATTAATCTGCAAATGATTAAATACATATCTATATTCCCAAAGATGCTGGCTGTCTTTGTATCTCACAAATGTTCATGCCCACAGGGAATATTAAGAAGAACACAGTGATTGCTCCCTAATTGTCTCTCACCAGAAACCGTGTCAATGTTCTCCTGGGTTCACAAACCAACTGTAAAAGAGGAATACTTCTGTTACTGCCTTGGAGCTGGTAAAAAGAGAGTGTGCCTCTTCCTCATGTTATTATGATTTCTCTGTCTACTCTGGCTCTAAGTCTTTTGAAGAACATAAATAACAAATTCATGGGACTGGCAACATTTGGTTATCTGTCACTAAGCTTGGTAAGAGCAGCATTTGTGAGGTTCTACCCAAGGACATTAAAATGTGTGTGTGTGTTTGTGTGTGTGTGTGTGTGTGTGTGTGTGTGTGTGTGTGTGTGTGTTTGTGTGTGAGTTTGTGTATATGTTATCTATAACTGGCATAAGGACTTGTGGAAAAAATTTGGGTTAAAAAATAGATCAGTGTTTCAGATCATAGCCATTTGTAATTCCAGTTAAATTTAAATTTAAATTTAAAATATATGTGTGTGTGTGTTAATGATCAGTTATAAAATCTTGCACATAATTAGTATAATCAAACAAGAAAAATGTTCTGAATCTCAAGTGACTTCAGTATTCATAATGATTCTTTGAAGTTTATAGTTTTCTGTCATAACATTTTACTATTTTCCACTTATTAAATATTTGATTGCATCTCAGTCATACCATCAATAATTAATAATCTGCATTTTTGCATAGTTAAAACATATTAATATATACTTTCTGTGGCATATTTTTACCATAACTTTTCACATATTTACTTTAGTGACTACCTATTACTTCCAGTGAATTCTTAAATTTATTGATGGAAACTAGATAGCCCATTAAGAAAATGTGCCATGAGGTTGTAGGGGTGGTTCAGGAGTTAAGAGCTCTTGTTGATTTTCCAGATGACTTGAGTTTGGTTTGCAGTACCCACATAAGGTGGCTCACAGCTCTCTGTAACTCTACTCCCAGAGGACCAAACACCTTCTTCTGATTCTCATAGGCACTGTGATTATGTGACATACATACAAACAGAAGTACACATACAAATAAAAATTAATAGAAATAGTTTTTGAATGACTAAAATACTATCTCCTTTTGTCTGGATACCAGAAGGTTTCAGCTCTCAGTCATCAAAATTCATAAGTAAATTAATGGACATCTTAAACTCTCTGAATACCTCAATAGTCTTATTAAAGATTTGTAAAGTGCATCAATCCAGTGGCTTTATTAAAAAGAGTCTTTATTCTATCAGTGTATGCTGTTCTAGAAGTGATCAAGCATAATGGTTGGGAGCATGGATTTTTAAAATTAGGCTAGTTTTGGATTAAATGCCCTTCAGTCTTTTCTATGATACATGGGCTTATGTAAATTCCTTATATTCTCTCAGCCTTATTTTTCATTTGGTTAAGCTAAAATTGTGTATTTTAAGATTTAAAATTTTATTTTATATATATGAATGTTTTGCCTGCATGTATGTCTATGTACCACTTGCCTACCTTGTGCCTAAAGAGGCAAAACAATGGTGTTGGATGCCATGAAAGTAGGGTTACAGACAGTTGTGAACATTCATGTGGCTGCTGGGATTCAAACCCCGGTTCTTTGGAAGAGCAGCCCTGGTGCTCTTACTCTCTGAGCTATATCTCTAGTTCTCACATATTTTTTGTAGTCATGTTAAATTATGATGGAAACTATATGTCATAGAATCTGGTCTATGCTAAGCAACAGATTATATAATTAATGAATGGTTGTTAATAAAATTTATTAGTATTATTAATATCATAATCAAGGTATAAGTTTTGAAATCACAGATTTGTAGCTCAATCTTAAATTCTCTAAATGTTTCCTGGAATTCTTTAGTGTTATCAAGTGGCAATTATGATCTTACTCATGGATGTGGTTGCTGAAGACTTGATACTAGAATATAGACAGTCCTGGAACTGAATCACAGGTTCACTACAGGCTCTCGCTGTAATATCATGCAAGAAGAAAGTCCAAGTGTTCTTTCTGGAACAAATGAATAGGACATTAATAAAAATTAGTGTAAATTAAGTGTTTGTTATATTTTATCATCAGTGCAGCTGTCCTACAGCTTAATTCTGTGGCAATCATCTGAGCCAAACTAAGTAAATTTGTCCTCACAGTCTGTAGCCTCTCCTTTCTTTCTGCCTCCCTCTCCACTCTGCTTACACTGGAAAAAGCAGTTCCACTGTTTTCTGTCCTCGCCCCACCTCCACACCATTCTCATCTATTCCATTTCAGAGTCAATGTGGTTATAAGCCTGCTTCTTTTCAAGGAATATTTGCTTTAACCGTAATCTTCACTTGAAACTGTAAAATCTTTTTTATGTTGCTAAAAGATTTTTGTATAACAACATCCTATAAAGGTGGTGTTTGAAACTGGAATATGGAAGTCTCAAGACTGCAATGGAAATTACACTACACAGGGGATTATTCCTCTGAAAAATAGAAAGAAATAGAAGAATGCTCCATTACTCATTTTCTACAATTAGTTAAAATTCTGCAGCCAGATTTGGGGCCTACATGTGAGAATCTGTGCAGAAAGTCTTTAGCTTTTAGGAAAAAGTGACAGATTATGTCACTCACATGTTTCTGGGAGACTAAATGGGAGTGTTCACACATACTCTGACTCTGTTTCTAAATGCTATATAGACCCAGTGGTCACTTTACTGCTGTCATTGGGAGTTATTCTTTGATGAGAACTGACTGGACTATTGTGGTTCATAAATATAGCCTTCCTTTCATTTTGATCATAGCATATGGAACCAGGCTACTTTTGAGTCCAGTTAACAAAGTAATGGCAGGGCCTCTAGACCTCTGAAATGTTGCTTCTCTATTTAAACTTTTAACCTATGTGGGACTTTTGTATTGTGTGAGGTAAAAAATACTGACTGTATGTTGTGTGGATAGACAACTGCTTCAGAACCACTCAAGCAGGAGTCCATTCTTTATTTCCACATTGATCTATAGCACCATTTTTATCCATTGCAAATTCTTTATTATAAGCCTGTCTGGGCTTAGGCTTTCTCTGCCCCTCCACTGGTTTTACCTGGTTTACCTTTGTAATTATGTTTGTTCGTTCCTTATACTAACTATAGTGTAATAATGTTCTTTTATATACGATCATAAATCCTTTTCTTCTTTAAAAGCATAGATTTTTATATTTATATATGTTAGAAAACAAATCTCGGTTATTTTAGAGATACTAAAATATTAAAATCTGTTTTAAAATTTTCTTTTGGATTCTTTTATTGTGGTTCTTCGCAATTGGGGGAGAAGATACTGTTAGGAAAGGCAAGCCTAACTCCTGAACTAGGTGTGATGTAATCATTTTACTGAAGCTACAATAGTGATTTTACTTGAATATGACAGCTGTCTTATCAAGTAGTTGATATTATGTATGCATTAATTGTCTCTTCTAAAATTTGGACCACAGCTAGTGACCAACTAATTATTAATTATAAGCATAGAAACACAGGATTTACAGAAGTAAGAAAATGATTACAAGCAGAATTATGAAGGGTAATTAGATTTTTGACACCAGATAATTGTTTTGCTTCAGGAGAACAAACTTGGAGTTAAAACTCATGGGTTCACAACCGCTCTTCTCTTTGTCGTACTTCGGTGGCTAAAAGACTATTTTTCTTTAACCATACCTTTTGTATAGCAGAAATGATAAGAGTGTATATCTATGTCATCTATTTACAAGTATTAAATGTGTTAGTTCACACATAAGGTTAGAATTGTATGTAAGGAAAACATTTAGTAAATGTTGACTACAACTCTTTTTTTTTACAGAGACTGGGATCAGACTGAGAAAGCACCTTTATACCTAAATCTACATTTTTGTCCTCCACAATATTTGCAGCAAAACACATGGAAAATATAAAAGAAAAACATGTAAAGGAAGATATTTCCTAGGTCTAATAAACATCTTTATTTTCATATGCCACATCGTTTATTTCTTCAGCCTTCCCCAACAGTAGGTGTACCCAGCTGGTACACAATTATGAGGCTCAAGAATCATAGCAGTGTGTCTGAGTTTCTTCTCCTGGGGCTTCCCATCAGACCAGAGCAAGGAGGCATCTTCTTTTCCCTGTTCCTTGCCATGTACCTTACTACAGTGCTAGGGAACCTGCTCATCATCTTGCTCATTAGGCTGGACTCTCACCTCCACACCCCTATGTACTTCTTCCTCAGCCACTTGGCTTTCACGGATATTTCCTTTTCATCTGTCACTGTCCCGAAGATGTTAACAAAAGTGCAGAACCAGCACATACCCATTACCTATAAGGGGTGTGTTTCACAGACATACTTCTTCATATTCTTTGCTGACTTGGACAGTTTCCTTATCACTTCAATGGCCTATGACAGGTACATAGCCATCTGTCACCCTCTCCATTACTCCACCATCATGAGTCAGAGCCGTTGTACCATGCTAGTAGCTGTGTCCTGGGTTATAGCTTTTGCTTGTGCTCTTTTGCACACTCTCCTCCTAGACCAGCTTTCCTTCTGTGCTGACCACACTGTCCCACACTTCTTCTGTGACCTGGGTGCCTTGCTCAAGTTGTCCTGCTCTGACACATCAATCAACCAACTGGTAATCTTCACAGCAGGTTTGGCTGCCATTATGCTTCCATTTCTATGCATCCTTATCTCTTATGGCCATATTGGGTTCACCATCATCCAGGTCCCCACAACCAAGGGTATTTGCAAAGCCTTGTCCACTTGTGGGTCCCATCTCTCAGTGGTGGCTCTCTATTATGGGTCAATTATTGGTCTTTACTTTCTGCCCCCATCCAACAGTACAATCGATGATAACATATTTGCTTCAGTGATGTACACAGTGGTCACACCCATGCTGAACCCTTTCATTTACAGCCTGAGAAATAAAGACATGAAAGGGGCTTTAAAAAAACTCCTGAGTAAGAAGACAGAGTTTTCCAACTAATAATTTTTTTTGCTTCTGTATTATATTATGTCCTCAGTAATATAAATTCAGATTAATGAAACTATTTCTTACTAGTTTTTCTTTTACTCCCTCCCTCAAAGCAGATATGCTTTGCTGACATATCTGTACCTATGAGAATACTTAACAGGATACTTTATGATTTTGCTGTGTTAGTTTATTGAATATCGGGATTAGGAAATATTAGGGCTGGTATCATTAAATGGGAGCTGTTGTGATTATCTTTTCCTCCAGTTTTAAATTTATTATAACATGTGCATGGTTTTTCTACTATTATTTGAAATTCTTTCAATTTTATGAAATATAGCTCCCTTTGCAATTAAGCACCCAGATATCTAAGAACTTTGAAATTTTCTACAACTCTCCAGGAATTTTAATTCTAATTACATAATAATTAGTACACAGTTTTCTTTCCCTTGATAGTACAGTCAACACTTCTTCACACATATATGTAGATATTTAGCGTCAAATGCTACCTCAGTTGTCTTGGGTTTTGTCTAACAGTTTAATATGTAATAAAATCATCAAATTTTATCCATACAACAATGTTTAGTTTAGGAAAGCTTGATTTCAGAGAGGTAACAAACACCTCAAGATCATGAAGTTAGTAAAAGGAAGGCTTGAACCTTGGTACTCCAAAGCAATTCTTTGCAGCAAGGCCTATAATAGTTATATGGAATTCTACACAAGTCCAAAGAGTAATTATTAACACAGTCTAGTGGGAGAGGATATAAAACATTCTCAGGAATGTGTATTTTACTTGCATCTCAAATAGGAAATTTGCAGATACTAATTTCCATTTGCTAGTGCTGATCAGACTGGAACATCATAAGACAAGACTGATCAACATGACTCAAGATTGTAGTATTCAAATTGAAGATACTGATGGTGAATGCCAGATGATCCATTATCTGAGTCTAATGCACATGTAAAATATACTTAAGCTTTGGAGGAATAAACAGTCTTGTGAACTGATTTCTCTAGACAAAGCTGAGCTATGAGCCCAACTCCTCCCAACAGGGAAGGAGGTGCTTTCTTCCTTATACCAAGCTAAATAACAAAGGCTTCATAAGAAACACTTAAACAGCTTTTCTTCTATGAAAGAAAAATGGCAAAAAAAAGAGATGTTAAGAGGGTAACAGAGAGTATGATGGAGTTGTGTTCAAGTATCTCTTTTATTTTCCATTTAAAGCAATAAAATTTAAAAACACACTTGAGTGTGGATCCACACTATGAGTGAGGATGCCCAGAGAACATCCAATGTTTGTCAACAAAGATCTTTTGGAAGTCCAACAATGTTCCAGGAAAAAGCATGAGGTGGTGACTGTGAAATTGTGAGCTCTTTAGGGAAATAGCCATGGTAAGGAAAACTGCTTGGGACATATCACAGGGCTATGAAGAAGCATTACAAGAGGCTAAATATCCCTGATCAACATGTAGTGCAAAAAAGAGAATCATTTGTTATTGTTTATTTTCATTCGGGCTTAGGTCGCAGTGGGGACTGAATCTAGGATCTTAGATATGGTAGCAATTACTCTACTGGGGTTATAACCACAGCTTTCCTTAACCAGATTAACTACCAATCAGTCTTAAGAAATAAAAAGTTCTATTTAGTGCAGTAGCTCTCAAAGAAACATTCTGCCACTTACTTTTTCACTTTGTTTTCCTTGATCTGCTCCATGCTATGAAACTGGACTCCCAACTAATGTTAGATCTTAGAAAAGTAAGGAAATCAGAGATGATCTGTTATCATATCATGATTTCTTTCTCTATTTTCAAGCCTTGCCTTTAGAGAGGGGCAGCCAATGGGAAGAAAAAAATCTATAGACTAGACATTGTGGTAAAAATTAGCCTTCATTCTTTCTAATTTCTAAAAGTCACATAAGAATAAGAGGAATTTAATATATACTAATTGTATATTTATATTTATAGTAGATATTATCAAATATATGTTTATGCATAAGTACATTTTATTCAGCATAAGGGGAAATTTCTCAACAAAGTAAAATTTGTTATCTTTTAAAATTAAGTCTTTTCCCTCCTTTCTCTGCTAAAGATTTTAACTCTGATGTTTGTTTGAGCTAAGCAAGTACTCCATGACTGAGCTACATCTCCATCTAAGCAACATTTGAAAGAATAGCACATCTTTTTTCTGCAACAGACTGCTAGCTAGTCTGTTCCCCTGAAGGCACCATATCCTGAGGTATTCCAGAAGATCTGCTGCACTCAGAGCATTTGATAAGAACCCTCCAAAGTCCCACAGCTGGCCCTGGGAGCCCAGGGAACTCAAGGACCCATCATCCCTGCAAACCCCCTACCCACTAAATACCACTCCCCTTACCCCGAGTCCTTTCTGCTGGAGCAAAATGCTAGCTAGTCTGCTCCTTTGAAGACACCATATACCAAGGCATTCCAGAAGATATGCTGCACTCAGAGAATCTGACACCACAGCCTGAGACATCCTAGGAGATCCACTGCACTCAGGATAACTGACATCATAGCCAGGGGCATACCAGGAGATACATTGCACACAGGGGACACCACAACTTGAAGGCATCCTAGGAGTTCCTCTGTACACAAGACAACTGGGCAATGGACACCACAGTCTGAAGGCCTCCTGAGGGCTCTACTTCACACAAGGAAATAGAAACCACAGTCCATAGGCCCTCCCACCCCAACCCCCAGAGAACAGATTCACACAATAAAACAGCTTGACTGCTTCTCTAAAGTCTGAAGGCTTCCAAGGAGATCTATTGCAGCAAGGACAACAGATCAGCAGCTTCTCTGCCACTTTGAAGACACCTCCACCTAGTTGGAAGGTCCCACAGGAGGTCTTCTACAGCCAGGGCTTCAACCCAGGGACAAAAGAGGCAGATTCCAGACAGAGTCACCCAGATCAGCAAACACCAGGTATAACCAGATGGCAAGAGGCAAGTACAAGAACATAAGCAACAGAAGGCAATATATGTGGGCATCATCAGAACCCAGTTCTCTACTACAGTAATACCTAAATACACCAAAACTCCTGAAAATCAGGAAGCTGACCTAAAATCCTATCTCATGAAGATAATAGAGTCTTTTAAGGAGGATATAAATAACTTGATGAAAGATATAAAGGAAAACACAGGCAAACAGATAGAAGGCCTTCAAGAGGAAACAAGTAAATCCCTTAAGAAATACAGGAAAACAGAATCAAGCAGGTGAAGAAACTGAATAAAGCAGTCTAAGACCTGAAAGTGGAAGTAGAAACAATAAAGAAAACACAAATGGAGGCAATGCTGGAAATGGAAAACCTAGAAAGAGGTCAGGAATTAAAGATGTAAGTATCGCCAACAGAATACAAGAGATAGAAGATAGAATATAAGGTGTAGATGATACAGTAGAAGAGATTGACAAGGGTCAAAGAAAATTCAAAACCTAAATATCTCCTAATCCAAAATATCCAGGAAATTCAGGACACAATGAAAAGACCAAGTCTAAGAATAATTGGAATAGAGAAGAATGAAGATTCCCAGCTCAAAGGACCTGAAAACGTCATCAACAAAATCATAGAAAAAAACTTCCACAACCTAAAGAATGAAATGGTTGAAAAGGTTCAAGAAGCCTGTAGAATACCAAATAAGTGGGCCTAGAAAACAAAATCCTCTTTTCACAGAATAATCAAAACACTAAATGCACAGAACAAAGAAAGAATATTAAAAGCTGCAAGGGAAAAGGGCCAAGAAACATACAAATAGAGACCTATCAGAATTACACAAGACTTCTCAACAGAGACACTAAAAGCCAGAAGAGCCCAGTCAGAGGTCATGCATACTCAAAGAGAACACAAATACTAACCCAGGCTACTATATCCATAAAAATTCTCAATCAAAATAGATAGAGAAACCAAAATATTCTAGGGCAAAACCAAATTCAAAAGTATGTATCCACCAATTCAGCCCAACAGAGAATCCTAGAAGGAAAATCCCAATACAAGGAAGGAAGGTACTTACACCAAAGAAAAGACAAGATATTAAACAACTCACAACAAAGCCTAAAGGAGAGAACCACAAGCACATAAAGGCACCTACAAAACCAAACATAACAGAAACTAACAGTCATCAGTCTTTAATATTTCTCAATATTAATGGACACAACTTACCTATAAAAAGACATAAGCTAACAGATTAGATATGCAAACAAGATCCAGCATTTTGTTGCATACAAGGAACACACTTCAGTAACAAAGACAGACACTATCTCAGAGTAAAAGTTAGAAAAAGTTATTCTAAGCAAATGGTCCCAGAGAACAAGCTGGAGTTGCTATCCTAATATCAAATCAAATAAATTTTCAACCAAAAGTTATCAAATGTGATGGGGAAGAACACTTCATATTCATCAAAGGGAAAATCCACCAAGAGAAAGTCTTAATTCTGAACATCTATGCCACAAATACAAGGGCACCCACATTCATAAAAAAATTTACAAAGCTCAAAACATACATTGAACCTCATACAATAATAGTGAGAGTCTTCAATACCCCACTCTCACCAATGAACAGATCACTGAAACATAAATTAAACAAAGATGCACTGAAACTAATAGAAGTTATGAACTAAATGGATTTAACAGATATCTACAAAAACATTTTATCCTAGAAAAAAAGAAAATACCTTCTTCTCAGAACCTCATGGGACCTTCTCTAAAATCGACCATATAATGAGGCACAAAACAACCTTCAACTGATACAAGAAGATTGAAATATTACCATTCATCCTATCAGATTACCATGGCCTAAGGCTGGTCTTCAGTAACAGCAAAAACAACAGAAAGCCTACACACACTTGGAAACTGAACTCTCTACACAATGATAACATGGTCAGGGAAGAAACAAAGGAAGAAATTAAAGACTTCTTGGAATTTTATGAAAATATTAACACATCATACCCAAACATATGAGACACAATAAAAACAGTGCTAAGAGAAAAATTCATAGTACTAAGTGCCCTGGTAATGAAACTGGAGAGATCTTACACTAACAACTTAACAGCACACCTGAAAGCTCTAGAACAAAAAGAAGCCAACACATCCAAGAGGAGTAGAAGGCAGGAAATAGACAAACTCAGGGCAGAAACCAACCAAACAGAAAAAAGAGAACAATACAAGGAATCAAAACACCAAAAGCTGGTTCTTTGAAAGAATCAAGATAAAGCCTTAGCCAATCTAACTAAAGGGCCCAGATGCAGTATCCAAATTATCTACCCTCCTTATATCTATTCAATATAGTACTCTAAATGCTAGCTAGTACAATAAGATAACAAAAGGAGATTAAGGGGATACAAATTGGCAAAGAAAAAAATAAAGGTATCACTATTTGCAGATGATATGATAGTGTACATAAGTGAGCCCAAAAAATTCTACCAGAGAAAGTCTCCAGTTGATCAACAGCATCAGCAGAGTGGCCAGATATAAAATTAATTCAAATAAATCTGTAGTCTTCCTTTATACATATGATAAACAGGCTGAAAAAGAAATTAGAGAAATAGCTCCCTTCACAATAGCCACAAATAACATAAAATATCTTGGGATAACTCTCACCAAACAAGTGGAAGTGTTTAACAACTCCAAGTCTCTCAAGACAGAAAGCAAAGAAGATCTCAGAAAATGGAGAGAGCTCCCATGCTCATGGATTGGCAGAATTAATATACTCAAAATGGCCATTCCACCAAAGGAAATCTACAGATTCAGTACAATCCTCATCAAAATCCCAACACAATTCTTCAAAGACATGGAAAAAGCAATTCTCAAATTCATCTTGAAAGGCAAAACATCCAGAATAGTGAAAACAATTCTTAACAATAAAAGAACAGCTGAGAGAATCACCATCCCTGACCTCAAACTCTACTACAGAGCTATAGTGATAAAAACTGCATGGTATTGGTACGGAGACAGACACATTGATCAGTGGCATAGAATTGAAGACCCAGAAATGAAAGCACGATTACACTTGATCTTAGAAAAAGAAACCAAAAATACACGATGGAAGAAAGAAAGCATCTTTAATAAATGGTGCTGGCCTTACCAGCTGTCTGTATGTAGAAAAATGAAAATAACCCCATATTTGTCACCTTGTACAAAACTTAAGTCCAAGTAGATCAAGGACCTCATTCTGAAACCAGATACACTGAATCCAATAGAAGAGAAATTGGGAAAGATCCTTGATCTCATTGGCATAGGGGAAATTTCTTAAACAGAACTCCAGTGCTCTAAGATCAAGAATTGATAAATGAGTAATCCAAGCTTCTGGGCTAATATCCACTCATCAGTGAGTGCATACCATGGGTTTTCTTTTGTTATTGGGTTACCTCACTCAGGGTGATATTCTCCAGATCCAACCATTTCCCTAAGAATTTCATAAATTCATTGTTTTTAATAGCTGAGTAGTACTCCATTGTGTAAATGTACCACATTTTCTGTATCCATTCTTCTGCTGAGGGACATCTGGGTTGTTTCCAGATTCTGGCTATTATAAATAAGGCTGCTATGATCATGGTGGAGTATGTGTCCTTATTACATATTAGAACATCTTCTGGGTATATGACCAGGAGTGGTATAGCTGGGTCCTTTGGTAGCACTATGTCCAATTTCTGGAGGAACTGCCAAACTGATTTCCAGAGTGGTTGTACCAGCTTACAATCCCACTAGCAATGAAGGAGTGTTCCTCTTTCTCCACAACTGTGCTGGCATCTACTGTCACCTGAGTTTTTGATCTTAGACATTCTGACTGGTGTGGGGTGGAATCTCAGGGTTGTTTTGATTTGCATTTCCCTGATAACTAAGGATGTTGAACATTTCTTTAGGTGCTTCTCAGCCATTCAGTATTCCTCAGTTGAGAATTCTTTCTTTAGCTCTGTATCCCATTTTTAATAGGGTTTTTGGTTCTCTGGAATATAACTTCTTGAGTTCTTTATATGTATTGGATATTAGCCCATTCACAAACCACAAGAAACTCAAGAAGGAAGACTAAAGTGTGGATACTTCGATCCTTCTTAGAAGAAGGAACCAAATATCTGTGGAAGGAGTTATAGAGACAAAGTGTAGAGCAGAGACTGAAGGAAGGACAATCCAGAGACTGCCCTACCTGGGGATCCTTCCCATATGCAATCACCAAACTCAGATACTATTGTGGATTCCAGCAAGTGTTGGCTGACAGGAGCCTGAAATAGCTGTCTCCTGAGAAGTTCTGCCAGTGCCCAATGGTTGGTGGCTTACAACCATCTACTGGACAGAGCACAGAGTCCCCAATAAAGGAGCTAGAGAAAGGAACCAAGTAGCTGAAGGGATTTGCAGTCCCATAAGAAGAACCACAGGATGAACTAACAGTACACCCAGAGCTCTCAGAGACTAAACCACCAGCCAAAGAGTCCACATAGTTGGACTCATGGTTCCAGCTATATATGTAGCAGAGGATGGCCTAGTTGATCATCAATGGGAGAAGAGGCCCTTGGTACTTTGAAGGCTCTGCGTCCCAGTGTAGGGGAATGTCAGAGCCAAGAAGAAAGAGAGGGTGGGTGGTGAGCAGTTTGGAGGGGAAACCAGGAAAGGGGAAAATATTTGAAATGTAAATAAAGAAAATATCTAATAAAAAATAAAAATGAGAAGAATCAAAATCACATTTCAGGAACATGATTCTCCTGTTGATAACATTTATTAGATATTTTATATCTACTTTAATGGAGTCACATGACTTACTAATAAAAAAAGAATTGTTAAATGGGATCTTATGAAACTAAAAAGCTTTTGTAAAGCAAAGGACATAATCAATAATACAAATCAGCAACCTACCAGTTGGGAAAGTATCTTTATCAACTCTACATCTGACAGAGGGCTAAATCCAAAATTTACAATGAACTCAAGACATTAGACTCCAGAGAACCAACTACCACAATCAAAAAATATGGTGTAGAACTAACCTGAAAATTCACAACAAAGGAAATTCAAATGGCTGAGAAGCACCTAAAGAAATGTTCAAAGTCCTTAGTGATCAGAGAAATGCAAATCAAATTGACTCTAAGATTCCACCATACACCAATCAGAATGGTTAAGATCAAACCCTCAGGTGGCAACACATGTTAGCAAGTATGCATAGAAAGAGGAACACTCTTTCAGTGCTGGTGAGATTGCAAACTGGTAGAACCACTCTGAAAAGCAATCTGGAGGTTCCTCAGAGAATTGGAAATAGATCTACCTGAAGACTCAGCAATACCACTCTTGGGAATATACCCAAAAGATGCCCTACCATGCCACAGAGAAAGTGTTCCACTATGTTCATAGAGGCCTTATTTGTGATAGGTAGAAGCTGGAAACAACCCAGATATTCCATGACAGAAGAGTGGATTCAGAAAAATGTGGTTCATATATATAATGGAATACTACTTGGCTATTAAGAATGAAGACTTCCTGAGTTTTACAGGCAAATGGATGGAACTAGAAAATATCATCCTGAATGAGGTAACTCAGACCCAAAAGGACAAACATTGTATGTACTCACTAATAAGTGGATATTAATAAATAAATGTACAGAATACCCAAGATACAGTCCACAGAACTCAAAAAGATCAACAAGCTCCAGGGGCCAAGTGAGGATGCCTTGGTTCCACTTGGGAGAGAGAAGAAAGCAACCATAAGAGGGGAGGAAAGGAGGAACCTGGGAGCAAGAGAGGATGAGATGAGGGTAACATAATCTGGGTTTGGGTAGTTGAAAAGGACTGAAGCCCTGAGTCCCAGCAGAAATAATGGAAACAGACAACCTCAGGAGATAGGAGGTTGGGGGAACACCAGAATGTACCAAAGTACTGGGATATGTGAGACTCTCAAGACTCAAAGGGGAGGTACCTCAGATGAAATGCCCTACAGTGGGGAGAGGAAACTTGTAAGAGCCCACCTCCAGTAGAAAGACAGAGCATCAAGTGAGGAATGGGGTTGCTATCCTACAGTCAAAACTCTGACCCATAATTGTTCCTGTCTGAAAGAACTGCAGGGATGGAAATGAATATGAGCCTGAGGGAAAGAATGTCCAGTGACAGGCCCAAAGTGGGATCTAGCTCAAGGAGAGGTCCCAAGACCTGGCACTATTGCTGAGGCTATGGACCACTCACAGAGGTGGACTTATTAAGACTGCCCTTGGTAAGACCCAGTGAGCAGCTGAAAGAGTCTGATGCTGATATTTGTACCCAGCCAATGTATTGAAGCTGCTGACCCCTGTGGGTGAATCAGGGAAAAGCTAGAAGAAGTCGAGGAGGAACCAGTAGGGGAACCAGTGGTCTTAATTGACCTGGACCCCTATGATCTCTCAGAAACTGGACTACCAGCTAGGCAGCATATACCAGCTGATGCGAAGTCCCCAGCACATATACAATAGAGGACTTCCTGGTCTGGGTTAGGTCAGAGAGGATGCATCTAACCCTCAAGAGATTGGAGGCCCCAGGAAGTTTAGAGGTCTAATAGGGTGGGGTGGGATGGTGGTGACATCCTCATGGAGACATGAAGACAGGGTGGTGGGAAGAGATGTGGGATGTGGAACAGTTAATTATATGATATATTATTAATGTTCAGTCTATCATAATTGTCAATTAGATAAAGTATTCTTATCTTTCACTCTAACTTAAAGAGTTTACTATTCTATACTTGAATTATGTTTTGATTTTAACTTGTATTACCATCTGAAAAACCATCCTTTCAAATCTATACCATCTTCCTCAGTGCTAAAGAACTTAAGTTTGGTTGTGAGACTATAATTAGTTTTCAACCACCTCAGAAATCTGAGAATGAATTAAGTATTACCTGAATATATAGGAAGCACAAAAACATAGTTTCCAAAACTTAACCAAATTGTAGAGACAGTTGACTACATGGAGAGACCCCTATTCCTCAGAACATTGGACCATCTGTCTTTAGCCTTCTGGCCCAGAACCATCTGACAGACCTTGAATAAAGCAGGAACTCTGAAGGACTAGTTTACTCTATCTTGAAAGAACTAAGCTGTTAACTATCCACCACTGTATGTCCTTTCTTGGAGAGTATTTTTTTGTCTGTAGATCAGGTAGGATAATTTTTGTCCAATAGCTATATTGCCATAACTGGAGTAACTTCATATGAAGGTTTTGATGCTCAGTTTCTTCTTTGAACCATGAAATGGGTACTGTCAGGAGCAGACATGTCTCTAGTCAAATGATCTTAATAATAAATTAATAATAAATGTCTTATTCTGTATGTTTCTGATGTTCTTGAAGACTATTTATATAAAGTTTTGAATTGTTAAACCTTGATGAATCTTAGCTATTTGTATATGAACATTGTAGAAAGCACCTTAATATAAATATATTAGAATCTCATAAACCATTAGTTTACTCTCTGGACCTTAATTTGCATTATTTCATCATCCTAAACAATTTGTAATAGCAGTTATTAGAAGGACTGGGTCTAAACCTTGTATTCTTTTTTTTTCAAATGTTATCCTTGTGCATGATATTTATCCACATAAAAGATGCATTAGGGAGTTTTGCAGGGTATAAATCATTCCACTGAGAGAATAATATCTAAAACATGTACAGTTGTTTCTCTTGGTCCATTTAAAAGATCATATTGATATATCTAAGCATAATGAAATGTAAGAAACTTTACCTGCTGACAGTCAGTGAATATTCCTTTGGGTACTGCTTTTTGCTGAGTTTCAACTTGTTGAAGAATAAGTTCATGGTAGGTGTGAGCCACAGCATACACAGCATTATACAGTTCCCTTCAGTTACAAGAAAAATGTCTTCTTTCATCTCTTTTTAAACATAGCCTTGAAGGAAGTAAGTTATTTACCATATTCACTCAAATGAAATAGAAGAGATCACCACTTGTGTTTTTGGATTTTGAAACATTTAGAGTAAGTATTAAAGTTTGCTGTACATGTGCCAATTTCATTTACAGTAGTTTATTCACCTATTCTTTTCTTCCTTCTGTGGCTTCTGTTCATCTTCTACTGAGATTTCACCTGATGATAAGTATTTTATGTCCAACTTTAAAAATCAAATCATTTATAGCAGTCTCAAAAGTGATAAAAGTCCAAAGTTCATCTTCTGAAATTCATCCAATCATCTAAATGTAATTCCCCATATTATCAAAAAACAAATAGAACATCATATACATCTAAATTCATAGGATATACATCACCATTTCTAAAGGTCACTGTGAGGAAATACGGGACCTAAACAAGACAAAAATCCAGCTGGGCAATCTCCAAATTCTGCATGTCCATGTCTGATGTCAGAGCATTCTTTAGATCTCTAACTCATTTCTGTTTTGTTCATGAGAGCACACTTCTTTCTCTTTAGCTGGTTTTATTCCCCGAAAACAGTTTATCTGAGCAGATATACCACAGCTTTGGCATCTTCAAATTTTGGTTTCTCCATGATAACTTCAATATTATAGGTTCTTATTCCAGTATCTGTGATCCACATAGGATCTTTTGTGCTCCTCAAAAGAAATTGTGTCTCTCCAGTGACTTTCTAAGGCGGGACCAGATGGGAGGCACAGGCCTCACGAGTCGCAGGGGAGTTGCAGAGCAAAAGGGACAGGATCCTCTTAGCCTCTGAGTGACAGCAGTTGATCTGCAATCCTCTCTGCCCCTTCCCTGCAAGTGGAGAGCATGCCTCCAGGAAGTACTCCAAGCCAGGGACTCTGGTGAGATCAGCCATTTTCTCTCCAGTGACTTTCTAAGGTGGGACCAGCTAGGAGGCACAGGCCTCATGAGTCGAAATGCATGAATTCTTTCATGCATTTAAATATGATTAGGACATGCAAAGGCTTTACCACATTGATTATTTTGATAAGGATTCTCTCTAGTATGTGTTCTCTTATGTATTCAGAAACTCCTGGGGCATATAAAGGATTTCCCCATTTTGAATATTGAAATATTCACAATATTTCTGTCCAGTTTGTCTTCTTTTATATCTTTGAATATTTCAGTGAAATGCATAGGCTTTTCACATTCATTACATTTATAAGGTTTCTCTAAAGTACATGATCATTTAAATATTTGAAGAGTACAGTGACATACAAAGGCTTTACTACATTCTTAACAAGCAGAGAGCTTCTCTCCACTATGTGCTAATTAATGCATTTAGAGATGAATATAATATGCAAAGACTTAATCTCATTGATGACATTCATAAGGATTCTATTCTGTGCATTTTCTTTTGTGTATTCAGAGATGATTGTGTCCTGCAAAAGGTTTACCTCATTCATTACATTCATGCAGTTTCTGTACAATATGTGTTCTTTTATGTATGTAGAGATCACTGTGATATGCCAGGGCTTAATAAACTTATTACATTCATAGAGTTACTACTCTCTTGAATGTATTCTATTGCATAATTTCTTTATTTACATGTCAAATTATTTTCCCCTTTCCCAAATTTTCCCCTCCCAGTAATGCTCCATCCCACTCAAACCCTCCCTCTTCTCATATGTATGGGTTCCTCCACCCACCCACCCACTATAATGGAGACTACAAAATTGTACAAATTCTTTGCCATATTGATTAGATTCATGAAGTTTCTTTCCAGTGTGGGATCTTTAATGTTTTCAAGGCTAGTATGAAATGCAAAGTCTTTAGCATATTGATTATATTTGTAAAGTTTTCTCCAATATGGATTCTTTTATGTTTTTGGATTCAAGACCTTTGTGAAAAAGATTTTACCACATTAGTTACATTCTTAAGGTTTCTCTCCTATATGTCTTCTTTTATATCTTTGGAGAGTTGTACTTGTGAATAGGTTTTACCACACTGATTACATTATTATGGTTTATGTCCTGTATGCTTTCTTCTATAATATTAGAGAGTACTGTGACATTGATAGGCTTCACCATGTTGATTACATTCATAAGGTTTCTCTCCAGTATGTGTTCTTTTATGATATTGGAGAGAATTCAGTTGTGAAAAGGCTTTACCACATTGATTACACTCATAAGGCTTCTCCCTAGTATGTATTCTTTTATGATCTTTGAGATTATTGAGTCTTGTAAAGGCTTTACCACATTGATTACATTCATAAGGTTTCTCTCCAGTATGTGTTCTTTTATGATAATGGAAAGAACTCCATTGTGAAAAGGCTTTACCGCAATGATTACATTCATAAAGCTTCTCCCTGGTATGGCTTCTTTTATGTTTTTGGAGAAACCTGGTCTTGCAAAGGCTTTACCACATTGATTACATTCGTAAGACTTCTCTCCAGTATGTATTCTTTTATGTATTTGGAGAAAACTAGGTGTTGCAAAGCCTTTACCACATTGATTACATTCGTAAGACTTCTCTCCAGTATATATTCTTTTATATATTTGGAGAAAACTAGGTGTTGCAAAGGCTTTACCACATTGATTACATTCATAAGTTCTTTCTCCAGTATGTGTTTTGTATGTCTTTGGAGACTATTCTGATGTGAAAAGACTTTTCCACATTGATTACATTCATATGGCTTTTCTCCAGTATGTCTTCTTTTATGATACTGAAGATGACTGGGATATGAAAAGGCTTTACCACATTGATTACATTCATAGGGTTTCTCTCCAGTACATGTTCTTTTATGTCTTTGGAGATTATTGGATCTTGCAAAGGCTTTACCACACTGATTGCATTCATCAGGTTTCTCTCCAGTATGTTTTCTTTTATGATATTGGAGATGACTGGGATATGAAAAGGCTTTACCACATTGGTTATATTCATAGGGTTTCTCTCCACTATGACTTCTTGCATGCCTTTCATGTGTTCTGGAACGTTGACAATGTTCTTCAATACGATGGTCTTCCCAACTGTAGCCTATAACAGTGAGGTTCCAGTAGGTCTCCAACATCACATCTTTGCAAAGACTATTCTGGGAATGATCCAGCAAATTCCACTCTTCTGCAGTGAAGTTCACATGTACATCATCAAAAGCCACTGCATCCTGCTCTGTCTGAGCCAAGGCATAAGCTGTCCTCTGGACAGGGCATTCTGCAACACATTTCCACTTCTGCTCCCTGAACTCCGCCTTCCACCAATGGCCTTTGGACGCCACTTCCGTGGTCAATATCTGCTTGTCTCTGAGCTCCACAGTCCACAGCTGTGAAGCACTTCAGCTTCCAATTCCCGAACTCTGCCTTCTGCCTTTCGAGGACTCCACTTCCGTTCTGTCACATGCAAACCCATAGGGAAGGGAATTTTCGGCCCTGCTCACCTCTGAGCCCTCCGAGGTGACCACAGCGCTGGCAAAACCTTGTATTCTTAAATGAATTACATAGGCACAATACCTATCTAAGGGTAACAATATTAATTTCAAATTTCTTGTCAATATAAGAATTTTATACTAATGAAAACAAATTTGCATCAATCTATAAATTCTTTAACAACGTAAAAATTATAACTTCCATTTGCACCAGTTATAAAGATTTCTACCCATGTAAGATTGTGGCTATACAATGCTTTGCTTAAGAATAAAATTAGCAGACAGATGGTGGTGGCATACGCCTTTAATCCCAGCACTTGGGAGGCAGAGGCAGATGGATTTCTGAGTTTGAGACCAGCCTGGTCTACAGAATGAGTTACAGGACAGCCAGAGCTATACAGAGAAACCCTGTCTCAAAAAACAAAAACAAAAACAAACAAAAAAGAAAAGAATAAAATTAGCAATCCATCCCAAAATTATGATCATTTCCAAATTATCCCTTAAAATGACAACATATCTATAATTTATAAAATAACCATAATGAGACACCAAACCCAAAGGGTTGGGATGACAACTCTCTACAGTATTCCTGCTGAGTCTTTATTGATCAATCAAAAACCAATTCTTGACAGGGATGCTCAGCATCTGGACATGTAGATTTCAATGTGATTTTGGGAGCTGAAGTAAACATTAATACCAATCCCCAACACATCCTATGGGACATTTAAAATATATCCCTATCCCTAAGGCTGAGGTGCCTTTATGGAAGACAGAGTGAAAATTATGAGAGTCAGTGACGGTAGATGACCACAACAAAATAGTGACATAACCTGGCTATTGTACAACTGAAAGTCTAGCATTTACAAAAGCATATGTAAAATCTGTGCAAGCTTGACTCAGTCAAAATCTCTGCAGAGATGGGAAAGGATAGCAATAGGTAGCTTTCAAGAGAAGGAGAGTTAGTTTTCTTTAAGGGGTGGCCCCTGATATAAATATTTTGGATATAAATCTATATCTCTAGTTCATGTTGGTAGAGATCCCTTTGAGGATCAAATGACTTTCATAGGAGTCCCGTAAGACTATCACAAAACACAGATATTTACATTATAACTCACAAAGTAGCAAAATTGTAATTAAGAAGCAGCAATGAAAATAATTTTACAATTGGGTTCATGACAACATGGGAAATTGTATTAAAGGGCCACAGCATTAGGAATGTTGAAAACCACTGCTCTAGTGGCTAGCCACACCTCTAAGGTCATATTCAAGTCAGCAATAACTGGATTGAATGTTTTTTAGAATGAGGATAAAAATTGATAGGAATAGAATGAGTGGTAATTCTGGAAGAAGGTGGATGATGGGTTGTTCAAAATATAATGTATGAAATCTTCAAGTAATTAAGAAACCCCATTTTTCTACTCATTCACTCTTCTAGCCAGTTCCCTCCTTCCTCTCCTCTCTTCTGACTATTGTATTCCCTCTTCTAAGTGAGATTCAAGCATCCTTGATTGGGCCTCCCCTCTTGTTTAGATTCTGTGTATCTGTGGATTATATTGTGGTATCCTTTACTTTATGGGAAATATCAACTTACAAGTGAGTACATACCTGCCAGTTCTTTTAGAACTGGGTTACTATCTCTCAGGATTTTCTTGTTTCATCTATTTCTCTGCAAAATTCATTATGTCTTTGTTTCTAGTAGCTGAATAATATCCCATTGTGTAAATAAATCACATTTTTGTATCCATTTTCCAGTTAAGGGATATTGGGTTGCTTTAAGTTTCTGATAATTATGAATAAAGCTGTTATGAACATAGTGGTGCATATGTCCTTATGATATGGTAGAACTTCTTTTGTGTATATGCCCAGGAGTGGTATAGCAGGGTCTTTAAGTAGAACTATTTGCAGTGTTTTGAGACACCACCAGATTGATTTTTAGAGTTGTTGTACAAGTTTGTGAAAAAGACAGACACTACCTCAGAGTAAAATGCTAGAAAAAAAGTTTTCCAAGCAAGTGGTCCCAAGAAACAAACAGGAGTTACATCTGTAATATCCAATAAAATAGACATTCTACAAAAATTACCAAATGAGATGGGGAAGGGCATTTCATATATATCAAAGGAAACAACACTAAAATGAAATATCAATTCTGGACATCTATACCCCAAATGCAAGGACACCTACATTCATAAAAGAAACATCACTAAACACATATTGAACTAACACAATAATAATGGGAGACTTCAACACCATACTATCACCAATGGACAGGCCGTTCAAACAGAAACTAAATAGAGACACAGTGAAGCAAATAGAAATTATGAACCAAATGGATTTAACTGATATCTACTGAATATTTCACCCTAAGACAAAAGAATATACCTTCTTCTCAGCACCTCATGGAACCTTCTTCAAAATTAACCATATAAACTGACACAAAAGCCTCAACAGATACAAGAAGGTTGGAATAATCTCATTCATTCTATCAGATCACCATGGACTAAGGCTACACTTCAATACAACAAAAAAACAACAGAAATAGCATAGCACGCCCATGGAAACTGAACAACTTTATGCTCAATAATAAATTGGTCAGGGAAGAAATAAAGAAAGAACTTAAAGACTTTCTGGAATTTAATGAATTCTAGATACTGCATACCCACACTTAGGGTTCACAATAAAAGCAGTACTAAGAGGAAAACTCATAGCACTAAGTGCCTCAGTAAAAAGAGATCCTACCCTAGCAACTTAACAGTATACCTGGACCCTATAACAAAAAGAAGCAAACATACCTAAGAGGAGTAAACAGCAGGAAATAATCAAACTCAGGGTTGAAATAAACCAATTAGAAACAAAGAGAATGAGACAGGAATCAAGAAAAAACAAAAGCTAGTTCTTTGAGAAAATCAACAAGATGGATAAAACCTTAGGCAAAGGAACTAAACACAGAAGTATCCAAATTAAAAAATCCAGAAAGGAAAAGGGAGATATAACAACAGAAACTGGGGAAATTCCAAAAAATCATCAGATCTTACTACAAAAGCATTTACTCAACAAAACTAGAAAATCTAGACAAAATGAATGACTTTTTTAGATAGATATCATGTACCAAAGTAAATCAAGATCAGGTAAACCATCTAAATAGTCTTATATTCCTTAAGAAAGTAGAAGAAATCATTAAAAACCTCCCAATGAAAACAAGCCCAGGGCCAGATGGCTTTAATGCAGAATTCTACCAGACCTTCAAAAAAAAAAAAAAAAGAAAAGAAAAAGAAAAAAGCTAGTACCAACACTCTTAAAACTACTCCATGCAATAGAAACATAAGAACTGACTATGCAATTCATTCTATGAACCTCAGTTACTCTGATATCTACACCACCCAGAGACCTGACAGAGAAAGAGAACTTCAGATCAATTTAGCTTATGAATATTGATGCCAAAGTACTCAATAAAATTCTCACAAACAGAATCTAAGAACACATCAAAGATCAATTAGGCTTCATCCTAGGGATGCAGGAATGGTTCAATACATGGAAATCCATCAATGTATGATGGATATAAACAAACTCAAAGGAAAAAAATATCATGATCTTCCTACTAAATGTTGAAAAAACATTTGACAAAATACAACAGGCCTTATGTTAAAATTATTGCAGAGATCAGCAATCAACACCCTTACATAAACATAATAAAAGCAATATACAGCAAACCATCAGCCAATATCAAAATAAATGGAGAGATACTTGAAGCAATCCCACTAAAATCAGGGACAAGCCTAGGCTACACATTCTATATCTATTCAATGTAGTACTTGATGTTCTAGCTAGAGCAATAAGACAACAAAAGTAGACCAAGAAGATGCAATTTGGAAAAGAAGAAGTGAGGGTATCACTCTCTGTAGATGATATGCTAGTATACATCAGCAACCTCAAAAAATCTACCAGAGAACATCTACAACTGATAAGCATCAGGAAAGTGGCTGGTTATAAAATTAACTCAAACTAATCATTGCTCTTTCATTATACAGATGATAAACAAGCTGAGAAAAAATTAAGGAAACAATAGCTACAAATAGTATAAAATATCTTGGTATAAATCTTACCAAGTGAGAGAGCTGTATGACAAGAACACCAAATCCCTGGAAAAAAATTGAAGATCTCTGAAGATGGGAAAGATCTCCAATCCTCATGGATTGGTAGGATTAACATAGTAAAAATGGCCATCCTACTAAAAGCAATCTACAGATTCAACACATTCCCCATCACTATTCCAACATAGTTCTTTACAAACATGGAAAGAACAATTCTCAATTTTATATGGAAAAACAAAAAACCGAGGATAGTGAAAACAATTCTTAAAAATAAAAGAACTTCTGGGGGAATCACCCTCCCTTACCTCTAGTTGAAGTACAGATCAATAGTGATAAAAACTGCATATTATTGGTACAGAGACATACAGGTTGATCAATGGAATAGAACTGAAGGCCCAGAAATAAGCCCATACACTTATGGACACTGGATCTTTGACAAAGAAGACAAAATACAATGGGAAAAAATATATGGTGCTGATCTAACTGTCGGTCTGCATGTAAAGAAATGAAAATAAGTCTGTATTTGTCATCTTGCATAAAGCTCATGACCAAGTGGATCAAGGACATAGACATCAAACCAGATACACTGAATCTAATAGAACAAAAAGTGGTAAAGAGCTCAAACTAATTGGGACAGGGGGAAATATCCTAAGCTTCCATCCGATGGCTAAGGCTCTATGATCAAGAATTGATAAATGGGACCTCATGAAACTGAACAACTTCTGCAAGGAAAAAGACACAGTGAATAGGACAAATTGGCAACCTACAGATTGGGGAAATATTTTCACCAACTCCACATTTGATAGAGGGCTGATATCCAAAATATATGATGCAGTCAAGAAGCTAACCTCCAAAACACAAAATAACCAAATTTAAAAATGGAGTACAGAGCTAAACAGAGAATTTGCAACAGAGTAATTTTGAATTGGTGAGAAGCCTTACATAAAAGTTCTTGTTTCTTAAACTCATGCTATTTCAAGAACTTTACAAAGACATCATAAAGTTGGGTGGAGATATGTTGGGTGAAGGCTCCAGGAAGAAATCAAGAGGTAAGTTGAGGTAGATATATTCAGAATACCTTGTATCCATGAATGAAATACTCAAAGAATAAATAACGACTATTCTAAAATTGTTGACCACAGAACTAAAAAATAGTTCTTAGTTTCATGATCATCTTTTATTTTGGTGACTAGCTTATTTTTTCTCTTTTCTATTGAAACTTCAAAACATTTTTGATCACCATGTTCCTCATCTCCTTCCAGATTCTCCCCATCTCAACACATATCCAACTCAATGCCCACCTCAAAGAAAACAATCAAGCAAGTAGAAAAGCAATCCAAAATGAAAAAACATAAGAGATACAGACAGGAGGTACAGGCCTCAGAAGTGGCAGGGTAGTCAGCTCAGGATCCTTTCTACATCTCTCTTCACCTAAGATCCACAGCCCTCTCTGCCCCTTCCCCACAAGTGGAGAGCTTGCCTTTGGGGAGTGCTCCAACCCAGGGACTCAAGTGAGATCTCCATTTTCTCACCTTCTAAGGTGGGACCAGCCAGGAGGCACAGGCCTCAGAAGTGGCAGGCCAGCCTGAACAGGATTCTCTCTAACTTCCTCTTCACCTAGGGTGGACTGCAGATCCACAGCACACTCTGCCCCTTCCCTGCAAGTGGAGAGCCTGTCTCCAGGGTTTGTTCTGACCACAGGACTCAGGAGAGAAAACAGATCCAAAGCCCACTGCCAACAGGTATTACCTGAGGAGAGCTGATCTCCCAGAAATGCTGACACAGGCCTACAGGCCCACTGGAGGAACAAGCTCCAGCCAGAAACAGCAAGAACATCTACCACCAGAGATTAACAGATGGCAAAAGGCAAATGCAAAAATCTTACCAACAGAAACCAAGACTACTTGGCTTAATCAGAACCTAGTACTTCCACCACAGCAAGTCCTCGATATCCCAAGACACCAGAAAAGCAAGATTTGTATCTAAAATCATATTTCACAATGGTGCTAGAGGAATTTAAGAAGAACATGAATAACTCCCTTGAAGAAATACAGGATAACACAGGTAAACAGGTTCAAGCCCTTACAGAGGAAATACAAAAATCCCTTAAAGAATTACAGGAAAGCACAACCAAACAGGTGAAGGAACACAACAAATACATCCAGGTCCTAAAATGGAAGTACAAACAGTTAAGAATTCACAAACAGAGAAAACTCTGGAGGTAGAAATCCTAGGAAAGAGTCAGGAACCATAGATGCAAGTATCACCAACAGAATGCAAGAGATAGAAGATAGATTCTCAGGTGCAGAAGATACCATAGAAAATATTGACACAACAGTCAAAGAAAACACAAAATGCAAAAAGTTCCTAACCCAAAACATCCAGGAAATCAAGGACAAAATAAGAAGACCAAACCTAAGGATAATAAGTATAGAAGAGAGTGAAGACCTCCAACTTAAAGGGCCAGTAAATATCTTCAACAAAATTATAGAAGAAAACTTCCCTAACCTAAAGAAAGAGATGTCTATGAACATACAAGAAGCCTATAAAACTTCAAATATACTGGACCAAAAAAGAAATTCCTCCAGCCACATAATAGTCAAAACACCAAATGCACAAAACAAAGAAAGAATATTAAAAGCAGTGAGGGAAAAAGGTCAAGTTACATATAAAGGCAGGCCTATCAGAATTACACCAGACTTCTCAACAGAGATTATGAAAGCCAGAAGATCCTGGGTTGGTGTCAACAGACCTTAAGAGAACACAAATGCCAGCCCAGGCTACTATACACAGCAAAACTCTCAATTACCAAAGATCAAGAAACTAAAGTATTCCATAACAAAACCAAATTTACACAATATATTTCCACAAATTCATCCCTTCAAAGGGTAATAAATGGAAAACTTCAACACAAGGAGGGAAACTACATCCTAGAAAGAGCAAAAAAGTAATTTTCTAACAAGATGAAAAGAAGATAGCCACATGAACAGAATTCCAACTCTAACAACAAAAATAACAGGAAGCAACAATTACCTTTCCTTAATATCTATTAATATCAATGGAATCAATTCCCCAATAAAAAGACATAGACTATCAGACTAGATATGTAAATAGGACCCAACGTTTTGTTGCAGACAGGAAACACACCTCAGTGACAAAGACAGACACTACCTCATAATAAAAGACTAGAAAACAATTTTCCAAGCCAATAGTCCCAAGAAAAATGCTGGAGTAGCCAATCTAATATCAAATAAAATCAACTTTTACCTTAACGTGATCAAAAAAGATAAGGAGGGACACTTCATACTCATCAAAGTTATCATCTACTAAGAGGAACTGTCAATTATGAACATCTATGCTCCAAATGCAAGGGCATCTACATTCATACAAGTAACTTTACTAAAGCTCAAAGCGCACATTGCACTGCACACAATAATAGTGGGAGATTTCAACACCCCACTCTCTGCAATGGACAGATCATGGAAACAGAAACTAAACAAAGACACAGTGAGACCAACAGAAGTTATGAAACAGATGAATTTAACAGATACCTATAGAACTTTTTATCCTAAAACAAAAGGATATACATCCTTCTCAGCACCTCTTGGTACCTTATCCAAAATTGACCATATAGTTGGTCACAGATCAGGCCTCAACAGACACAAGAAGATTGAAATAATTCCTTGTGTCCTATTAGATCACCATGGACTAAGGCTGCCCCTCAATAACAACATGAACAATAGAATTCCCACAGACACGTGGAAGGTCAACAACACTCTACTCAATGAAAACTTGAATGAAATGAAAACAAGGAAGAAATAAAGAAAGAAATTAAAGACTTTCTAGAGTTGAATGAAAATGAAGCCACAACATATCCAAATTTATGGGACACAACGAAAGCAATCCTAAGAGGAAAACTCATAGCTTTAAGTGCCTCCAAAAAGAAACTGGAGAGAGCATATACAACAATTTGACAAAACATTTGAAAGCTCTAGAACAAAAAGAAGCAAATTCACCCCAGAGGAGTTGAAGGCAGTAAATAATTAAACTCAGGGCTGAAATCAACCAAATAGAAACAAAAAGAACTATACAAAGAATCAACCAAACCAGGAGCTGGTTCTTTGAGAAAATAAACAACATAGATAAAAAGTAACTAGAGCCAGAGTAACTAGAGGCCACAGAGACAATATCCTAATCAACAAGATCAGAAATGAAAAGGGAGACATAACAACAGACACTGAGGAAATCCAAGAAATCATGAGAGCCTACTAGAAAAGTCTACACACAACAAAACTGGAAAACTTGGATGAAATGGACAATTTTCTAGACAGATACCAGGTACCAAAGTTAAATCAAGATCAGTTCAGGGATCTAAACAGTCCCATATCTGCTAATGAAATAGAAACAGTCTTTAATAGTCTCCCCACCAAAAAAAGTCCAGGACCGCATGGGTTTAGTGTAGAGTTTTATCAGACCTTCAAAGAAGATCTAATACCAATACTCCTCAAACTATTCCACAAAATAGAAACAGAAGTTACTTTACCCAATTCGTTCAATGAAGCCACAATTATTCTTATACCTAAACCACACAAAGATGTAACAAAGAAAGAAAACTTCAGACTAATTTCCCTTATGAATATCGATGCAATACTCAATAAAAATACTCAATAAAAAGAACAAAATTCGTACAAACTGAATCCAAACGATCATTCATCATGATCAAGTAGGCTTCATTTCAGGGATGCAGGGATGTTTCAATATTCAGAAATCCATCAACAAAATTCACTAGATAAACAAACTCAAAGAAAAAAACCATATGATCATCTCATTAGATGCTGAGAAAACATTTGACAAAATCCAGCATCCCTTCATGATAAAAGTCTTAGAAAGATCAGAAATTTAAGGCCCATACTTAAACATAGTAAAAGCAATATACAGCAAACCAGTAGCCAATATCAAACTAAATGGAGAGAAACTTGAAGCAATCCCACCAAAATCAGGGACTAGACAAGGCTGCCCACTCTCTCCCTACCTATTCTATATTGTACTTGTATTCCTAGCCAGAGCAATTAGACAACAAAAGGAGATCAAAGGGACACAAATTGGAAAGGAAGAAGTCAAACTATAGCTATTTGATGATGTTATGATAGTATACTTAAGTGACCCCAAAAGTTCCACCAGAGAGCTCCTAAACCTGATAAACAACTTCAGCAAAGTAGCTGGATATAAAATTAACTCAAGTAAATCAGTGGCCTTCCTCTACACAAAGGATAAACAGGTGGAGAAAGAAATTAGGGAAACAACACCCCTCACAATAGTTACAAATAATATAAAATACCTTGGTGTGACTCTAAGCAAGTAAAAGATCTGTTTGACAAAAACTTCAAGTCTCTGTAGAAGGAAATTGAAGAAGATCTCAGAAGATGGAAAGATCTCCCATGCTCGTGGATTGGCAGGATTAATATAGTAAAAATGACCATCTTGCCGAAGTCAATATACAGATTCAATGCAATCCCCATCAAAATTCCAACTCAAAATTTCACAGACTTAGAAAGAGCAATTTGTAAATTCATCTGGAATAACAAAAAACTCAGGATAGCCAAAACTATTCTCAATAATAAAGGAACCTCTGTTGGAATCACCATTCCAGACATTAAACAGTATACAAAGCAATTATAAAATAGAAACAGTCCCTTCAAAGGGATAAAAACTGCATGGTATTGGTACAGTGACAGGCAGGTAGATCAATGGAATAGAATTGAAGACCCAGAAATGAACCCACAAACCTATGGCCACTTAATCTTTGACAAATGAGCTAAAACCATTCAGTGGAAAAAAGACAGCGGTTTCAACAAATGATGCTTGCTCAACTGACTGTTAGCATGTAGAAGAATGCAAATTGATCCATTCCTTTCTCCTTGTACAAAGTTCAAGTCCAAGTGGATCAAGGACCTCCACATAAAACCATATACACTCAAACTAATAGAAAAGAAAGTGGGGAAGAGCCTCGAGCACATAGGCACAGGGGAAAATTTCCTGAACAGAACATCAATAGCTTATGCTCTAAGATCAAGAATCAACAAATGGGACCTCATAAAATTGCAAAGCTTCTGTAAGGCAAAGGACACTGTCAATAGGACAAAACAGCAACCAACAAATTGGGAAAAGATCTTTACCAATCCTATATCTGATAGAGGGCTAATATCAATATATACAGAGAACTCAAGAAGTTAGACTCCAGAGAAACAAATAACCCTATTAAAAATGGGGTACAGAGCTAAACAAAGAATTCTCAATTGATGAACACGGAACAGCTGAGAAGTACCTAAAGATATGTTCAACATCCTTAGTCATCAGAGAAATGAAAATCAAAACACTGAGATTCCACCTCACACCAGTCAGAACGGCTAGCATAAACACTCAGGTGACAGCAGATGCTGGCGAGGTTGTAGAGAAAGAACACTCCTTCTTTGCTGGCAGTATTGCAAGCTGGTAAACCACTCTGGAAATCAGTTTGTCAGTTCCTCCAGAAATTGGACAGAGGACCCAGCTATACCACTCCTGGGCATCTACCCAGAAGATGCTCCAACATGTAATAAGGATACATGCTCTACCATCTTCATAGCTACCTTAGCCTTATTTATAATAGCCAGAAGTTGGAAACAACCCAGATGTCCCTCAACAGAGGAGTGGATACAGAAAATGTGGTACATCTACACAGTGTAGTACTACTCAGCTATTAAAATCAATGAATTTATGAAATTCTTGGGGATATGGATGGACCTGGAGAATATCATCCTGTGTGAGGTAACCCAATCCCAAAGGATCACACATGGTATGCATTCTCTGTTAAGTGGATATTAGCCCAAAAGATCAAAATACACAAAGTACAAAGCACAAACCATAAGAAACTTATGAAAAAGGAAGACCAAAATGTGGATACTTCATTCCTTCTTAAAAGAGGGAACAAAATACCCATGGAAGGAGTTGTAGAGACTGACTATGGAGCAGAGATTAAAGGAAGGACAATTCAGAGATTGCTCCACCTAGGAATCCTTCCCATATTCAGTGATCAAATCTAGACACTATTGTGGGTGCCAGCAAGTGCTGGATGACTGGAGCCTGATATAGCTGTCTCTTGAGAGGTTCTGACAGTACCTGACTAATACAGAAGTAGAGGCTCACAGCCATCCATTGAACTGAGTACAGGGTCCCCAATTAAGGAACTAGAGATAGGACCCATGGAGCTGAAGGGCTTGCAGCCCATTAGGATGAACAACAATATGAACTAACTAGTACTCTCAGAGCTCCCAGGGACTAAAACACTGTCCAAAGAGTACACGTGGCAGAACTAATAGCTCCAGCAGCATATGTATAGCAGAGGATGGCCAAGTTGGTCATCAATGGGAGGAGAGGCTCTTGGCCCTGTGAAGGTTCTATGCCCCAGAGTAGGTGAATGCCAGGGTCAGGAAGCAGGAGGGGGTGGTTTGGTGAGCAGTAGTGGAAGGAACAGGGGTCTGTTTTATTTTATTTTATTTTATTTTTATTTATTTTTTTTTGGAGGGGGAACCTGGGAAAGGAGATATTGTAAATAAAGAAAACATCTAATAAAAAAATAAAAAAAGAGAAATTGAGAATTCCAGTTTAAAAAAAGAGAGATGCAGACAAACACACCATAAAAACACAAAATTCGAAACCATAGTTTATTAGCAAAAAATCAGTAAGATAAAACAAAGAATGCAATATTTTAAAAAATCTACAAAAGCACCATTGAGTTAATTTTGTGTTGGTCTTTTACTTCTAGGAACAGGATTTACACTTAAGTGTGGCTTATATATCCAGTGATATTCTAACGAAGAAAAATGACTTTTCCTTTGCAAAAACATTGTCAGTTGGGGGTGGACTTTTAAGCAAAGTCCCATTTGTTGCAATGATTCCCTTTTCTTTCCTGGATTTCACAATTAAGGTGTATCAGTATTTACCATAGTAAATACAAATGTGTATGTATACACACACACACACACACACACACACACACACACACACACACACAGATTCAAACTGAAGCCAAAACCTTATCAGTTTGTGTTATGGTCTTTGAAAAAGATTTGAGGTAGTTCTTGTTGTCCATGATGTACATGACTGGAAAGTTTAGTTAACACATAATAGATAAGCAAAATGACATTATAATTTACCACTGAAAATGTAAATTGAAATGGATCATGCAGTTCTGATGTCAGATCACATGTGGCTAACAGGGGATGTAGATTACAAGGGTCATGGAAATATCATTAAGGTTGAAAATGGAAAAATATAGTAATAAAATAAAAATTAGACATAACAAAACACATAAGTACAAAATATGGATGACAGTGCCAAGCCTAAAATTTATATACTGAAACTATTTATGTTTAATAATTAATGCTAGAGAGCCTGGTGGTGGTGGTGCACACTTTTAATCTCAGCACTTGGGAGGCAGAGGCAGGCGGATTTCAGAGTTTGAGGCCAGCCTGGTCTACAGAGTGAGTTCCAGGACAGCCAGGGCTACACAGAGAAACCCTGTCTCAAAAAACCAAAATAATAATAATAATAATAATAATAATAATAATAATAATAATAATAATAATTAATGCTAGAGAAAAATCATTGGTACCTTAGTAGATGTTAATGATGTCATAATGATTGTGCACTGATCCAAAAGGATTGAGATCCTTTAAGAAGGATGATTTGTTTGTTCTCTCTCTTTTCCTCTCTCTCTTTCTCTCTCTCCCTCCCTCCCTCTCTCTGCCAACTTTTTTCTGTTCTCCCTTGATGTTTATACTCTCCTGCTTCCTGTCTTATGAACATATACAAAGAAGGCAGTTTTTAGCATTTGTACATTATGAAGAACCCATATCATCATAGACTTCTAGATCCAGAGCTATATGTAATTGAATTTCTGCTGCTCATGACACCCAGTTTCAGGTATATTGTTATATCATCCTCAGGCAAAGAAGTCATGTGCATGAATGAATAGATATATCTATTTTAGATGTTATTACACATAAAAATAAAAGTTTATTATGAGGAATAAACTAAGTTTAATGCATTGCCTTTAAATATAGCACCACTATTTTTGTCTTTACAAAAAATATACTACCCTTAGTTCTGTACCCATTAGACCCATTTGACCTGTCTAGCACCTAGAGGGCTTCTAACAAGGTTCAGTTTATGGTTTAGATAGAACTGTGGCCATTCTATCGCAATCACTGTATAGTACTTTACAGAAAATCCATTTCAGTTTGTGACCAAGTTAATTGTGTTAAGGGCATGGGCAAAGTCATGTGCTGGTTACTATATCTCTTAAAATAGCAAGAGCAGCAGCAACAAAACAGCTCAAAAATGTGTCAAATAAGATGGTTCATCAGAGAATGAACACTTCCCAGAGAACCTGGTACAATAAGTCTTAGCCCCAGGCCCCACACAATAAAAGGACTGTAGCAATTTCAACATGTCTGACTTCCAGGTATAAGCATACACACTAAATAAATAAATACATGTGAAATAATTAAAAACAACTAAAATGCATGCTAAGAAATGGTAACTATCTAGATGTAAGGGAAGGGGAGCTAGAGAAAGCTACTTAGCAGCTGTGAAGTCTGTTAGACAGTAAGGCCATTGTCCTGGTTAGGGTTTCTATTCCTGTGATAAGACCATGACCAAAACCAACTTGTTAAGGAAAGGGCCTATTTTATCTTACACTTCCAGGTAATTTTCCATAACTGAGGAAAGTAATGGTAGGAACTCAAGCAGGTCAAACAGGAACTTGGAGGTGGGCAGACACCATGGAGGGGGTGCTGCTTAATGGCTTTCTCACGATGTCTTTCTCACCTTGCATTCTTATAGAACCCAGAACCACCAACTCAAGGATGATCTCACCAACAGTGGGCTGGGCCTTCCCACATCACTAATGAATCAAGACAGTATTCCAAAAACTTGCCTACAGGTCAATCTTATGGAGATATATTCTTAATTAAGATTCCTTCTTCCCAGGCAAGTCTGGGTTTGTGTCAAGTTGACAGAAGGCAAGCAGCACAGTGGCCAAACATAATAATTATGTGTTGCATGCCTCAAAGGAAGCAAAAGATAAAAGTATTAATGTTTCCTATGAAACAAGGTGAATCATGAAGAAAATATTATACTTAACTTTATTTGAATATTACCTAACTTACATGTATATGGAAACTTGAAAAATGTGTCAATTTTTCATTGTAATTTTAAATTTTAACTTTTTTGAGAATGTCATAAATATAAGCACTAAATTTGATCATATTTATCCCTCATTCTTCATTTCCAACTTGCCCTACAACCCCCTATCATGTCTTCCCACAACTCCATGCCCTCCTTTTATAGTTTTTTTAATTAGTTTTATTTTTAACCCAGTGAGGTCAAATAATAATGTTCCCTTTTGTGTGTGGATATGGGGTCCTTGAGTGGGAAATGTAGAACTCTTTAGTGGCCATACTCCTTAAGAAAAGTGACTCTCCTCTAGCAACCATCAATTGCTAATAGCCCACTAGCTAAGCGTGTACCATATAAGCTCTTTACTTTCTTTTTTTATTTTTATTTTTATTAGATATTTTCTTTATTTACATGTCAAATGGTATCTCCTTTCCCAGGTTTCCCTCTGAAAAAAAGAAAAAATAAAGAAAAAATAAATAAAATAAAAAATGAAAAATGAAATGAATGAAAAATGAAAAAGAATGTGGTACATATACCTAATGCAATATTAACAAGCTGTAAAATAAAACAAAACTATGATATTTACAGGTAAGTAAATGAAAATAAATATGCACAAAACTATACTGAATTAGGTTACCATTCATTTCATTTTCATTTTCCTCCCCCCTCCCCTTGCTTACCAAACCACCCTCTCCCACTTCCTGGTCCTGGTATTCACCTACTCTGGGCCATAGAACCTTAACAGGACCAAGGGCCTCTCCTCCCAATGATGACCAACTAGGCCATTCTCTGCTATACATATGCTGCTGGAGTCATGAGTCCCACCATGTGTACTCTTTGCTTGGTGGTTTAGTCTCTGGGAACTCTGAGGGTACTAGTTAGTTCATATTGTTGTTTGTCCTAAGGGGCTGCAAACCCTTCAGCTCCTTGGCTCCTTACTTTCTATACCAAATAATTTTACTCTCTTGATCTTATAAAGCCTTGTATTAGTAACCATAGCTGCTGTGAGTTCTTGTGTGCAATAGCCACATCATGTTCAGAGTACAGGATTTCACAGTTGCTCCTCTCCAATTCTAGTTCTTACATTCTTTCCTCTATCACACATCCTTGGTTTAATTAATACATTCCCACCTCTCTTTTCCCTTCCCCTCTCTTAACTTTATCTCCAAGTATTGTCCCCTGTTCTTTCATATTGCATATGTTCAATTCTCCCTTCTTATTGGAATTAACTTGGATTTCAAGATCACATGTTCCCAAGTACCTTTTTCATGCATGCTTCATTTAGCCTAATTCTATTCCTGGTCCCCATTTCCTCACACTTATCACTCTACTACATGTTTGAAGACTTCTGTCCCAAGTATTCTACTTTGTTACTTTTACTTCACCTATATTTTAATATCTCTTTCCCTACATGTATCCTGAGACAATGGGCCATTTCTAGTTACTTAGTTTCCATATGTACTATATGCTAAACACTCGAAACAAAATTTGTAAATTTAGGATATGAAGCATCATATGAAAGATAATATGAAGCATTTGTCTTTTGTAACTTAGGTAACCTAATTCAGTATAGTTTCGTGCACATTTATTTTCATTTGTTTACCTGTAAATAACATAGTTTTGTTTTATTTTACAGCATGTTAATATTGCATTAGGTATATGTACCACATTCTTTTTCATTTTCCATTTTTCAGCTGATAGATTTCTATGTTGATTCTGTTTCCTAGCTTATGAATATAGCATCAATGACCATGAATGTGAACGTGTCCATGTAGTAAGATATGAAGTCCTTTGTGTGTATTCCCGGAACAGTATAGCTGGGTCATATGAAAGAACTATTTCTAGTCTATGAGAAACACTCAAATTGAATTCCCAAGTGACAGCATTATGCATTAATTTTTGTACCAATTTAAAGCATTTAACATAAACTGGATTTCAAATTGTTGTTCCTCATGAAAATAAATTATAAATATAATATAAATATAATATAAATATATTATAAATATAATAAATTATAAATATATTGTAAAATTAAAAATAAAATTGATATTTTATATTAATAATAAAAATAATATATACATAAGGAATGTTTGTTTTCTTGAGAGAAAACAATATTTCATATAGAAGGCTATAAGATTAGATAATAATAAAAGGTGAATGATTGGCATGAGAAAAAATTTTATGTGCTTAAAGTTATGGTACTATGTGAAAAGAAAATAGTGTGGAAATATTCAGAAAAAAATAAAAAATAGAAACCTTCCCCCAAGATGAACAAAACAATTAAAGAGAAACAAAGTATAGGGCTGAGATGAAACAGGCTAAAAAATTACAACCTAAAGACTCAATTAAAAACACCAGATCATAACATTATGTTCAGGACTGAGAAGTTCTCAAATATAGAAAGAGGGAAGACCACACCCATTAGTGTGAACACAGTCTCCTGCTGAGTGTATTTCTCAGTGCTCCTTTCATATCCCGATTCCTCAGACTATAGATAAAGGGATTCAGCATGGGCGTGACTACAGAGTACATCACAGCCACAATGACATCTTTATTATTAGTATTATTGGAGGAGGGGAAAAAATATAACCCAATAATGGCTCCATAATACAAAGAAACTACACAGAGATGAGAACCGCATGTGGACAAGGCTTTGCAGATACCCTTGATGGATGGAGTTCTTAGGATAGTGGCCCCTATGTGACCATAAGAAACCAGGATGCATATGAATGGTACAGTGATAACCACCACTGCTAAAGTGAGGATGACCAGTTCATTGATGGTAGTGTCTGAGCTGGACAGCTTCAGCAAGGCAGAGAGATCACAGAAAAAATGATGGACAGTATTGTCTCTAAAGAGAGAGAGACGAGCAAAGAGAAGAGTATGCACAAGGCCATTAGTAGAGGAAAATACCCAGGACATCATCACTAGCAGAACACAGAGGCTCTGACTCATAATGGAGGTATAATGCAGAGGGTGGCAGATGGCCACATACCTGTCATAGGCCATCGAAGTCAGAAGGAAGTTGTCAATACACCCAAACAATAAGAAAAAATATATTTGGGAGATGCACCCATCATATGAGATGGACTGACTGTGAGTCAGCATATTCATGAGCATCTTTGGAGCTGTGACTGATGAGAAAGAGATGTCTGTGAAGGCCAAGTGACTGAGGAAGAAGTACATGGGGGTATGGAGGTGAGAGTTCAGCCTGATGAGCAGGATGATGAGCAGGTTCCCCAGCACAGTTGTCAGGTACATGGCCAGGAACAAGGCAGAGTACATAGCTTCATCCTCTGGCTGAATGGGGAGCCCCAGGAGGATGAACTCAGACACAGTGCTCTGGTTAGACTTCATCATGGTCTGTCTTTAGCTAGAGATGAAAAAAGATGATATGGAAGAAGCGGAGATCATTACATCTACTACATCATAATAGCATGTTTTTAACTAGTCAGTTTGTACTCTCTAACCTATATATCTCAAAGTTCTTGCCACATTGTGGGGTTAGTGATTTTGTGGCTAAAAATATACTATGATGTGCTGTTTGTCTGCCTAGAAACCAACTCAAATTGATTTGGGCAAAAGATAGAAAGCACCAGCATGGTCGTCATATTTCTTCAGGCTCATATGCAACAGCAATGATGAAAGAAATCTTAGATTTCAAATGAGAGCATAAGGCCAAGTTCATAAGGAATGAATAGAAATCTAGCAGGTGAATTATCCTGGCTTTTTGGTGTGACCTAAACTCCAATGAGACAACCAGAACATTTCTCAGATAAGCTTTATTTCCATATACTTAATATGATAGTAACTATTCAGTTTTTGAAGCTCCAAAATATCATAATCTAGAGATTTGATGTGAATGGTAAATATAGCAGGGCAAGTCTTGGGGATCTCATAAGATGGTGACATACCTGAGATATTCCATCAATTCTTCTTTTAAGACAGTTCTTTCCCATCCAACAATTATGTCTTCTATCTCCCTTCCTACAAGAATTTGTCCCAGATACAGGGGAAAGAAGGTGTGTATCTCCTCCAAAACACACTTAGAGAGTCCCTTAGCTCAAGCTTGACTGTTCTTATTCAAGCCTGTAGAAATCCAGAAATTTTTGACTTTTCCAGTCACATCAAGAATCTACCATAGAAGAGGTTGATTTTTAATATCTGTCTGAAATAAACAAGTAATATATACTCTTTACTATGATCCATAAGCTTGGTTTCACAATAATAATTCTTAATTAATGTTTTGTTGTATTCTAATATTTTTTATAATTTGAAAATATAATTATCTATGTACCTCATTCAAATCTGTTGGATTTAGGCCTATCTTTTATCACAATTGTTTCATATTTGGGAAAGAAAACATGTGAAACATCTACTAAAATGCAAACTTTATATACTCTCAAAAATATCATTCACTCTGAATGTGATGTTTCTTGAGAATTACATAACCATCTTATCTACCATTTATTTGAATAGTTACATAAGGATTACAGTAAAATATAAATATAAAATAGAAATCATTTCAATTTGATTGAAGTATGTTTAAAGTTCACATATTATTTATCCTACTATATTAAATGTCCTTTAAGTAATACTGTGATGGAGTTGCAATTTACATTACTTTTTACATAATAATAAAAACTAATATATCTAAATTAAAATGATAATTAGCTATCTGCTAAATACGTGAGTTGTTTCTAATAGTTTGTTATATTTTAATAAGTAACATTTGTAAGTTTTTTAATTCTTTTGTACACTCATATATGTAACACATATGTACAGAATGAATTTCTAAAATCAAAAATTTTCCAGTTACTAAAAGACAATGTGATAAAGAACTCCATTTTTATGTGTTTTAATTCAATTTTTAATGTAAATATCCATCTCATGAAAGTTATTTAAAAACATGTTTGGAGAGCTGGAAAAGATATGGATTAGATAGGTCTACTGGAGCCTGAATATAGAGGATCTTTTCTGGCACATTAGAAATCTTCATTCTATTCTCAGTAACAGGACCAAGCAAAAATCCAAGTAAAAGGTTTTTAGGAGCTTGTGGTAGTAATTAAAAGAGAATCAACAGGAATTCAAATACCTACAAAATGATTCCACTTTCTGTGTAAGTTATTGCAGCACAGAAGAATGCAATTATAGTGATTCAGTGAGAAACATGCCCAAGAAGATGATGGAAATTACAAAAAAAACAGAAGGATGTATGCCCTAGCTTTTCATCTCAAAATTAGATATAAAATCAGAGAGAGTCTATTTGAGTACAAATTTGCTGTCCCCTTACTGTTTAAATTTTTGGATAGGTGATTAAAGTAAGTTATAGTACAAGGATATGTCTATCATAGTGTGTTGTGAAGAGGATTGGATATCCAAGGTTACACAATCATCTCACTTCTTGACATGGGTCTTTGATGATAAATAGATATACCTTAATCTACAAGGTGTGGAAGCTTCTATTTCTTTATGAAATATAGAAAATATAGTGAAACTGGCAGTCTTCAAGGATCTCAGTAATCCACTGTGAACAACAGGTTTTCAGCATGTAGCCTGCTGTGATAGATACCTGCATATATGGTTATTCATTCCCCTGAGAAATCAGTGTGGGTTATAATGTTCTAAACCATGACGAGGGGTTTAGCTCCTATGCCTGGCTCCTGATTAGGGACAAACAGCATATGGTTGCATTATTACGTCAGCATTCTCCTGGGGTAGAACTTGTTTGCTGAAGAAGACACAAGAGAGTTCATACTTAGAACAATTATGATAATCATTGCAAGGTAACTAATAGGTGATGCACAAAGATTATCATGTGCCATTTGCAGGGGAAACTCTGGAATTTGAGTTTTTCCTGCTATGAAAAAATATTAGCAGAAAGCCTAGTATCATGTTTTCTTTCATATGTGAAAACTGAAAGAAAAAGATATCCTGAAAATCAAAGACACTCTCCTAGGGAAGACAGCAAAGAGGCAGAGTGGAGATGGTAAAAAGAGGAGGACAGAGCAGGCTGACTTGATCAAGTGCTACATGTGTGTGTAAGACAAAATCACAGTGAAACCCACTGCTTTGTACTCTGATGTGGTTCAATATATTGTTAACTTTTTATTAATTCTTTATGAATTTTACATCATGCAACCCAATCCCTCTCATTTCCCTCTCCATTCACACCCACTCTCCTCCCTTGCAACCTCCCCCAAAAGAAAACAAAAAATAACTAAAAATTTAAATAAAAAATATGGTTGTGAAAGCTGTAGTGTGTCACCGTATGACAGTTTATCCTTTTGTGCACACATCTTTACTTGCAAATGTTCATTACAATGAGTCATTGGTCTAATTCAAGGTCTCTGGCTTCTGCTACACTATCAGTACTGGATTATCACTGGGACTCCTTTCAGACATCCTGCCATTGACCTATGTCATAGAGATCATGCAGCTTTAGATTTATAGGGCCAGCTCCACCAGTTCATAGAGGGTGTAGATGTTAGGGTGGGGCCACTAAAAGCTCTGGATATGGGCCTGCATAGTTGCTGAGTTGGTTACCTGGTCATTTCTCTGGCACGCACACCACCCGAGCAAGATCTCCAACACTGCTCCATCTAGCTCAGCCAATGTCATAGCTGACAAGGGCTGAACCAGCTCCCCTGCTGGTTCTGATGAGAATGTCATCAGGCCAGCTCACTTACACCCAACTCACCAGAGCCAGCTCTATTATGGTGAGGTTTGGACCAGCTTTCCTAAGCTTGTGAGGGGCAGAGACAGATTTCCCATTCTTATGACCTCAAGGGCAGATGTCTTGAAGTGGCAAGAGGAAGCATGCATGACAAACAAGAGGTGGGGCCAGTTGTTCCAAACTCACACCCTTGGGGCCAGCTCACCAACCCCTCTTCCCTGCCATGAGGGTCTGCTCTTCTGTGATACCCAGGTATGATACAGGACCCAGTTTTCTGAGTGCTGTAGCTACAAAGAAGCAGGGTCACCTCTGCACAGTCCTTGGACATTGACATGGTCCTAGGTGGCAGCCCAGATCACGGATGTCCTCATGGCTTTTGGTGGTAATACGAGGTGTGGAAATCAACACAGACCCCTGCTGTTGCATAACTATGGACCCAGACATGGCTCTCAGCATGGACCAGGATTTCACCCATGGCCTCAAGTGGTAGAGCAGGCTACTCACATCAGGCTATTTCTCTCCCCCTTGTTCTGGTTCTATTCATACTGCTCAAATCACTCCACTTCTCTCTCTCTCCTATATCTCTACCACATATATTTACTACAGGTGGGCCATGCAGTTGTGGACCAGTCTCTTCCTCCCACCCATGCCATGTGATGGAGATAATTTAATAGTTTAACAAAAATAAATGTGTTTCAGCAATATGCTCATGGAAATGAAGTTAAACACCTTTGCCTTGAGCAAATGTTGTTTCACAAGGACTAAAATTTAAGATGCATTACTTAAATGGACATACATTTGTGTGAAGGGCAGAGAATTATCTTTTTCATTGTAAAATTCATGTACAATTAGGTTACTGTACATCTCAGCATGTTTGGAACAATGCAGATTGCCTAGACTTTCTGAAATCCTGCCAGCCACTCCTCAGCTCACATCTGAACTTCGTGAGGCACAGAGTATGCACAATCACAACATCCTCTGGAATGCTTTTGGATTACCTCTCACTATGGCTTCACAGGGGTTCATCTTCCTAGAGATCTCCAATAGGGGTTTTCGTCAGCAATTTAATGTTGATTTGTCGGTTGTGGCCTTTTATAGAAAGCCAATCTTGTTTCAATATGAAAACATGCTCAGTAACCCAGAGGGAAAAAAGTTGTGGACTAGCTACATTCACACTAATACAGCTAAAATCTGCTGGGAATGGAACAGAAGGTACACATAGAAGGACAGACTCAGAAGGAGGTTGGTCAATGGGTAAAGAATAGTTAAAATGAAAAATTGCTTCTGATTATGTGGTAGGATGTTGATTCTGGTTATGGAAAGACTGTGTTTTTATTATAAGAAAAAGATTCTGAGTATTTTCACCATAAACATGTGAAAGTGAGTAATTAAGTATAACCTTCATGATTTGAACATATGAACTCTATACATATAAGGAAACAATACCAGGTATGCAGTACTCATACACTATTTGATGTAAACTGGAATTAAAAATAAACAGGTAGAAATTAGTTAAAGTAAAAAGATAGATATGGTTTGAGTTAAAGTTATTTTAAAAACTTTAGCTAAATTATAAAATTAAACACAAGTAACATAAATTAACCAACATAAAAAATATTAGCATCTTTAAGAAATGAGAAAATAAAAATAATTAACACATTAAAAATAAAACAAGGAAATTAATGAGAACATTAAATTGCAATTCTAGGAAACGTGTTCTATATAAAAAGGAAAATGTGTAGATACATTTGTAGAAAAAACTTGTGCAAGACTATCAGGATCAACAAGATCAAAAAAGGGAGGAAGAAAGAAAATGAAAGAAAGAATAGTGGCAATTAAAAGCTACATGTATTGTAAAGTGTGCCAGATAATGCCCCGAATCATTAAGAAATAGCATTTCCCAGAGGAGAGAACCCGTTAGATAGTGAGGACATTGCAACTTCCCTTAGTGTAGCAGAAAAAGCTAATTACATGAAAAAAGTTGCTCTTGCAAATGTATTTCTCAATGCTCCTTTCATATCCCGATTCCTCAGACTGTAAATAAAGGGATTCAGCATGGGTGTGACCATAGTGTACATCACAGCCACAATGACATCTTTGTCATTAGTATCATTTGATGAGGGGACAAAATATAGCCCAATAATAGCTCCATAATAAAGAGAAACCACAGAGAGGTGAGAGCCACATGTGGAAAAGGCCTTGCAGACTCCCTTGATGGAGGGGGTTTTCAAGATAGTGGCTCCAATGCGTCCATATGAAACCAGGATACATATGAATGGAACAGTGATGACCAGTGATCCTACAACGAGGATGACCAGCTCATTGATGGAGGTATCTGAGCTAGAGAGCTTAATTAAGGCAGACAGGTCACAGAAGAAGTGGTGGAGAGTGTTACCTCTAAAGAAAGAGAGACGAGCTAGAAGAAGAGTGTGCACAAGGGCACCAGCAAAAGATAAAAACCAGGATGCAATGACTAGTAAGGTACAGACACTCTGACTCATGATCCTGGTATAGTGGAGGGGGTGGCAGATGGCCACATATCTGTCATAGGCCATGGAGGTCAGAAGAAAGCTGTCAAGATCTGCAAAAAACAAGAAAAAATACACCTGGGAAATGCACCCAGCATATGGGATGGACTGACTGTTTGTCAGCATATTCATGAGCATCTTTGGAGCTGTGACTGATGAGAAAGAGATGTCTGTGAAGGCCAAGTGACTGAGGAAGAAGTACATGGGGGTGTGGAGGTGAGAGTCCAGCCTGATGAGCAGGATGATGAGCAGGTTCCCCAGTACTGTGGTCAGGTATGTAGCCAGAAACAGGGCATAGTACATGCCTTGCTCCTCTGGTCGGATGGGGAGCCCCAGGAGAATGAACTCAGATGCACTGCTCTGGTTTCTCGTGCTCTTCATCTTCTATTTGAGATGAAAAAAATCACGACAATGTGAGAATGTGAAGCACTGTGACTAAGGCATAATGATGTCAATGTTTTTAATTAGTATATTCACATTTTCTAAAAATATCAAACTTTTAGAATGTTAAATGGAGGTTGGTGACTTAGAAACCAGTTCAACATATTTTTGAGGAACCTGGAAATAACATAACAATTACCAGATAAGAAGAGATCAGCTTTGAGATGTCTAAGAATTTATCATAGTATTCTGAGATACAGACTAAGGTGACAAGTCAGATCAGTCATCAATTAATAGCAAAGATAGTCAATGATATAGAATAGTTTGCTAGCCTATTGATGCTCATCTTAGTTCTAGAAGCATATTGACTAATGTTTTATGTCTGAGGCTGTGCTGGAACTCAAAGAACCTGGTGGGTAGCTGTGATGCTCCAATGTATGACACAGAGACTTAAAGGCATAGATCTATGCTAATACCTTGAAATATCAGACATTATGCCTTGCACATGCCCTTCACATCTTTCCCACTCCAACATTCCCAGCTTTCTGTCACTCTCTCCAATGAAGTTTTCATGAGAAATGTATAAAAAGTCCCTGTCTCAAGTTTTCTTCTTTGTTCTCTCAACCAAAAGCTAATGATGCCTTTCCAGGTTTGTAGGATGCCAGGAAACATCTGGCTTCTCTACCTATACCTTAAACCTCCTGAAGAAGCACTTGGTCTCTGTCTAATGTAATCAAATAACTTTCTTCATTTTTACTGCTTTTAATCAAGATTTCTTTTGCTAATGAGTCTTAAGTGATTTTTTTGTTGTTGTATTTCTAAGATTTTATTTATTATTGCTTCCCTCTTTATCAGTTGAAGTTGGAATTATTCATGTGAACAATCACAAACAATAGTAAATAAAACATGTTGATCCTTCTATTAAAACACAGATCCATGTTTCCTAAATAAAATCAATTTGAAATTCTTTGTGTTTGAAAGCTGAGAAAGTTTCAACTTTGAACTAATTGCTCATTGGTGGGGTTAGTGCTTAAAGTTCTCATTACTACTGCCATCTTAGTTAAAATTATATTTAAAAATCTCTACATTGTCCAGTCCACTATCTTAAATAGTCTAATTTGGTTTTGTTACCAGAGATTAATTACACATTTAGTTATATCACACATCACTATATTTGTAATAGTTAGTTTATCATAATGAAGTACTAGTTAGTAATTTTTGGACATTGAGATTTATTAGTATTGTTATTCCCAACATTACAATAGGCAGCAGTATTCAATGCCTTTTTAAATAGCACATATACATATATGATAAATTCTCAGAAATGGAATTTGAGAATCTGTATCTATTTATGATTTTGATAGACAGTCAAACACAAGAGCTGCAGTTGATGAGGAAGCCTATTTTTTAACATTATGTGAATAGAGTCATGATATCTAAGTGTTTGAAGAGGGCAGGATTTGAGCACTAAGGGAGCAGGAAAGTCAAGACCATGGTCAATCTAGAAGAAAATCTATGGAGCAGGAATATTACTGAAGAGCCAGGGTGTATAAGACCATTTATGAGGCCGGGTGGTGGTGGTGCACACCTTTAATCCCAGCACTTGGGAGGCAGAGGCAGGTGGATTTCTGAGTTCGAGGCCAGCCTAGTCTACAGAGTGAGTTCCAGGACAGCCAGGGCTATACCGAGAAACCCTATCTTGAAAAATTAAAAAACAAAACAAAACAAACAAACAAACAAAAAACAAGACCATTTATGCTCAAATAGAAAGTTATAATTCTCTGCTCAAAGCATTTGTACTTGCAAGAAAAGATTTGAGAAAACATGCAGCTAGCTTTAAACGTTATACTGTTTAATGATTAGAAGAGAATTACAGCAAAACCAGGTCTAAAAGGGAGGTGAACAGCAGGATGTTGTAGCAGTTTCAAAACAATATACTTACTGGTATCCCTGAGTGTGTCAGTGGATATGAATACAATTACAGAGATTGCCATAAAATTTGAAACAATCCTAGTAAGACTTAATGGATGCTGAAGACAAATAAACTATGTATCTCTCTCTTCTACTAAATTAAATACTGTATAACTATGAGATAAATTGTTCTACATGGAGATACTGTGCTATCCTATCCTCTCAAATTTTAGATAAATATTCAATTCATGATAAAAACTGTAAATAGGACTGTCGTGTGTAAGAGTAGAGCCTAAGCATAGTAGTACACAATGGACTTACACACTCAAGAACGTGCATTTATAATGACTGAGTGCAAATTCGCTCCCTGCTCTTGCTTTGACATGACCCCTTAGATGATAAAAACAGATACCTTCAACTTCAAGGAGTGAGAAAGTCCCTCCATTTCTCTCTAGAAGGCATGGGAGACAGTATAATAAGTAGGGTCTCTACAGGACAAAACATTTCATGGTGGCAGTCAGAGCCTCATCACCTCAGAACAAAACAAGGTTAGATATACTGATAAACATTTGCCTGTAGCTCTTGAGAATTTGGTACAAACTCTAATTTTACAAAGGACAGAGAGGACTCCAAGGGATAAGACTTTCATCTTGAGTCTAAATTAAAGGCATGTTATAATTGTTAAGTTTCCATTGTCTCCTTGGGGAACACAATTACCTGTTGAAATAGTAAATGAGAGTCTGTTTATCCACGGAGAAATAAAGGTAAAAACAACAAGGGAGCCACTAGGAACTTTATGGCCCATAAATCTCTTTAGCATCTTATTTATTTGGGGGAAAATATGACTGAGAGTCTATAATGAACTAAGTTTGTTGCTGAGCTTGATAACCAATGTTTGGAACCCCATGGTACTATAACAGTTACAGAAATAAACTAAAATCAGCACTCTAGATAAAAAGGATGAGATGCTTATACATCATCATCACTCAGACCAAGGGGATAGAGCCAGTCCCTATAAATCTCAGTTTTCAAAATCAGTGGGATTGGTGTTACATGGATACAGTTCTCACATATCCAGAAGATAGCTATCAGCAAAACTTTCCATTTAGCCCCATACAAAATTCATTCCAAATCAGTCCCTATATCTCCAGTTCATATCAGCAGAAACATAGAAGTCTAAGTTAAATAAGGTGTATTATTTTATTCAAACATTTTTTATTGATACTTTGAGACTTTACTAATATACTATGTATTTTGATTATATTGGTACCCCATCCACTTCCCTGATCTAAGTCTTCCTAGATTTACTGCCACCCTTTCCTAATTTGTGTTCTCTGTTTTTATTATTTTTATTACCCAGGTCCAATTTGTATTGTCCATGTACTCCTATGTGTGACACTATCCACTGAAGCCTGGTGGGACAGCAGAAGCCATACTCTTAACTCACTTAACTTAACCCTGATTTTCCTACAAATCCACCAACTATCAATAGCTCATCATGGGAAACATGACACAATAAATTTGGGGAATCAATTACAGGCCATAAAAAGCATGAATTGGAGGGACTGTAATTATAAAAGAAAGACCTCTACAATAAAGCAAAATAAAACAACAACAACAACAAAAACCCTTGTGTATAGTTTTTAAATGGAATTTGTGCCCAGTACTGGAATTTATATGTTCCAGCCCTAAACTTCACTATTGTTGTATTTGTTTGAATATAAAATGTCTCCACAAAGACTAATTGTTTATGGCTTTGTCTTCAGCTTGCTGAGCCAATGATTAAGATAATTTCATTATAATTGCATCATAATGAATGTAGAGGAGGTGCATAACTTGAAGAATAAGACAATGGAGGAATGCCTTTGAAGATTATGATTTATTCCTTGGATTTATATCCTCTTCCCCTCTCTCTTTTTCTCCTTCCCTACCTCCTTTGCTGGATCTATTTCCTGATGATGTAAGCTGCTTTCTTACCATATCCTACAGTATGTGTTGCCTCAACCTCCTCTTCATTTTTTTTTAGGATATTAATTCTTGAGAGTAACTTTGGTGTTTGTGTTATAGGATCTGTGGAGTAACAAAACTCTGAATCTTGGATATTGTGAATCTTCTTTGTTTAAGAGCTTTCTTTGAAGGGTGAATTTATTTATTTATTTATTTATTTATTTATTTACTTATTTATTTATTTAATTTTTAAAAAACTTATTGCATTATGATGAGAAAATTTACATGATTTCAATTTATCTGAATTTGTTAACATTTAAAAACATATTTTAAGTAAATAGATTAAATCACATTCTTGTTTCCCTTTTGTAACCCCACTCCTCCAAGAGACCCCCCTTCAATACCCACAATATCTTTTTTATTATATTCCTTAAAATTTATAAAATATTATAACAATAAAAATAAGTATTATAAAAGTTGTTTGATATAAAACAACAATCAATTTAACAGTCTTATGTAGATGCTCATCTACAGCAATAGTGAAAATACATTTTTCTCAATATAAATTTTAAATAACCCCAAACATATTAACTGTATACTTAAAAATAATACATCACTACTAGCATTTTCTTAAATGAACATAAATATATAAAGTCTTTTTGTTTGTTTTGTATTTAGTAGAGTTTAAAATCTTGGCTCTTACTGTGGTACAATCCCAAAATAACAACAATTTTTAGACATTGGATTTCATTGTAATAAGGCTGTACTTCAATGATCCTCAGATCACCAAAGGATTTTACCTCCATCATAGCTAAGCTGAGAGTTAATAGTTCTGCTGTACCAAGAAATGAATTGTAGGGTTGATTTTTGTATACAGACTTCCTGCTATGGTCAAAGCTATTTGACTTGAGTGAGTGGCTTTATTCTAATCCCACAGAGAACAGGTTACATTCATTTAAGAAATGGTGTAGGTATTAAGATGGTCTATCCATAAAATCATTCAACAACTGTTTCAATGAGCAATGGTTCTGCTTGGAGGGTGGCACAGACATTAGGTGATGGTAAGAATTTGGTTCATTAGCTGTGATAATTTGGAAAAGCATTCATCTCATTGAAAGAGTAACTTATAAAGTCCTCTTCTTCAAACTCGATACAAGAGTTACAAACGTCAAGCAAAGCATTCAGTCTCACTTTTTGTTGTTCTCTTACAAGCAACCTCCCTAGTTAATCGGCTATGTTTCTTTTGGGTATATAAATACTTTTGAATATATAAGCCATTCTGAAAACCATAGTATAGTGTAAAAACATGAAATAAACAATATTACTAATAGAGAGGCTGAGATAGGAGAAGCAAGATTTCAATTTCAAGACCCTTATGTTCAAGACACAGTCAGACACTGTCACATACAAACAAGCTAAAAGTGTATGTAGATTGTACAATGTTGGACCTATTTCTCCAATTACCAAATTAGAGAGACCATTGGATGACAATCAACAAATTTCCAATTCCTCATATTATTGGATTTCAATTGATTGGGATATGTTGGTAATATTAATTTTCATATTAATATATTAAGAAAAAGTAATTGTTACTTCCTGTCATTTTTGTTGTAAGAGGTGGAATTAGGTTTATGTGGGTTTGTTGAAAGATTACCTTCTTGCTTCTTCTATGGTGTTCTTTTGCTTCTTCTGTTTATGTTTTCCATCTATTATCCTTTGTAGGGCTGGATTTGTGAAAATATATTGTGTAAATTTTGTTTTGT
>NW_022196897.1:24597364-24615975 GCF_008632895.1 Mastomys coucha | reverse complement strand
TGGTTTTGCTTATTTCCTTTACCTGTTTGATTGTTTTCCTGTAGTTCTTTAAGGGATTTTTGTGTTTCTTCTTGAAGGGCAAAGATAAGTTTCACACTCCTCCTCAGTTTCCCTTAAAAATGAGCAGGCCTCCCAAAGACATCAACTGAAGTAGGAACAACAAATTAGAATAAGACTGAATAAGACTGGGAACAGACCTTCATAGCACAATTGGACAAGGTGACCCAGTAGGAAAAAGATGGTCCAAGCATAGCAAAGAAAGGAGTCAGAGATATACTCCACTCCCACAGTTAGGTGTCCCAAAAGAACATCAAGCTACACAATGATAAGGTATATGCAGAGGATTTCGCTCAGACCAATACAAGCTCTCTGATAATTGTGTTCAGTGTGTATGAGACCCTATGAGCCCTACATAGTTGCTGCTGTGTGTTGCTTTCTTGTAGTACTCAGTTCCTCTGACTCCTGAAATCCTTCTTCACTCTCTTCTATTGTGTTCTCCTGGCTCCACCTAGTGTTTGGGTGTGAGTGTTTGTATCTGCTCCCATCAGTTGCTGGATGATGCCTCTCTGATCACAATTGGGATAGACACAGAACTAGCACCACAGCAGAATATCATTAGGACCATTTTTATTGATTTTTTTTCTTGCCTAACATATTTGGATCCAACCTGGGTCTCCTGGCTGACCAGCTTCTGGTTTTTGGCCACCCATGAAATGCCATACATGGCCTCAGGATGAATGAGTATTTGATTGGTAACTTACACAAGTTCAACCAGCACATCTTTCAGGTACAACATATTGTAGGTTAAATGTTTCCAGGCTGGGCCGATGTTCCTATCCTACTTCTGGGAGACTTACCTTGTTATAGAAGATGGTCAGTTTGGCTCTGTATCCCCATTACTAGGATATTTTACTAGGGTCACTCTCATAGATTCCAGGGCATTTCCACTGTACTAGGTTTCTACTTCTCACTCCAATTTCAGCTGTCTCTCTGAGTACTCTCTGTCCATTCTCCTCACCATCACATAAACCCTCCTGTTCCCACCCCCAACCAGCCCACAACTCCCAGGCTATCGACAAAATCGAATGTACTTCCCATTCCTGGGGAGATCCATGAATCACCCTTTGAGACCTCTTTTTTCTTAGTATCTGTGGGTCTATGGATTTCAGCATGCTTATCCTTTACTCAACAGCTAAGGTCCACATATAAGTCAGTATACACCAAGTTTGTTTTTCTGGGTCTGAGTTATCTCACTCTGGATTGTTTTCTAATTCCATCCATTTGCCTGCAAATTTCATGTTGTCATTGTCTTTAATAAGTGAAAAATACTATACTATATAAATGTACCACATTATCTTTATCCATTCTTTGAGGGGCATCTGGGTTGCTTCCAGTTTCTGGCTGTTATGAATAAAACTACTATGAACATAGATGAGCTAATGTCCTTTCGGTAGGATGGGGCATTTTTTTTGGGTATATGTCCAGGAATGGTATAGCTGGGTCTTGAGGTAGATAGAGTCACAATTTCCTGAGGAAACTCCATATTGATTTCCATACTGGCTGTACAAGTTTGCAGTGATCCCCTCACTCCACATCTGCACTAGCATGAGCTGTCATATGTATTTTCAATCTTAGCAATTCTGACAGGTACAAGGTAGAATCTTAAAGTAGACTGGTTTCATTTCCCTTATGGTTAAGCATGCTGAATATTTTTAAATGTGCCTGTGGTGGTTTGAATATGCTCGGCCCAGGGAGTGGCACTATTAGGAGGTTTGGCCTTGTTGGAATAGTTGCAACACAGTGGGTGTGGGCTTTAAGACCCTCATCTTAGCTTCCTGGAAGCTAGTCTTTCCCTAGGAGTTTTTGATGAAGATGTAGAACTCTCAGTTACTCCTGCACCATGCCTGCCTGGATGATGCCATGCTGCTGCTTTGATGATACTGGACTGAACTTCTGAACCTGTAAACAAGCCCCAATTAAATATCCACATATTGCCTTGATCATGGTGTCTGTTCACAGCAGTAAAACCCTAAGACAGTGCCTCAACACTTTGAGATTCCTCTGTTGAGAATTCATTTTTAATTAGATTATCTGGTTTGTTGATGTCTAATTTTTGACCTCTTTATATTATGTATATTATCCCTCTGTGGGATATAAAATTGGTGGAAATCCTGTCTCATTCTATAGACTGACATGTTGTCCTCATGACAGTGTCCTTTGCCTTAAGGAAAAATTTTCAGATACATGAGGTACCATTCATTAATTGTTGAAAACCTTTTTCAACATCTAGGTAAATGAGGAAAGTAGCTAAGTATGATGTTGATGATTAGGTTGGTGCTAATAGCAGCCAATGGAGTGCTGCTGACAGTAGTATATGATTTATGGGTTCAGCACTGCTGATGGAAGAAAACTTAATTACCTGGATCTCGCAGGAATGCCTGGTGAGAAGCTCTTAACTCTATTAACTCTTAAGAGGCCAGAAAGAAAGAAAAGTATAGAAAGAAGGTCACACACACACATACATACACACACACTCACTCACACACACTGTACACACTCTAGCCAGGCCCAACCACCTCTTTCATTAATTTCATAAGTGCACAAGTATACCTATATACTTACATATATACCTACATTCTTACAGGCATGCATATATACATATATTATACATATATACTTATATTATCATATATATAGATATACTGTATACACACACATATATAGATAAATATACATATATACATATATGATATATTTTATATACACATATATATGAAATATTGCATATACACACATATATATAAATACATATACACATATTGGACAGAAATGTAGACAGACATATATACATTTGGTGGATAGAGGAGAGAGCACTCCAACTGCCACACTTTATTTTTTTCTCTCAGTCTTTTAATATTTTCTTTGATAAAATTTCTTTATAAAATTACTTCACAGATAAAATGTTACACAAAGAGCAGTTGTGCAGGAGCACACTCCACTCCACTCTACAGCTTTGTCTGCCTCCTCTTAAGAGGCTAACTTTAACCTGATATAAACAGTGAGACCTCCCCTTGCCCCAGTCTCCCTGCCTGCATGGACCCCAGCAAGTGTATAAGTTGTGGGCTCTACCTTGTAGATAGATAGAGTGGTAGATAATCATCCACTTTAAACTCTCTGGTGAGTATGCACATGCTTCTCACCACCAGCCCAAAAGTTTTGGATCCATGAATAAAAGACACACATGCACCCTTCTTCTTCTTCTTTTTTTTAAGGGATGTTGGATTTTGTCAAATGCTTTCTCAGCATCTAATGAGATGATCATATGGGGTTTTTTCTCTGAGTTTGTTTATATAGTGAATTACATTGATGGATTTCCATATATTTAACCATCCCTGCATGCCTGGGATGAAACCTACTTGATCATGGTGGATGATTGTTTTGATGTGTTCTTTGATTCGGTTTGCAAGAATTTTATTGAGTATTTTTGCATCGATATTCATAAGGGAAATTGGTCTGAAGTTTTCTTTCTTCATTAGGTCTTTGTGTGATTTAGGTATAAGAGTAATTGTGGCTTCATAGAACAATTTGGGTAGAGTACCTTCAGTTTCTATTTTGTGGAATAGTTTGAGGAGTATTGGTATTAGGTCTTCTTTGAAGGTCTGATAAAACTCTGCACTAAACCCATCCGGTCCTGGGCTTTTTTTGGTTGGGAAACTATTAATGACTGTTTCTATTTCATGAGCAGATATGGGACTGTTTGGATCGTTGATCTGATCTTGATTTAACTTTGGTACCTGGTATCTGTCTAGAAAATTGTCCATTTCATCCAGGTTTTCCAGTTTTGTTGAGTATAGGCTTTTGTAGTAGGATCTCATGATTTTTTGGATATCCTCAGTGTCTGTTGTTATGTCTCCCTTTTCATTTCTGATCTTATTAATTAGGATACTCTCTCTGTGGTCTCTAGTTAGTTGGGCTAAGGGTTTATCTATTTTGTTGATTTTCTCAAAGAACCAGCTCCTGGTTTGGTTGATTCTTTGTATAGTTCTTTTTGTTTCTATTTGGTTGATTTCAGCCCTAAGTTTAATTATTTCCTGCCTTTGATTCCTCTTGGGTGAATTTGCTTCATTTTGTTCTAATGCTTTCAGGTGTGCTGTCAAATTGCTGGTGTATGCACACTCCAGTTTCCTTTTGGAGGCGTTTAAAGCTATGAGTTTTCCTCTTAGGACTGCTTTCATTGTGTCCCATAAGTTGGGGTATGTTGTGGTTTCACTTTCATTAAACTCTAGAAAGTCTTTAATTTCTTTATTTCTTCATTCCTTGACCAAGTTATCATTGAGTAGAGTGTTGTTAAGCTTCCACATGTATGTGGGCATTCTATTGTTTATGTTGTTATTGAGGAGCAGCCTTAGTCCATGGTGATCTGATAGGATACAAGGAATTATTTCAGTCTTCTTGTATCTGTTGAGGCCCGATTTGTGACCAATTATATGGTCAGTTTTGGAGAAGGTACCATGAGGTGCTGAGAAGTAGGTATATCCTTTTGTTTTAGGATAAAATGTCCTATAGATATCTGTTAAATCCATCTGTTCCATAACTTCTGTTAGTCTCACTGTGTCCTTGTTTAGTTTCTGTTTCCATGATCTGTCTATTACAGAGAGTGTGGTGTTGAAATCTCCCACTATTATTGTATGCAATGCAATGTGTGCTTTGAGCTTTAGTAAAGTTTCTTTTATGAATGTAGATGCCCTTTGATTTGGAGCATGAAGTGTCCCTCTTTATCTTTTTTGATCACTTTAGGGTGAAAGTCGATTTTATTCAATATTAGAATGACTACTCCAGCTTTTTTCTTGGGATCATGGCAGCCTTATTCTTAATATGCCCTAAGCATCTCAATAGCTGGGCCACTCCTTAACTCCAAGTTAAGGAGTCCTTTCTAATATTTTTGAGTTAACACTTACTAAATCTATAATTTATCTTTGCTGCCCTGGGCCCTGCTTAGGAGCCCTCTTAGGGATGATTTCCCCCTGTACCTACATGTTGGCTGTCTCTCCCTCTTGCACCTTTCCAGCGTGGTCCTCTCCTATGGCCTCATCCTGGCAGAATCTCCTCTTCCCTCTTCCTCAGTCCCTTCCCAGAAATTGTAAAAGTCCTATCTCTGTCTCCCTCCACAGCTACTGGCCACCTTAAATCTGTATAAATGGCCAAGTGCAAATAAGAAAGACATGCTAGGGGACCATGGCCACTCAGGAAAAGAAGACTTTTTAGGTCCCGGTCTGGTGTAGGCATGGTCTTGGAGAGGAAAGGGCACACCACATATCTGATTACTTTTGATTCTCCCTAACAGAGGAAGGGATACATTTCTTTTCTTGTATATGAGCCCCACCTTGTGGTTGTTTTAAAGGTAGTGTGTTGCAGTGCAGAGTGCTTGGAATTTTTCTTATGTTTTGTCTTTGTTGTCTATGCTACAAGACAACTTTATGATGGACATTTAACATGAGACAGACACCTTCAACTCCCATATATTAAAACTAGGGGACTATTAGGAAAACTTTCTCACCAAAAGACAGGCAGCCTACCTTATTCAACCCCTCAGGCAGAACAGCATCTCTGGCACAAGTAGTCCCACTGCAGGCTGAGGAGGGAAGACCTGCTGTAGGGACACAAAGCTGCCAGGGGCTGCCTCCTGAGCCTGAGTTTGACATCCTGCCTTTGTGGACAGCAGGGCTGGTCGATCCAACTTCATCACTATTGGTCCTTTGCCACTAGTGATCTTTATAACTAGAGAACTCAGAACGCCCCCTTTTTCAGTAAATAATCTCTTAGAGACAGTCCTCTTCACTAACCCACTTGGGATGAGTACCAAAAGGTTTTGCAGAATCTCTTCAGAGAGGGGAGAGGGAGAGGGAGAAGGAAAGGGAGAGGGAGAGGGAGAGAGAGAGAGGGAAAAAGTGAGTGAGAAAGAGAGAGAAAGAGAGAGAGAGAGAGAGAGAGAGAGAGAGAGAGAGAGAGAGAGAGAGAGAGAGAGAGAGAGAGAGAGAGAGAGAGAGAGAGAGAGAGAGAGAGTTGGTTCCTACTCCCATAGGGGAACCCACCCAGATTGGTACTTCAGTACCACTAAAGGTAAGGAGAGATTCAGTCTTACTGCCAGTCTCTGTTGGCAAGTTTCAACGTGGCTGTAAGACAGTCCACCAATTTGGTCAAAGATAAACAATATATTAGTCAGAGAAATAAAGTTCTATAGCTTTCATAGAAAGGATCATAGAGACACTTCAAAGTTAGAAGAGCAATATTTCTAGCTTTTATTAATCAGTCAGCACTAGATAGTAAGTAAAAAAAAAAAACTACAGAGGGTTGAGAGGTTAAGAGAAAAGAGTCTGAGAGATTTAATGATAATGGAAGAGAAAATGTTTAATGAGAGAGAAAGTATAGAAAACACAGGTAAGAGAGCAGAGGCAACAGATTTGAACTTGGCAAAGAGTGCTTGGAATTTTTCTTATGTTTTGTTGTTCCTTATATTTCCTGTTGAAAGCCATGGCCAAACCAGAGGACTACAGGAAACATCTAAAACAAAGGGCCTCTAGACACCAATGTTCTTACTCAGGCTCTGATACCAGGCCAGTGGCCTATTTGTGTAGGAGACTTTTAAAACAAATGGCTTATAAAAAAAGAAGGAAGGGGGCCCTAAAGATCAAAAATAGCCCCACTTAAAAAATGCCTGTGGTAATTTTAAAAATATAGGGGAAACCCACCACCTTCCTTACAACTAATAAAACTTAACATTTTACCTTGCTAAAACCTGAAGATAAGGTCTTTTCTGCAGTTTATAAAAGATATCCTGGTGGCAGCAAAAACAAACAAACAAAAATACCAGAAGAGACCCAGTATCTCTTGGAGGCCCTGGGAAATTTGGACTATCAAGCCCTCACTAAGAAGGCCCAACTGTGTAAACCTAGATCCTCCCTAGATCCAGCAGATAAATATTATAAGGTCAGAGGTGGCTCTACAAAGCTAGAAAGAAATTTCTACAACAGCTTTGGGGTTGCCAGAAGTGACTAAGCCCTTCCATCTCTTCATGGACAAGATTTGATACCCAGGTGCCAGAAGCTGCCCCTGACCCCCATGTTTGCCCATCACTGAGTCCATCGCCCTCCTGGTTAAAGATGCTGAAAAATTGTCACTGGGCCAAAGCCTGACCATCACCAATGCCAGAAGACTCATTACTAGTCTCTCCTCTTAAGTGCCCTCAGCTACACTGCTGCCTGACCCAGACCTTGTTAGGCCACTCCATGACTCTTCAAACATTTTGGCCCACATTCATGGGGTCTTACTAGATCTTCAGGATACCCCCTTGATGGATTCAGAGATATGGTTCACTAAAAACAACAGCTTCATTCAAGATAGACAAAGTTATGCTGGGTCAGCGCTGGTCTCAAACATTGAGATCGTATGGGTGGAGCCACTCCTGGCAGGAATGTCTTCCAAGAAAGCTGAACTGGTAGCTCTAACCAAGGCATTAGAGCTGAAAAAAGATACAATGCCATTACTATCACTCATGTCCATGGGCCTACTTGGGAAGAAGGCCTTATAACAGCAAAAGGAAAAACTATCAAAAGTTTTAAAATCCTGTCTCTACTAAGGACTCTTATGGGGGCCTAAGAAGCTGGCCATCATTCACTGCTCAGGACACGAGAGCGGGAAGGACCCAGTTTCAGAGTTCAACAATATGTTTTGCCCTTGACTTTCCTATATCCAGGGGATCCTATGCTCCTTGACCACTCTAAGTATTCAAAAGATGACATAACCTGGACGAGAAATTTGTCCATGTCCCAATGTTATGGCAGATGCTAAAGAACAGCAGATTACAAATTTATTATGAGACAAGAAATTAGATTATATATACTTCAGAAGATCCACTGCTCTTCTCACATGGGCATCCAGAGAATAAAAGATTTGCTAATATCAAAATTAGAGAGATTAGCGATGCCAGCTCAAAGGTAGTTGAGATTATCAAAAACTGTAAAGCCATCCAGCTAACTACTATGGCAGCTAATGAGAAGAACCCCAGTAATAGGTTCAGAGACACAAAGCCCAGAGTCTACTGAGAAACAGACTTCACAGAGGTAAAAACCAGAAAATTTAGATATAAGTATTTACTGATGGTTATAGATACCTTTTCAGGTTAGACTGACACTTTTCCCATCAAGCATAAAACTACATTAATGGTGACAAAGAAGCTATCAGAGGACATGCTGTCAAGGTATGGACTTCTTCAGATGATAGGGTCAGACAATAGACAAGCTTTTATGTCCCAGGTAAGTCAAAGACTAGCCAATATTCTGGTTGACAACTTTATTGTACATATAGACCCAGAGTTCAGGATGGGTAGACAAGACAAACAAAACCTTAAAAGAGACCTTAGCTAAACCAATCTAAGAGATTGACAATGATTGAGTTAACACTTTCCCCTTGCTCTCTACCTGGTATGAAACTCTCCTGATGTGATGGTTTATATATGGTTGGCCCAGGGAATGGCACTATTAGTAAGTATAGTCTTGTTGGAGTAGGTGTGTTACTTTGGGTGTGGGCTTTAATACCCTCATCCTAACTGCATGAAAGTCAGTCTTCTCCTGTTTGCCTTTGAAACAAGTTGTAGAACTCTAAGCTGAACCTGAACACTGTCATGCTTCTGCCTTGATGATAATGGACTGAACCTCTGAACCTGAAGGCCAGCCCCAATTAAATGTTGTCTTTATAAGAGTTGCCTTGGTCATGGTGTCTGTTCATAGCAGTAAAATCCTAACTAAGATGCCTTACCAGATGGGAATCACCCCTTTTAAAATCATATTTGGGATACCATTCCCCATTGTTCTTAATGTACCAGCAGAGGTCATCACTAAGTTCTAGGATCCCTAATAACTAGACAATCTCAAAGGTGTCCAGTGGGCTCAAAAACAGTTGGCCTAAATGTCATATTCTCTATAAAACAAGTCCTATTCCAACCAGAGGACATTAAAAGCTCATTAGAAAGGTCCCTGCCAGCTTCTGGATATTATAAATATGGCTGCTATGAACATAGTAGAGCACGTGTCCTATTACACGTTGGAGCATCTTCTGGGTATATGCCCAGGAGTAATATAGCAGGGTGCTCAGGTAGTACTATATTCAATTTTCTGAGGCACGACCAGACTGATTTCCAGCGTGGTTTCAGTCTCACCAGCAATGGAAGAGTGTTCCTCTTTCACCACATCCTCACTAGCATGCCAGGGATGGAAGACGGGAGTGGGTTGGTGTGTGGAGGAACACCCTCATAGAGGTAAGAGAAGAGGGGATGGGATAGGTTTCCAAAGAGGAGACCTGGAAAGGGGAAAATATTTGAAATGTAAATAAAGAAAATTTCCAATAAAAAAAAAGGAGAAAAAGAAAAAAGAAAGAAAGGTTATTCCCATTGCCCTGGAGGTCAACAGGATTGCAATATAGAATCACAGACATAGGACAGCCAAAACAATTCTAAACAATAAAGTAACCTTTGGAGGCATCACCATCCCTGACCTCAAGTTATACAGTGATAAAAAACTGTATGGTACTGGTACAGAAACAGATACATTGATCAATGAAATCAAATTAAAAATCCAGATATAAACCCTTATATCCATCATACATGGAAACTTGATTTCAACAAAGAAGCCAAAACTATACAATGAAAAACTGAAAACATCTTCAATAAATGGTGCTGGTCTAACTGCATGCCTACATGTAGAAGAATGTAGATTATCTACATTGATCACACTCCACAAGACTCAAGTCCAAGTGGATTAAGGACCTCAACCTAAATCCAAATAAACTAAACCTAGTAGAAGAGAAAGTGCAAAATAGCAGTGAACACATTGGCTCAGGAGACAATTTACTGAGAAGGACACCAATGTCTCAAGCCCTAAGTACAATGATTGATAAATGGGACCACATGAAACTGAAATGTTTCTGTAAGACAAAACATACTGTCACCAAGACAAAATGGTAGCCTACAGATTGGGAAAAGATCTTCACTAGCCCTTCATCTGACTGAGAGCTAATATTCAAAATATATAAAGAAGTTGTACTCCAACAAATAAAATAATCCAATTAAAAATGGAGTGTAGAACTAAACAGAATTTTCAGCTGAGGAATCTTGGATGTCCAAGAAGCACTTAAAGAAATACTCAACATCCTTAGTGATCAGGGAAATATAAATCAATTATGACCTTGTGATTCCACCTTATATCAAAATGGCTAATATCAAAAACTCAAGGGACAGCACAAACTGGAGAGGATGTAGAGAAAGGGGAACATTCCTCCATTGTTGGTGGGATTGCAAACTGGTAAAATCACTCTGGAAATCAATCTAGCAGTCTCTCAAAAAAATATTGGAAATAGTTATTCTTCAAAATCTAGCTATACAACTTCTGGGCATGTACCCAAAGAATGTTACACCATACCCCAAGGACACGTGCTCCACTATGTTCATAGGAGTTTTGCAAATAATAGCCAGAAACTGGAAACAACTCAGATGTCTGTCAACCAAAGAAAGGATATAGAAAAGGTGTTTAATTTATACATTGGAATACTTCGCAGCTATTAAAAACAAGGGCCTCATGAAATTTTCAGGCAAATAGATGGAACTAGAAAATATCATCCTGAGCAACATAATCTGGACCTTAAAGGAAATGCCTGGTAAATTCTCACTGATAAATGGATATTAGTCATAAAATACAGAATACCCATGCTACACTCCACAGACCTCAATAAGTTAAATGATCAGGAAGGCCCAAGCAAAGATGCTTGAATCACACTGAGAAATGGAAACAAAATAGTTGTAAGAGGCAGGGGGAGGGAGGGAACTGGCTAGGGGGGTAAGTGTTAGGGGAATGAGAAGCCAGGATTAGGTGTGGAGAGAAAAAAGAGAAAGGCCCAGAGAAGAATTAATGGAAATATAAAACTGCCATGGATTAGGGGTGGGTGGGAGAATCTCTAGGAGGTCTCGGAGACCTGGGATAGGTGAGGCTCCCAGGAGTCAATGTGAGCTACTTTGGCCAAGATGCCTAACTGTAGTGGCATGGATCCTGAAAGGATACCTCCTGCATCCAGGCCATGCCCACAGTGTAGAAAAAAGACACCAATGCACCCATAAAATTTTTGAACCCAAATTTTTCCTGTCTAAAAGAAATGCAAGGGTGGAGCAGACATGGAAGGAAAGAACAACTGATTCTGTTGCAGATGACCTGGGTTCAATTCTCAGCACTCTCATAGTGGCTCACAACCTCCTATAACTCTAGTTCCAAGTGATCAGATGCCCACTTCTGGCCTCCTTAAGCACTGCATTCACATAGTACATATACCACATACACTAATACATATAAAATTTAAAAATAAATGTATTTTTAAAGGTATCAATACATGGTTATTATTTATTCTTTGAGAATTTCATGCATATTTACAGTGAAATTCTTCACATATATCTTTTTTCTATCTAACTCCTTCCAGATTCCTCCAAAACAAATGCCTCCTTATTTCTAGTCTTATTATATTTTTCCTTTTTTCCCTTTATTTGGTTTACATCCCAGTCACTGCTTCCCCTCCAAGTCTCACTTTCACACAGCCCCTCCTCCCATCCTGTCACCCCGACTCCTCTGAGAGTATAGAGACCACCTCTGCATCCCCAACACACATCAACTTTTTGCAGGGTAAGGTGCATCCTTTCCCACTGAGGCCAGACAAGGCAGCCCAGTTAGGAGAAGGGATTTCACAGGCAGGCAACAGCTTTAGGGACAGCCCCCACTCCCGTTGTTGGGAGGCCCATATGAAGACTGTGCTGCACATCTGCTATACATGTGTGGAGGGTCTAGGTCCAGCCAGTGTATGCTCTTTGATTGGTCTCTGGGAGCCCCCAAGGGTCCAAGTGAGTTAACACTGTTCATCTTCCTATAGAGTTCTTATCCCCTTCAAGAACCTCAGTCCTTGCCCCCAACTCCTCCATGAAAGACCCCAATCTCCATCCAATGTTTGACTATAAGTCTCAGCATTATTGCTGTTTCAGTAAGCTCCTAGTTTAAGTCTTTCAGAGGACAGTTATGATAAGCTTCTGTCTGAAAGCTTAAAAGAATATAATTAGTAGTATTAGAGATTGGTGTTTGCCCATGTTATGGATCTTAAGTTGGGCTGGTTATTAATTGGACATTCCTCTTGTCTCTGTTCTATCTTTGTTCATGTGTGTTTTGTAGACAATATAAATCTTGAGTCAAAAGTTTTGTAGGTAAGTTGGGGTCCTAATCCCTCCACTGTGGTTGCTGCCTGGCTACATGGGGTGACCTCTTCAGGTTTCATACCCACACTGCTATGAGTCTCAGCTAAAGTTACCCCAATTGACTACTAGGAGCTTCCCCCACCCCAGGTCTCTGGTATGTTCTCAAGATGCCCCCAAACCCCAAGCCCTGACATCTTGACATTTCTATTCCTTCTTCTGGTCCTCTGGCTTCTCTCCTGTCTCTCCTCACATCTGATTTTGAATCCTCCCCACCACTTGGCTTCCCTTCCCCTCTCCCACCCAGTTTCCTCCCTCTATATGCATTCTATGACTATCTTACTCCTGCTTCTATGTGAGATTTAAGCATACTCACTTGTGTCTTCATTCTTGGTTAGTTTCTTTGGGTCTGTGGAGTGTAGCATGGGTATTCTGTATTTTATGGCTAATTTCAGCTTATAAGTGAGTACATACCATGCATGTACTTCTGAGAATATGGTACCTCACAAGATGATATTCTCAAGATCCATCCAATTGGATGCACAATGCATGATGTCTTTGTTTTTAATGGTTGAATGGTATTCCATTGTGCAGATGTACCACATTTTCTTTATCCATTCTTCAGTTGAGATACATCTAGGTTGTTTCCAGTTTCTTCCAATTACAAATAAAGCTACTATGAACATCATTGTGTAAGTGTCCTTTTAGAATGGTAGAACATCTTTTGGGTGCATGCCCAGGAGTGGTATAGTTGGGGCTTCAGGTAAAACTATACCCAGTTTTCTTAGAAACAGATAAATTGATTTCCAAAGTGGTTGTACAAATTTACATTCCCACAAGCAATGGAGGAGTGTTTCCCTTGCTCTGAATTCTTGCCAATATGTGCTATCACTTGAGGATTTGATCTTAGCTATTCTTATGGGTGTAAGATGGAATCTCAGAGTTGTTTTGATTTGCATTTAGCTAAAGACTAAGAACTTTGAACTTTAAGTGTTTCTTGGCCATTCAAGATTTGTCTGTTGTGAATTCTCTGTTTAGCTCTGTACCCCATTTTTAAAATTTGGTTGTTTGTGTTGTTGGTGTCAAACTTCTTGAATTCTTTATAAATTTTGTATGTTAGGCCCCCGTCAGATGTAGGCTATTGAAGCTCCTTTCCAACTCTGTAGGCTGCTTTTTGATTCTTTTGACCATGTCCTTTGCCTTACAGAAGCTGTGTGGTTTCATAAGGTCCCATTTATCAATTATTGATCTTAGAGCCTGAGCCATTGGTGTTCTGTTCAGCAAAGTGTCTCCTACCAATGCATTCAAGGGTTTTTCCCAATTTCTCTTTTATGAGATTTAGTGTATCCTGTTTTATGCTAAAATCCTTGATCCACATGGACTTGAGATTGGTGGAGGGTGAGAAATATGGATCTATTTTCATTCTTCTACATGTAGACATTCAGTTAGACCAGCACCATTTGCTGAATATGCTCTCTCTTTTTTTTCTTTGTATGATTTTGGCTTCTTTGTCAAAAAAATCAAGTCTTCATAGGCATATAAGTTTATTTCTGGGTCTTTGATTTGATTACATTGATCAATGTGTCTGTTTCTCTACCAAGAACATGTAGTTTTTATCACTATTGTTCTGTCATACAGTTTGAAGAAAGGGATGGTCATCCCTCCTGAATTTCTTTCAGTATTCAGGATTGTTCTGGCTGTCCTGGGATTTTATTTTTCCCTATGAAGTTGAGAATTACTTTTTCAAGGTTGATAAAAAATTGTGTTGGAATTTTGATGGGGATTGCATTTAATCAGTAGATTGCTTTTGGTAAGATGGCCATTTTCACTGTTAATCCTACTTATCCACAAGTGTAGGAGACCTTTCCATTTTCTGATATTAATTTCTTTCTCCAGGGACTTGAAGTTCTTGTCATACATATCTTTCACTTGCTTTATTGATGTTACACCAAGGTATATTGTTGGGAGCAAACTTGTTTGAACATTAACTGCTTTGTCAGCCATAACTGTGTACTGGCACAAAGTCTTGGTCTCCGTGGGAAAGTACTAGCATAGATGAGAACAAATAGCTATAAATCTTGCTGTTAGGTATCTAGCAACCCATTTTTGTTATGAGAACACCTTCTATAGATTTTACGGTGGTCTGAATGGTAGCTACCTTGTCAGAACAAATACTATAGATCTTGTGGACAGGTGCCTAGCTACCAGCCAAAGTTGGGAACACACAGCTATGGATCTTATGGACAAGTACCTAGCAACCTGTTTTGTTCTGTTCCCCTTGCTGAACTTTTGACCTAGCCAATATCCTGGTCTTGAGAACATCTGTACTCTCTGGGAGACAAAGTGATCCTGTTCTCTCCCCTCACCCTTTATCCTGCTTCTATGAGTATATAACCGGGGTGTGAAAAATTAAAAGTTGTCAGCTTGATCAGACTTCTTGACTTGCTGTTTGTTCTTTGCTTCTCTTGTCCCTTCATTCTTTTTCAGGTGGTCCACCATTCCCCATTTGACTGTCCTGTATGCAGGGACAAACTGGAGCCTGAACAGGGACCCACAGGGATCACAGAGGAGAGAACACCACTCAGCAGTGGAGGGTATGCCTACCTGCTCATCTTCAGAAGTGTCAGAAAGCAGCTTCAGTTTGGCAGGATACCATAGTCCAACCCGCCATGAGACAGTCCAGAAAGGATTATAGTGCAGTGCAGATCTTAAGACATGAATTTACAAATTGCTTTTTCTAAGTCTTTGAAGAATTGAGTTGGAATTTTGATGGTGATTGCATTGAATCTGTAGATTGCTTTCGGCAAGATGGCCACTTTTGCTATATTAATCTTGTCAATCCACCATCATGGGAGCTTTTTCCATCTTCTGAGATCTTCAATTTCCTTCTTCAGAGACTTGAAGTTCTTGTCAAACAGATCTTTTACTTGCTTATTTAGTGTCACACCAAGGTATTTTATATTATTTGTAACTATTGTGGAAAAATTAAAAGGGCGTTGTTCCCCTAATTTCTTTTTCCACCTGTTTATACTTTGTGTAGAAGAAGGCCACTGATTTGCTTGAGTTAATTTTATATCCAGCTACTTCATTGCTGGTTGGATTGCAAGCTGGTACAACCATTCTGGAAATCAGTTTGGCGGTTCCTCCTGGGAATTGGACATAGTACTACCAGAGGACTGAGCTATACCACTCCTGGGCATATACCCAGAAGATGCTCCAACATGTAATAAGAACACATGCCCCACCATGTTCATAGCAGCCTTATTTATAATTGCCAGAAACTGGAAACAACCCAGATGTCCCTCAACAGAGGAATTGATACAGAAATTGTGGTACATCTACACAATGGAGTACTACTCAGCTATTAAAAACAATGAATTTATGAAATTCTTACGGAAATGGATGGATCTGGAAAATATCATCCTGAGTGAGGTAACCCAATCACAAAAGAACACACATGGTATGCACTCTCTGATAAGTGGATATTAGCCTAGAAATCGGAATACACAAAGTACAATCCACAAACCATAAGAAATTCAAGAAGAAGGAAGACCAAAGTGTGGATACTTCATTTATTCTTAAAAGGGGGAACAAAATACCTATGGAAGGAGTTGCAGAGACTAACTATGGAACAGAGACTGAAGGAAGGACAATCCAGCCTGATATAGCTGTTTCCTGAGAGGCTCTGATAGTACCTGATTAATACAGAAATAGAGGCTCACAGCCATCCATTGAACTGAGTACAGGGTCCCCAATGAAGGAGATAGAGAAAGGACCCAAGGAGCTGAGGGGTTTGCAGCCCCTTAGGACAAACAACAATGTGAACTAACTAGTACCCTCAGAGCTCCCAGGGATTAATCCACCAACCAAAGAGTACACATGGTGGGACTAATGGCTCCAGGAGCATATGTAGCAGAGGATGGCCAAGTCAGTCATCAAGAGGAGGAGAGGCCCTTGGCACTGTAAAGGTTCTATGCCCCAGGGTAGGGGAATGCCAGGGCCAGTAAGCCGGAGAGGATGGGTTGGTGAGCAGGGGGTTGGGGGAAGGAGGGAGGGAACAGGGGTTTGTTTTTGTTGTTTTTTCTTTTATTTTGTTTTGTTTGTTTGTTGGGAAAGGAGATAACATATGACATGTAAATAAAGAAAATATCTAATAAAAAAAGATAAGACATGGGGCAAGCATTTTCTAAACAGTCAGTTTTTGTGTCATGGCTCAAGGAGTCATTCAAGACATGAGGAACTAGGGTTAAGAAAAAAATATTTGAAGAAATTTTTAGATTTTGTGGGATAAATTTGTCCATGGTTCCCCCAAAAGGGGATGATTGATGAAAAAAGGTGGCACCGAGTTGGCCATTGTTTCATAGATTATTATGAGCATTGGTACCCTACAAAAATTCCTGTCACAGCCTTTAGCTACTGGTTTCACATTAATGATATTCTTAGGACTACTCCTGAATGGTCAGATCTCCAACATTTGGCGTCTAAGGGAGAATGATCTCTTAAAAAAATCCATTTCCCATCCTCCTTCCGCTAACCTAGAGATTCATGCACTGCCTGAATCCCCTTTAAGAAAAGGACCTCTGTTAGCTCTGCCTTCTGTGGCTGATTGCATCTCAGATCTTTCCCCTTTACCGCCTGTTAAGGACCTTTCTTTGATTCCACCTAAGGAGGAAATTAAGACGGCAGAACCCTACCCTTCCCTCATTGATTTTGATGACAACCTGCCGCCTGCCAGTGAAGCGGCCCTTGAGGAGGAAGCAGCTCATTATGAATTGGAGCTATTGCAATCCACCCAAAATGGCTACAATCGCTCTAGCCTTAGCCCCTCCCCCAGAGGTGCCACTGCTGTTTCTGCGCTTCCATCTTTCTTACCACCAACATTCTGTGGGACATTAGATGTAGTTTTTGATCTACCTGTCATGTCCGGGGCTTGCTGCCAATTAACTGCTGATGTAGCCTCTCTACGCCACATGGTAGAGACCTGGAAGAGCAAGTGCAATTGCTTAGAGCCCTTCAACAATTAAAGGCTCAATTGCTTGATCTAACTAACACCCTCCCCTCAGCAACTGCCTCAGGTCTCTGTTAAAACTAAGAAAGATCAAAAGGAGAGAGTCCTACCTTTCCCTCTCTCCCTAAGGAGTGGAACCACAGTCCCTAGAGATTCCCCATTGGAAGAAAGCCAGAGAGCGGGTGAGGAAGAGGGAGAAACAGATGATGAACTTCAGCCCGATTCATAGGAGACATTCCTATGGCGGCATTCCTGGTCAGATCTGATGATGCCCCACCCCAATATCACTATCAATCGCTTGGTTTTAAGATTATGGAAAAACTTAAAGCGGCAGTGTCTAATTATGGCCCTACTGCTCCCTACACTTTAGCACTACTTGAGTCCTCTACAGAGGGATGGCTCATGCCTAGAGAATTTTCGCAGCTAGCTCGAGCTGCACTCACTGGAGGCGACTTTGTATTATGGAAATTAGAAGTGGCAGAAATGGCAAAAGAAATTGAAACCAAAAACCTCGAGTGACCAGATACTAAGTCATGGACCACGAGCTGCCTTGTAACACTTTGGAGGCTCAAATGCACTTTTTTCCTGGCCTCCTGGCTCAGGTCCCTCAAGCATGCTTGGCCTTTTGGAAAAAAAATGCCCCCCAAATCGGGCTTCTCCGCTTAGCACTCACCAAAGTGCTACAGGGAGCAGACAAATCTTACAATCTTTTATTAGCCACCTAATGGAGACTTCTGAGTGCTTGTTTGGGGTCCAACAGCTTGCCTTTGAAAATGCCAACCCTACTTGCCAAGATATTCTTAACTTTTTTTTTTTTTTTTTTTTTTTTTTTTTTTTTGGTTTTTCCAAGACAGGGTTTCTCTGTTTAGCCCTGGCTATCCTGGAACTCACTCTGTAGACGAAGCTGGCTTCTAACTCAGAAGTCTGCCTGCCTCTGCCTCCCAAGTGCTGGGATTATAGGTGTGGGCCACCACTGCCTGGCTTGCCAAGATATTTTTTTTTTTTTTGCCAGAGCTGAGGACTGAACCAAGGGCCTTGAGCTTGCTAGGCAAGCGCTCTACTGCTGAGCTAAATCCCCAACCCCCTTGCCAAGATATTCTTAAATACTACTGTACTAAGTCCCTAGCAGAATATGTCTGCCTTTGCACAGGGGCCGGAACAAGCCACACTATTGGCTTGGCAATTAGCGCTGCCCTTCAGAAGGTGGGCTTAAATCACTCTCAAAAGATTTGCCTTAACTGCAAACAGCCTGGGCACTTTCTGCAAGAATGTCCCCACTCCCTGCCAAGGTTGAAAACCTCCCGTTGAGGGCCAGGAGGGCACCCCCCC
>NW_022196897.1:24591145-24597354 GCF_008632895.1 Mastomys coucha | reverse complement strand
CCCCGCATGAGGACCGCTGACCTCCCTGTGTCCTTGCTGTCACAGAGACCGCCATTGGGCTAGGGAGTGTAGATCCAAAACAGACAGCCAGGGATGTCCCTTACTGCCACGACATTCAGGAAACTTCCTGAGGGGGCGGCCTCCGGCCCCCACCTTCAGTACAGGCCCCAGGGAGATAGGGTTTGTCCCTCAACAAATTTCTCTTCACGCACCCAGTCCGTTGCCCAACTCTGGTGAGCTACAAAAAACAGCCCAGGATTGGACCTCTGTGCCTCTGCCAGTGTGATACTAACCCCTAAGGAGGGAATTCAGGCTGTGACTACAGTCATACACAGCCCCCTACCTCCAAATACCTTTGGCATAGTTCTAGGAAGAGCTTCATTTTCCTTAAAAGGACTCCAGATCACACCTGGGGTTATAGACCCCAATCACCAGGGAGAAATCCAGATTCTTTGTTTTTTGTTTTTCATATTTGCTTTCTTTTCTTTTGTTTAAGTGTTATTAGATATTCTCTTTATTTACATGTCATATTTCCCAGTTTCCCCTCCAAAAAAAACACCAAAAACCAAAAAAACAACAAGAACAAACTCCTGTTCCCTCCCCACTCCCTCTGCTTGCCACCCCACTCTCTTCCACTTACTGGCCTTGGCATTCCCCTATACTGAGGCACAGAACCTTCACAGGGCCAAGGGCCTCTCCTCCTCTTGATGACCGACTTGGCCATCCTCTGCTACATATGTTGCTGGAGCCATTAGTCCCACCATGTGTACTCTTTGGTTGGTGGATTAGTCCCTGGGAGCTCTGAGGGTACTAGTTAGTTCATATTGTTGTTTGTCCTAAGGGGCTGCAAACCCTTCAGCTCCTTGTGTCCTTTCTCTAACTCCTTCATTGGGGACCCTGTTCTCAGTTCAATGGATGGCTTTGAGTCTCAACTTCTGTATTAGTTGGGTACTGTCAGAGAAATCCAGATTCTTGCAAATGCCACAGGTGGTCCTGTGTTTATACCAGCACAACAGATCATTGCCCAACTACTGCTCTTTCCCAGGGTCTCTACTACAAATCCCTACCTTAAAGACACCAGGGCCTCAGGCAAGAGGGGAATAGCAGAGGCCCTTTGGGCACACAAGATTACTTCCTCTTGCCCTATGCTTACCCTGAGTCTGAATGGAAAAGCATTTCAAGGACTCTTAGATTCAGGCATTGACACCACTGTCATTCTGACAGGTTTTAGCTGGCTGCCTGGCCACTGACCAACTCAGCCACCAATTTACAGGGTATTGGACATTCCAAAAACCTTCATGTCAGTGCTCAGACCCTTAGGTGGACAGATCAAGAAGGAAATTCAGGTACTGTAGTTCCCTATGTAATCCCAGATTTACCAGTCAATCTCTGGGGGGAGAGATATTCTCTCCCAAATGAATGTCTTCATTGTAGCCCCAGTGAGGTGATAACAAAACAAATGTTGGCCCAGGGATTCCTGCCAGGACAAGGAGTAGGAAAACAAGCACAAAGCATAAAAGAACCTTTGATTGTGACACAGAAATCTGAACAGCGAGGCTTGGGATCCCAGCTTTAGCCTTTTCCCTAATGGCCATGGTCATGCCTGCTCCCCAGACTCACACAAAGAAAATTTCCTAGAAAGATATTGCCCCCATCTGGGTTGATCAGTGGCCACTAACTCAAGAAAAACGGGCTGCTGCAAAACAGTGCAGGAACAGTTAGCAGCCTGTCACATTGAGCCACCATCCTCTCCCTGGAATACCCCAATTTTTGTTATTAAGAAAAATCTGGCAAGTGGAGAGTCTTACAAGCTCTCCATGCAGTTAGTAAAGTCATGATTCCTATGGGGGTCCTTCAGCCTGGTCTCCCATCTCCTGCCGCTATCCCAGCAAACCTCTTTAAAATTGTTATTGACTTAAAGGATTGCTTTTTAACTATACCCCTTCATCCAGATGATTGTCATCATTTTGCATTTAGCCTGCCTCAAAATAATTTCCAGGGACCCATGGATCATTTTCACTGGCGAATACTCCCTCAGGGCATGGCAAATAGCCCTATCTTGTCTCAGAAATATGTAACCCATGTTATTCAACCTGTCAGAAATGCTTGGCCACAAATATGCATTCTTCATTACATGGATGATATTTTTCTTGCAGTCCCCAATAGACAACAGGTCCTTTTCATGTTTTCAGCAACTCCAAAAGGTGCTAAGCTCACAAGGATTTAAAATTGCCTCTGAAAAGATTCAGATAAAAGACCCTTATTCTTATCTGGGGTATGAGCTGGATTGGGACAGGTCTATACTCCAAAGATTGAGCTTCAGCTCTCCTTCCTTAATACTTTACATGATTTTCAACAGTTGCTTGGGAACCTCCAGTTTGTTCACCCCTATTGAAAGATTCCTCCCAAGGCTCTAGTTCCTCTCAATGAACTCCTCTCAGGAGACTCCCATCCTTTGTCCCCTCGAGCCCTTATGCCCCAAGCCATTTCAGCCCTACATCAGATAAGTCAACCTATATCTTCCCAAACCTCATTTCAAATTCATTTTACTGCCCCACTTTATTTTATTGTCTGTGGCACCACACATAATCCCACGAGGGTCTTTTGGCAGCAGCCCTGGACTCCAGCAAAAAGGGATGTCCTTTGTTATGGGTATATCTCTCCTCAAGTCCAAGTTAGGTTTTGGCAACCTATCATTCCTTGTCTGCTGCCCTTAATTGTTAAAGGAAGAAAAATGTCCAGACAATACTTTTTGGCAAAGATCCTGATATTATCATTGTCCCTTATACCTCAGATCAAGTTGAATGGATTCTTCAATCTAATGATGATTGGGCCATACCCTGTGCAGGCATTATAGACAATCATCCAAACGACCCCCTTATACAATTTGTAAAGATGCATTCCTTAATTTTCCCCAAAGTCACCTCCAAGACTCCACTCCTTGAAGGCACTTTGGTGTTTACAGATGGTTCCTCAACAGGCAAAGCTGCTTATGTTGTACAAGATCGAGTTATTTCAGTGCAGTCCCTGTATTCCTCTGCCCAGCTGGTAAAATTGTTTGCAGTTCTTCAGGCTTTTAAAATGTTACTAATGACCCCACTTAATTTGTATACTGATAGTGCCTACGTGGCCCATTCTATTCCTGTCTTAGAGACAGTCCCATACCTGCTTCTACTGCTTCCAAATTATTTGTGAAGATTCAATCCCTAATCATAAAAAGGACAGTGCCATTTTTGTGGGATACTTGAGAGGCCATTCTGGCCTGGGTGGTCCTTTGTTGCATGGAAATGCCCTGGCTGATGGAGCCACTCGCACAGCATTCCTCCCCTACTTTATTCAATAGACTTGGCTAAATTGTCTCATGCTCTGCATCACTTAAATGCTTCTACTTTATGCCAAATGTTTAGGATTTCTAGAGATCAAGCAAGAGAAATTATTAGGTGGATGCACCACTCTGCTGCTGGTTCCTCACCTGGGACTCATCCCTAATGAACAATGGCAGATGGATGTTACCCATTTCCCTCCTTTGGAAAGTTAAAATATATGCATGTTACGGTTGATACTTATAGTTGATTTATACATGCATCTTCTCTTTCTGGAGTGGCATCTTGTGATGTGATAACACATACTCTACAGTGCATGACTGCCATGGAAAAAACCACAGATCATTAAAACTGACAATGGCCTTGGTTATATAGGAACCAAGTTCCAATGGTTTTGTTCCCAATTTAACATCTAACATTTCACTGGTATTCCCTACAATCCTTAGGGCCAGTGCATCATAGAAGGAGCCCATCAGACTTTAAAAAATATGCTTCAGCACTTGACTGAAGTTACAAATGCTTATTCCCACTTGATGCCTCGAAACAGGCCCAATCATGCTCTCTTTGTTCTTAACTTCTTGTCCCTGGACAATGAAGGCAAGTCAGCAGAGAAAAGCCTATGGCATCCTAAATCACAAGATTCTCATGCAGTGGTACAATGGAAAGATCCCCTCACTGGACAGTGGAAAGGACCAGATTCCATCATTATTTGTGGATGAGGCTTTGCCTCCATCTATTACAAAGAGAATACTGGCCCAAGATGGTTATCAGAGAGGCTAGTGAAAACTGTTAACCCACCTGTGTCCAGAATGGAGCAACCATCTCCTCCTGAAACAAATCTCATTTCTTTTCCAGATGCTGCTCCAGACAAGGATACACATGATCCTGTGGGTTACCAAAATAAACACCAACCTTCAACTGTCTCCGCCTAGAATTATACTTGGGTAGTCCTTTCAGAGAGAAATGATGTTGTCTGGGCCACTTCCAAAGCTTCCACCAACATTTGGTGGCCAGCCCACCTTACCCCTGACCACCCAGAACCCCCTATAACTGGTGAATTAAGTTCTTGCTTAGGCTGTGAGGCAAAGCACTGCAAGGGAATATAAAGCAAAAAAACTAAAAATATCTTTCTGGGTTCCCTGAGGGACAAGACTGACTGCATAGGCGTTGATGTCTAAACTATCCTCTCTCCAGGAAAAAGACATCAGGATAGGTATGGCCCTCATGCCTCACTGGACAACACCAGGAGGACCAGAGTCATTACAAGGTTGCCTTTAGTCACTGCAGGTCAGACTTCTATCCCTGCCTTTGCAAAGATTAAAATCACCATGGTACTTCTATACAAAGAAAAAGGAGGAGATGTTGGGAGCTACATTATCTGAACATTAACTGCTTTGTCAGCCATAACTGCATACTGGCACAAACTCTCTGTGGGAGCGTACTAGCACAGATGACAACAAATAGCTATAAATCTTGCTGTTAGGCATCTAGCAACCCATTTTTGTTATGAGAACACCTGCTATAGACCTTATGGTGATCTGAATGTTAGCTACTTTGTCAGAAAAAAATAGCTATAGATCTTGCAGACATGTGCCTAGCTACCAGCCCAGTTGGGAACACACAGCTATGAATCTTAGGGACAAGTACCTAGCAATCTGTTCTGTTCTGTTCCCGCTGCTGAACCTAGCCAATATCCTGGTCTTGAGAGCACCTGCACTCCCCGGGAGACAAAAAGACCCTGCTCCCTCCCCTCACCCTTTATCCTGCTTCTATGAGTATATAACCAGTGTGGGAAAATTAAAATTTGTCAGCTTGATCAGACTTCTTGACTTGCTGTCCATTCTTTGCATCTCTTGTCCCTTCATTCTCTTCCAGGTGGTTCCCCCAATCCCTGTTTGACCATCCCATGCACTGGGGCAGTATATTATATAATTTGCAGCTACTATAAAAGGTGCTGTTTCCATAAATTCTTCTCAGCTCATTTATCATCCATGAAAAGGAATGTTACTGCTTTCTTTAAGTTCATTTTGTATCCAGTCACTTTGCTGAAAATATTTATCAGCTGTAGGAGTTTTCTTGTAGAATTTTGGCTTTGCTAATGTATACTATCATATTTGTAGCAAATACTGATACTTTGACAATTTGTTTGCATATTTATATTCCCTTGTTCTCCATTAGTTGTATTTTGCTCTGGCTAGAAATTCAAATACTATATTGGGCAGGGAGAGAGTGGATTGCCATGTCTAGTTCCTGTTTTTAGTGAATTGCTTTATGTTTCTCTCCATTAGCTTGATTTTGGCTATTGGGTTGCTGTAAATTGCTTTGATTGTGTTTAGTTATGTGCCTTATATCAACAATCTCTCTAATATATTTAATTTTGGAGTTTTGAGTTTTGACTTTCCAGTATCTAAGGAGATGCTCATGTGAATTTTTTCTTCAGTTTGTTTATATGATGTACTACATTGATGGATTTTTGTGTATTGTACCACCCTGCATCCCTACTTTACCATGATCTATGATGTTTTTGTTGTGTTTCTGTATTCAGTTCATGAGTACTTTATTGAGTTAATTTTTACATCAATATTCAAAAAAGAAATCAGTCTAAAGTTTTCTTTCCTTGTTGAATCTTCGTGAAGTTTAGGTATCCACATGACTATGGGCATATAGAATGAGTTTGGCAATTTTCCTTCTTTTTCTATTTTGTGGAATAGTTTAAGGAGCATTGTTATTAGCTGTTCTTTAGAATTCTGCACCAAAACCATCTGGTCTTAGGGGCTTTTTTTTCTTTTCTATTTTTAGTTTCTTTGGGAGATTTTTTTGTTTTCTTTATTTACATGTAAATTTCTCCATTCCCAGTTTCCCCTCCAAAAAACAAAGAAACAAACA
>NW_022196897.1:24567646-24589437 GCF_008632895.1 Mastomys coucha | reverse complement strand
AGATTCGTGGGGCCTGTGCCTCCCAGCTGGCTGCTCTGGTCTTAGAAACTCACAGGAGAGAAGATGGTATCTCTCACAGGAGACTCTGGGTCAAGGAGGTCCCTGGAGGCAGGCCCTCCACTTGCAGGGAAGGGGCAGCTAAGGTCGCTGTTCCACCTCTGTCACTTGGAAGCTGAGAGGATCCTGTCCCTGCCGCCCTGTGGCTCATGGGGCCTGTTCCTCCTGTCTGGCTGCTCCCGGTTTAGGAACTCACCAGAGAGAAGATGGCGGCTCTCACCGGAGACTCTCTTTGGGAGATTTTAATGACCACTTTCATTTCTTAATACCTTTTATAAGGTATTTGAAATAGATTGCCTGCTCTTGATTTAACTTTGGTAATTGGTATCTGTCTAGAAAATCATCTATTTTATTAAGTTTTCACAATTATGTAAAGTACAGATTTTTGAAGTAAGACCTAATGTTTCTTTGAATTTCACAAGTATCCATGATTATATCTCCCTTTTCATTGCTGATTTTGTTCATTTGGACACCATTTCTCTGTTGTTTGGTAAGATTAGCTAAGGGTTTGTCTGTGTTGTTGATTTTCTCAAATAATCAGCTGTTGGTTTCATTGATTCTTTTTATTTATTTTTTTGTTACCTGGTTAATTTCAATCCTGGTTTTGATTATTTCCTGCCTTCTACTCCTCTTTATTCTGCCTGTTTCTTTTTCTCTAGAGCTTTCAAGTGTACTTTTAATTTGCTGGTATAAGAAATACTTAATTTCTTTGCAAAAAAAAAAAGTGCTATGTACTTTATTCTTAGCACTACTTTCATTGTGATCCATGAATTTGCATGGTGTGCCTTCATTTTCATTGAATCCTAGAAAGTCTATAATTTCTTTATTATTTCCCTGAGCCAGAAATAATTGAGTAGAGAGTTGTTCAATTTCTATGAGTGTGTAGTCTTTTCTGTGTTTCTGCTGGTTTTGATGTCCACTTTTAATCCATAGTGGTCTGGTAAGACAACTTTCTTTTATCTGTTGAGGCTTGCTTCATGACCAGCTATATAGTCAGTGTTGGGGAAGGATCCATGAAGTGCTGAGAATATATATATATATATATATATATATATATATATATATGTTATTTTACTTGTTTACATTTCAAATGTTGTCCCCCTTCCTGGTCTTTCCTCTGCAAAACCCCCATCCCATACCTCCTTCCCCCTTGCCTCTAAGAGGGTACCACACCCACTCCTACCTCACCCCTCTAACATCCCCCTACACTGGGGATTTAAGCCTACTCAGAACCAAGGGCCTGCCTTCCCATTGACACCAGATAAGGCAATCCTCTGATACTTTACAGCAGGAGGCATGGACACATCCATGTATACTCTTGTGGGGCAGTGGGCAGTTCTGATAGCCAGAGTCCAGTAGAGTGGCCACCTGGGAACCCCAGAGACCCGCTGAGCAAAGTAAATTTGTTCAAAAGGGATGGGAAGAGTTTGGTTATAGCTCCTGAGGTCAATGGCTCAGATTTCAGTCCAAACCCCTTACAGCTGCTCCTGCAGGAGATGTGTGCTCTATCAAGCAGACAATTCCTCAAGTTCCCAGCATTCTAGCTGGACCTTACACCCAGTCATCTGACCACAAACCAGGCATGTCACGCCCCATACAATAAAAGGGTCAGTTTGCCCCCTCCTCACTCTCTTGTTCTCTTACTTCCTCTCCCGTACTCTCTTGTTCTCTTACTCTCCTTTTTTCCTCTCACTCTTCTCCTCTTCCAACAACTCTCTTCCTCTTACTTTTCTCCTCTCTTGTTCTCTTACTCTTCCTCTCTCTCTCTCCTCCCTGTTCTTTGTTCTCTTCTTTGGCTTTCCCCATCTGCTTTCTCTCTCTATCTCCTTCCTCTCCTTTCCTTCCCTTTACTTAATTGGCATATTCTATCCTTCCTACAATAAAATAACTCATTTATACATTGCCTCCTTTTAAACTAACGCACTGTGCAGCAAACAGGTCAGCCCTGGGAGAGAGCGAGAGAGACAGGCCTCTGCAGCAGGCCCACTGCTGAGAGAGAGAAAAAGAGAGAGAGAAAGAGAGATAGATAGAGAGAGAGAGAGAGAGAGAGAGAGAGAGAGAGAGAGAGAGAGAGAGAGAGAGAGAGAGAGAGAGAGGCAGGCCATAGCCCAGGTCTCTGCTTGTGGAACAACATACTCTGGTTAGTGGTTTAGTCCCACGGACCTTTGGCGGTTCCAGATAGTTGATCTTGTTCTTCCTATGGAGCTTTTATACCCTTCAACTCCTTCAGTCCTTTGCCTAACTCTTCAATTTGGGTCCCTCGGCTCAGTCCAGTGGTTGGTTGTGAGTATCTGCATCTGTTTGCTCAAATGCTGGCAGACTGTCTCAGAGGACAGCCATATTAGGCTCCTGTCTGGGAATACTTGACGTCAGCAATAGCTACAGGGTTTGTTATCTGTATATGGGATGGATCCCTAGGTGGAGCAGTCTTTGGATGGCTTTTCCTTCAGTCTCTGATCAATTATTCCCCTGCATTTACCTTATAGGGGAAAAATTCTGGGTTAAAAATTTTGAGAGGGGTGGGTGGCCCCATTTGTCAACTTGCGGCCATGCCTATCTACTAGAGGTGGTCTCTTCACATCATATCTCCCATCTGTTGGGTATTTCAGCTAATGTCATTCCTTTTGGGTCTTGGGAACCTCTTGCTTCCCTGGCATCTGAGATTTACTGGTGTTCCCTCCTGTTCCCCAACCCTACAGCTATATAATTCTAGTCATTTTCCTGAACAGAACACCAATGGCTTAGGCTCTAAGATCAACAATTGACAAATGGAACCTCATGTGTTTGAGACTTTCCCCCCACTTTCTCTTCTATTAGATTCACAAAATACAAAGAAAAGGAACATTATCTAATTCATTCTATGAAGCCACAGTTATACCGACACCTAAACCATACAAACACCCAACAAGGAACAGTTTCCCTTATGAATATTGATGCAAAAATTCACAATAAAATTCTCACAAACTGAATCCAAGAACACATTAAAACAATCATTCACTAAGATCAAGTATTCTTCATCCCAGGGATGTAGGGTTGGTTCAATATATGGAAATCCACCAATGTAGTCCACTATACAAACATAATCAATTACAAAAAAACTTACATGAACATCTCATTAGATGCTATAAAAGCCTTTGATAAAATACAATACCCCTTCCTGTTAAACGTCTTGTAGAAATCAGGAATCCAAAGCACTTGCCTAAATATAATAAAAGCAATATACTACAAATCGATAGCTAACATCAACTTGCAGGAATCCCACTAAAATCAGGAATAAGACAAAGCTGCCCACTCTCTACTTATTCAATATAGTACTTGAAGTTCTAGCCAGAGACGTTATTCTTCTATTTTGGGGTGAAATATTCTATAGATGTCTATTTGATTCGTAATGTCTGTTAGTTTCATCATTTCTCTGTTTAGGTTTTGTCTAGATGACATTTCAGTTGGTGAGAATGGGGTGTTGCAGTCTCCTACTGTGAATGTGTGGGGTTCAATGTGTGACTTGAGCTTTGTAATGTTTCTTTTAGAAATGTGGGTGCCCTTGTGTTTGAGGCATAGATGTTCAGAATTGTGATATCATCTTGGTAGGTATTTTCTTTGAGTACACTGTGTTCTTTCCTGTTTCTTTTCACTAATTTTGGTTGATTGTCTATTTTTATTTTTTAGATATTAGAATGATTACATTGATTTCTTTCTTGAGTCTGTTATCTTGAAAAACTTTTTCTAGCCCTTTAATCTGAAGTAGTACCTATCTTTATTGTTGAGGTGTATTTCTTGTATCCAGCAGTATCATAGATCCTGGTTTCACATCCATTCTGTTAACCTGTGTCTTTGTTTTAGGGAGTTAAGTCCATAGATGTTGAGAGATATTAATGACCAGTAATTGTTATTTCCTGTGGTTTTGATGTTTGTGGTATTAGTGTGTGTGTGTGTGTGTGTGTGTGTGTGTGTGTGTGTGTACTTTCCTTGTTTTGGTTAATATGGAATCACTTATTTCCTGTGTTTTCTTGGATGTAGTTATGCTTTTGGGGTTGGTGTTTTCCTTCTACTATTTTCTGTATATTTGGATTTGTGGATAGACATTGTTTGAATTTGGATTTGCCTTGCAATATCTTGTTTTATTAATCAATGATAATTGAGAGTTTTGCTGGATATAGAATCTAGATTGGCTTCTGTGGATTTTTAGAGATTGCAAAATATCTGACCATGCCCTTCTAGCTTTTAAAGTTCCTGTTGAGAAGTCAGGTGTAATTCTGATAGGTTTGCCTTTGTAAGTCACCTGGCCTTTTATCCTTGCCATTTTTAATATTCTTTCTTTCTTTGTAGATTTCATGTTTTTTGTTATTATATGGCAATAGCATTTTATTTTCTGGTCCAGTCGAATTGGTGTTCTGTGAGCCGTGTCTTTCTTTAGGTTGAGAAAGTTTTATTTTATGATTTTCTTGAAAATATTTTCTGTAACTTGAAAACATTTTCTGTACTTCTCACCTTCTTCTATTCTTATTGTTCTTAGGTTATGTCTTTTCATGGTATCCCAGATATTCTGGATGTTTTGTGTCATGAATTTTTTCAATTTAACATTTTCTTTGGCTCATGTAGTTCTTTGTCAGTTTCTTCTATTGTATCTTCTACACCAGAGATTTTTCTCTCCCTTTTTATGTATTCTGTTGGTGATGCTTGTATCTCTTGTTGTTTCTGTTCAATTTCCTAGGCTTTTCTATCTCCAGGATTCCCTGAGTTTTCTCTTTATTGTTTTCTTTATTGTTTCCATTTCAATTTTCATGTTTTAGGCAGATTTATCTATTTCCTTCACCAGTTTAATATATTTTGTTATATATCTTTAAGGGATTAATTTGTTTCCTCTTTAAAGACTTCTACCTGATTGATTGTATTTTCCTTTATTTCTTTAAATGATTTACTTATTTCCTCTTAAAAGAACAGTTCCCTTTTGTAAGACTAGATATGTCCAGTATTGTGCTTTGGTTGTATTAGGATACCAAGGGCTTGCTGTAGTAATTCTGTGCTTTGAAGGTGACATATTGCCATGGCTTTTGTTGATTGTATTCTTTGAAGGTCCTTTAGCCATCTAGATGGCTTTGTTCCCTGGATGTTCTTGTTGTAGTAGGTATTAGGAGCAGGGTTATTCTCTATGTGTAGCTATAGGCAGTATGATTCTGATTATGCATGTCTGTGTGGTTCATGAGCTATAGGTCTAATTATGTGGGCAGAGAGGTAGAGGAAGAATGGAGGTCTGCCTGGGCTAGAAGGCTGCTCATGGAAGCTTGTCTTCTTAGTTACTTTTCTATTGCTCTGATAAAAACACCATAACCAAGGCAACTTACTAAAGAAAGATTTTATTTGGGTTTACAGTTTAAGACATTTAAACTCCATGGCCATTATGGTGTGTAGCAGGGAGGCAGAAAGACATGGTAACTGCAGAAGCTGAGAGCTTATGTACATGATTCACAAGAAAAAGACAAAGATGAACACTGGGAAGCATGTGGACTTTTTAATCTAAAAATCCAACCCCAGCGACAGATCTCCTTCAATAAGTCCACATCAACTAATCCTGTCTAAATATATCCACCAACTAGGGACCAAGGATTCAAATATATGAACCTATAAGAGCAATTATCACTCAAACCACTATACATTGAATGGAAGGATAAGGGTATCCTTCCAATAGAGTATAAAAATATAGAGAGTATTTATTCAGAGACAATGGTACACAAAAAGGAAAATGTAAGAAAAAATACATGTAATCATTTCTCTTTTAAAAACAAAACAAAGCAAGACTCCAGACAAGGCAAATTTGAGTAATCTATGTAGAATGGTTAAATCTTTAAGAAAAATATTGAAAATATTAAAAAAAAACTTGTTAGCTTCAAGATATAATTTGATACAGCTGAAGAAAGATCAAAGGATTATCAACAACACGTCAGTTTTCTACTATACAAGTCTAGAAATTAATGTGTATTTTGTTAAATATTGTTATTAAACTGTTATGGGTATATGAATACAAACACATCTATTTACAAGAGAACAAAAAGCTGTGGTATAGCTTATAACACTTATCTGTTTGTATATTGTTTCTAAAGCTGTATAAAAACTAAATAAAATACCCAATAGGTATATAAAATATTGCTTTTTTAAAAATAATAATTAGTGGCAGACCTAAGGTGCAAGTTCCACAGCCAGTCCCACAACACACAGAGGAAGCTCCACTCCCAGGCACTCTAACACACACAGAATCAGAGGTGAGGAGGATAGATCTGCCCCAATACCAGGAATAACTGGGACCAGCAGGACCCAGGCACACAGGAACTCTACCAGCCCAGTGGCTCAGGTTGCTTCTGGTCTGTCTGGGCTGGCCAGTGCCCTGAGCAGACCTTGGGTGCAAACTCTGCAGCCAGTCCCAAAACACCCAGAGGAATCTCCACTCCTAGGTGCTCTAACAAGATCAGGGTCACAGACTCCCAGAATCACAGGATCATAGAGACAGCTTGATTCTGAGGAGTTCTGACACAACCAGGATCATAGGAAGGACAGGCTCCAGTCAGATCTAGTAAGGGCGATAGAACTAGAGATAACCAGATGATGTTGGGCAAGTGTAAGAAAATAAGCAACACAAACCAAGGTTACTTGGCATCATCAGAACCCAATACTCCCACCATAACAAGTCCTGGACATATCATCACACTGGAAAAGCAAGATTCATATCTAAAATCATGTCTCATGATGATGGTACAGGGCTTTAAGAAAGACATAAATAGCACTTTCAAAGAAATACAGGAGAACACATGTAAACAGCTAGAAGTCCCTTCAAAAGGAAACACAAAAATCCCTTAAAGAACTACAGGAAAACACAACCACACAGGTGAAGGAAATGAGCAAAACTATCCAGAATCTAAAAATGGAAATAGGAACAATAAAGAAATCAAGAAGACAGACAACCCTGAAGATAGAAAACCTAGAAAAGAAATCAGGAGTCATAGATACAAGCATCACTAACAGAATACAAGAGATAGAAGAGAGAATCTCAGGGGCAGTATACACCATAGAAAACATTGACACAACAGTCAAAGAAATTGCAAAAAGCAAAAAGCTCTCAACCCAGAACATACAGGAAATCCAGGACACAACGAGAAGACCAAACCTAAGGATAATAGGCATAGAAGAGGGTGAAGACTCCCAAGGTAATGGGCCAGTAAGTATCTTCAACAAAATTATAGAAGAAAACTTCCCTAACCTAAAGAAAGAGATGCCCATGAACATACAAGAAGCCTACAGAACTCCAAATAGACTGGACCAGAAAAGAAATTCCTCCCATCACATAATAATCAAAACAACAAATGCACTAAACAAAGAAAGAATTTTAAAAGCAGTAAGGGAAAAAGGTCAAGTAACATATAAAGGCAGGCCTATCAGAATTACATCAGACTTCTCACCAGAGACTATGAAAGCTAGAAGATCCTGGGCAGATGTCATACTGACCCTAAGAGAACACAAATGCCAGCCCAGGCTACTATACTCAGCAAAACTCTCAATTACCATAGACGGAGAAATCAAGATATTCCATGACAAAACAAAATTTACACAATATCTTTCCACAAATCCAGTCCTACAAAGGATAATAGATGGAAAACATCAACATTAGAAGCAAAACTACACTCTAGAAGAAAAAAGAAAGTAATCTTTCAACAAATCCACACAAACCTAATTCGACCTCTTACAACAAAAACAAGAAGTAACAATTACTTTTTCTTAATATCTTAATATGAAAATTAATATTACCAACATATCTTATTTTATTTAAATCCAAAAATATGAAGAATTAGAAATTTGATTGATTGTCATCCAACGTCTCTTTAATTTGGTAATTGGAGAAATAGGTTCAATATTCTACAATCCATATACACTTTTAGCTTGCTTGTTCATGACAGAGTCTTGCTGTGTAAAACATAATCGTCTTGAAATCTTGCTTCTCATATCTCAGCCTCTCTATTAGTAGTATTGTTTATTTCATGTTTTTACACTATACTATGGTTTGCAGAACACCTTACATAGTTCAAAAATATTTATATACCAAAAGAAACATAGACAAATTTGGAGGGGGCTTGTAAGAGAACAACAAAGAGTGAGACTGAATGCTTTGCTTGATGTTTGTAACTCTTGTATAAAATTTGAAGAAGAGGACTTTATAAGTTACTCTTTCTCTGAGATGAATGCTTTTCCAAATTATCACAGCCAATAAACCACATTCTTACCCTCACCTAATGTCTGTGCCATCCTCCAAGCAGAACCATTGTTCATTGAAACAGTTGGTGAATGACTTTATGGATAGATCATCTTAATATACAAACCATTTCTTAAATGAGTGTAACATGTTCTCTGTGGGCTGAGAATGAAGACAGTCACTCAAGTCAAATAGCTTTGACCATAGCAGGAAGTCTGTATCTAAAAATCATGCCTACAATTAATTCCTTGGCGCAGCAGAACTGTCAACTCTCAGCTTAGCTACAATGGAGGTAAAATCCTTTGGTGATGTGAGGGTCACTGAAGTACAGCCTTATTACTGTGAATTCAATGTCTAAAAATTGTTCTTATTTTGGGCTTGTACCACAGTAAGAGACAAGATTTTAAGATCTACTAAATACAAAACAAACAAACAAAAAGACTTTATATATTTATGTTCATTTAAGAAAATACTAGTAGTGATGTATTATTTTGAAGTATACAGTTAATATGCTTGGAGTTATTTAAAATTTATATTGAGAAAAATGCATGTATTTTCAGTATTGCTGTAGACAAACATCTACATAAGACTGTTCAATTGGTTGTCATTTTATATCAAACAACTTTTATAATACTCATTTTTATTGTTATAATATTTTATAAATTTTAAAGAATATGACAAAAGAGATATTATAGGTATTGAAGGGGGTTCTCTGGGAGGAGGTAGGGTACAAAAGGGAAACAATAATGTGATTTAATTTTATTTACTTAAAATATGCTTTTAAATGTTAACAAATTCAGAAAAATTGAAATCATGTAACTTTTCTCATCATAATGCAGTAAGACGTAAAAAAATAATTAGCACAACTTTAACACACTTGCACATATGCATATTCTCACAGTAGCTTAAGTGCCACTAAGTGCTAGTTGAACAGCATTTAACTAGCCATTCAACTGTCTTGTGCTGCTTTACAGAAATATCTGTTGGTTTGTCACGTACTGTCAACTGAATTAAGTCCCTCTGCTTGGGCAGAAAATTATTCTCAGGGATCAAATCAAAATGCATTCAAGGGATTTGACATTTTTGTAGATAAACAAGGAGATTTCTTTCTTTTCATAATAATATATATTTTGATTAAACTGCTCTGCAGACCTGCTTGAACTCAATTGAAGATTAACAATTTCTTGATATCTACCTAGCTATCCTTCATTGCCGAGAAGCTCTCCTAATGCCAAAGTCCTTATACTAGGTGTGCTGTCTCAGTTCACTCTCTCTTTCCAGGATCTTCATGTTCCATATACGACTGGTCCTTTACCCTTGTTTTTATCTTTTACAGAGAACAGTTTCATTTTAGTTATTGAACAAGGTCAAGTACTTGTCAAAAAACACAATGAACTGAGTACCTGGCTACCATCACAAATGAAAAATCTGAGAAAAATTGATAATTTCAAATAAAATTGGAAGGAAAGATAGACATATGTTGGTTACTGCATACCAAATTATGGTTAGGTAGGACAAATAAGTTTTTAAATTTCTTTCACTGTGTAGTGATTATAAATGCTAAATATTACCCCAAAGGCTAGAGTAAATAATTTCACACTAAGACATGGTAAATATTTGAGGAAACTACTGTACTTTCTTTTATTTGTATATAAAAAGATAAAGAGGTATAAGATATGTTCTATGGGGGTGTGGTGAGGTATAGGGGAAGGAGGTACCTCAGCGGGCCCATGCCAAGGCATCCTTTCATCCTAGGGACCAGCCACATAATGGTATAGTATAGAATAGAGTTTATTCAGGACATGGGGAGGAGAATTAAGAGTGTAGTAGAGGCAGAAAAAGGCAGAGTGGGGGAGAGTAGAGAAGTAGAGGCCAGCCATGGCCATGAGTACGAGGAGAGAGGGGGGAAATGAAAGGGGAAGGGAAAAGCCCAAGAGAGCAAGAGAGAAGCAAGTGGGAAGCAAGCATAAGAGAGAGAGGAGGGGGCAAGCAGCCCCTTTTATAGTGGGCCAGGCCTACCTGGCTGTTGCCAGGTAACTGTGGGGAGGAACATACCTGGCTGTTATCAGGTAACTGTGGGGGTGGAGTTTAGACAGAATACTACCAATATGTATTGTATACATGCATGTAAACAACACATCTGCCATCAATATCTGCTAATTTTGAGTGTCAACTAAAACTTAAATGTAAGAGGCACAAAAGATGGCTCAGTGTATTAGAGCACTGACTGGCTCCCAGGAAAGCTAGGTTTGATTATCAGCACACCTATGGTAGCTTACAGACATCTGTAAGCCTAGATTCAAGGTGTCTGAAACCAGCTTCTGATCTTTGCTGGCAGTACACACAAACATGATGCACAGGAATACATGAGAGCAAAACAAATATACATAAAAAATAAATAATTTCATTACTACCAAGTAATCAGAGTATTTTTATCTTATATGTTAAGATAAATGTAATTTGATATTTGGCAAGATAAAATGTAAAAATAAAATTGTAATTCTAAGAGAAAAATTATTTTTTCATCTTCAGAGAGGAAAAATATCTTTGGTACAAAAACTACAATTCTGTCTATTAAAAAGATGTGGTGATGAATAAATTAAAAATTAGAATATTTCCAAAACAAAGGAAAATATGTAGAATATTTGTAGAAAATCCTCTCAAGATGCTGAAGCAAGAGAGTTAAATAGTGAATAAAACTGTCAAGAATAACTGAGTGGAAGAAGAGAGCCACATGGAATTTCACCGACAGAACAAAAGATGAATGGAGAAAAGGAGAAGGAAGTAGGGATGCTACCAGTGAATACCATGCCCATCACTGTGAGCACAGTCTCCTGCTGAGGATATTTCTCAGTGCTCCTTTCATATCCCGATTCCTCAGACTATAGATAAAGGGATTCAGCATAGGTGTTACCACATTGTACATCACAGCCACAATGACATCCTGTTCATTAGTGTTATTAGATGAGGGGACAAAATATAGTCCAATGATGGCCCCATAGTACAAGGAAACCACACAGAGGTGAGAACCACACGTGGACAAGGCTTTGCGGATTCCCTTGATGGAGGGAGTTTTCAGAATGGTGACTCCAATGTAGCCATAAGAGACCAGAATGCATATGAATGGCAGGGTAATGACCACATTACCTAAAAGAAGTATGACCAACTCATTGATGGTGGTATCTGAGCTGGACAGCTTCAGCAAGGCAGAGAGGTCACAGAAGTAGTGGGGGATGTTATTGTTTCTAAAGTGAGTTAAGTGAACAAAGAGAAGAGTGTGCACAAGAGCATTAGCAGAAGATAAGGCCCAGGACATAACTAACAATAGAACACAGAGGGTCTGACTCATCATGGTGGTATAGTGCAGAGGGTGGCAGATGGCCACATACCTGTCATAGGCCATGGAAGTCAGAAGAAAGCTGTCAAGATCTGCAAAAAATAAGAAAAAATACACCTGGGAAACACACCCAGCATATGAGATGGACTGACTGTGTGACAGCATATTTATGAGCATATTTGGAGCTGTGACTGATGTGAAAGAGATGTCAGTGAAAGCCAAGTAGCTGAGGAAGAAGTACATGGGGGTGTGAAGGTGAGAGTCCAGTCTGATGAGCAGAATGATGAGCAGGTTCCCCAGTACAGTTGTCAGGTACATGGCCAGGAACAAGGCAGTGTACAGGCTTTGATACTCTTCCTGAATGGGGAGCCCCAAGAGCATGAACTCAGATATAGTGCTCTCATTATCCATCCTCATGTTCTTCCTCTTCTGCTCTGTTTGAAAAGAGAACTGGGAAATGAAGAGAAGTGATTTTGACTAATATACCATGGAAACATTTTATGAATCACCAGTACTGAAAATAACAATACTTTGTGTGTTTTAATCCAAAAATGACGATTTTTCTCCCAGTAGTGAGATAGTGATGGTTTAGAAAGAGACACAATTTGAGAACCTTAAAAACAGCTGAATTTGTTTTAGAGGGAAGCTATGAAATTCAGAAGAATTAACAAATTAGACCCAGTTCCTGATCAAGGTGTCTAGATTTCACCATGACAATTTTGGATTAAGGACTTAGCATATAAATTGGTATCAGCAAGTAGAAAAATCAATAGGACTTCAATGATTGTTCATCTATTTTAACCTTTCTGGAATGCACTTTCATAAGAATATCTTTCCACAAATTAAATTGAAGTAGTGTAACCCTGAGATCTTTTTTTGTATCTGTGAAATATCGGAATCTGGGGACTTAGTGGAAGCAAGATGATCAAAGCATCAAGTACATGAGTTTGATCCAACAATATAACTTGCTAATATTAGCTTGCAAGCAGCCATGAGTTCTTTCCATAATAGTTTCTTAGTCAATGAGCTCACTCTTCCATCACTCTTCCTAGGCTGAATAAAATGACCCCCGATTCCATGTTAACATCTTCAGCTCCAACCTAAGCATCTCATTTGGGCACAAAGAGCACTTGGAAATACTTGACTTTTCTGCCACTTCTTAGATAAGCCAAGGAAATTCTTTGTGTTTTTCTAACAAAAGCAAGTGTCACCTGCTTTACTTTTAACCTGGTTACCTTTTATGAATTTCCTACACGTTTTCTTTGTTGCTAAACTGAGATACTCTCTTTTATCTGTAACCATTCCCTATGAAAGTGAATAATCACTAAACAATAGAAAAAGGAATATGATGAAGTTAGAGTTGATATCCTAGCTACTTAGAGAGCTCAGTGGTTATATTCTATGGAAAGACTTGGCCAGTTTTTGTCTGATTGTCAGTAATCTCATGTTTCCCTCTTCACCTTTTCCAAGTTAATCTATAAATTTTCCCAACTTGGTCAAGACCATCCTTTCAATGCCTATACATCAATCTCACCCTCAAAAAAATCACTTAATGTGATACTGCCTGAAATTAATTATAATTCATTTCTTACTAATTTCTGTGCTAATAATAATTGCTTAATTCCAATGAAAATGTTAATTATCTCTCTACAGGTAGATATTCTACTATTCTGATATTTTGAGGAATATCTCAATAAGCAATATATTCTTATGTTATTTTATATAGTATATATCATATACTCAGAAATGAGTTTAAAAGAAGAGGCATCTGTTATTCTGAGAAAATATCAGATCACAAGTGGTCAAGATGATGAAGTAGTTGATATATGCCCTATGAAGAGTCTTTAGTGGAAGAACATGCATAGGAAGATTATAAGAGTGGGTCTCTAGGCAAGTATTTGGATGAGGCTACTAGGGGCTTTGAGAGAAAAGGAAAACCCAAGGTAATTGCCAATAACAGAAATGTAAATGTTGGAGAATACATGAACAGCAGGCAGGTATAATGTCTAATTTGCTGTGAAGCAAAGTTTCCATCTGTTCAAGAACAGTAACATGTAATAAAAATAAATTATCAAAAAATAAGAAATGGTTTGTTGGCTGCCAGGTAGAAAGTAGATTGGAGAAGCCAAGGATTCTAGCCGGCATGTGAACATCAGGGGCTATTATGGCAAAAGTCATAGATATTTGGGAAGAAGTTGGAAGAAAACACAACAGAAATTGTGTGTTGAAGTTTAAATGTGACCAAAGAAGATGATTTCCTGGTTTTATTTCAAAAATGGATAAGTTTGTCCCCATCAGGGTGAATAGGTCCAGAGTCCACTGGGCTCTGGGGTGGAGGGGGAGAGGGGATGGCATAGAGTGTTAGCAGAGGAGTGACTGGGACAATATTTGAAATGTAAATAAATAAAATTATAAAAAACAAAATCAAACAAACAAAAATGGATAAGTTTAAGAAACATTATTTTGTGAGTTTTTTTCTTTGATTCTGTTTTTTTGTTTTGTTTTTGTTTTTTGTTTGTTTGTTTTTTTGAGGAAGGAATGTCCTTTTACCTTAAAAGTTGAACAAGTTCTCAATGCAAGGTAAATTTTTCTTACTAAAGAAACAAGTTTGTTTTTGAAGGTATAATACTTACAATTTGAAATGCATGCTGACCAGAGAGACAAAGAAAAAAACAGACAGAGACAGACAGAAACAGAGAGAAACACAGTGACAGACAAAGAGACACAGCAGGACCCAAATGTATCCAATAATAAAGATGCATGTACATTCTATGCCTGATCCAACAAACTAACTTATAGGATGAACACAGATACCTTTAGCTAAGAAGTATGGGAAATTTTTCCATTTCTCTCTAGAAGAAACACAACATAGGGAATGAGCTGGATCATCTGAGACAGTCATACATCCATTGCAAGAATCAGAATAGTAATCAGTTCAAAATCAGATATGACAGATATATGAACATGTATATTGTCCATGTCTCCTGGGAAGTCCATGTGAGCTCTAATTTTGAAAATCATGTAGAAAACCTAGGGTGCAATCCTTGTCCCCAGATCCAAATTAGAGGCATGCAGGATAAAATTGTTTTGTTGTCATTGACTCCCTTAGGGAAAGAACTATTTTGAAGCAAGCATGAGAGTCCCTTCACCCTTGAAAAACAATGGTAGTAAATAGAACACAATTCCCTATCATTTTTGTCCTGTTTAAAACAGTATGGTAAAACATAAAAAGAATTCTTTATATTTATGGATTATTTTCTGAATCTGAATGCTAAAACCTATCGAAGCCCTAAAAGCAAGTACAGTCCTATTTGAAAATGATGCTTATAATTAAAGTTATAAATATTAAAGGAAAATTTTAAGATAGGGCCCTACTCTAATAAGATTAGTATTTCTCTTAAAAGAGATACCAGAAAACCCTTCCCATCCCCCAAATTGAAGCCATTGCAAGAAGGCAGTCTGTAGTCAGTAAGATACTGACAGGATTGCACCATCAGAAGGCAACAGAGAAAAACATTGTGTCAACCTTTTGAATTTGAACTCCTAGCTTCCACGACTGTGGGTAAATGTATCCCCATTAAACCAATTTGTGCAATATTATTATGACAGTGAATGAATATCAAGCAATGTAAATGTCTGTTAATATATAAAAATTATAGCAGTGATTCCCTGCTCTACTAGTGGACTCACAGACTAGAAGAAGCCCAGGGAGGCTTCCTGTCCTCCAAACTTCTCTTATTATCTCAGTGCCTCCCCATACTCAGTCCCTTGATGTGGTGAATTGAACATGCTTGGCCCATAAAGAGTGGCACTGTTACTAGGTTTGGCCTTGTTGGAGGAAGTGTGCCAAACACTTCCTCCCCAAACTCTAGGGGTGTATTTTGAAACTGCCCAGTGCAGAGCAGTCAGTTTTCTCCTGGCTGCAGTGAGATCAAGATGCAGAACTCTTAAGTCCTCCTGTGCCATGCCTGCTGGACGCCTCGGTGCTTCTGTTTTGATGATAATGGGCTGATTCTTTGAACCTGTAAGCCAGCCCCTATGAAATGATGTTGCCTTGGTCACAATGTCTCTTTCTAGCAAAGGAAACGCTAACCAAGATCCTTGCTCTTCTACTTGCTATTCCCAGCCCTCAGCATGGGCATAGATTGCCCCCTGAAGTGGGTTAGCCTAATGCTCCTTGTATTCTAATGCTAATTTGGGCCCCCAACACTGGTACTCTGGAGAGGAGAGAATACAAATGCACGTAAGAAGCTGAGTGAGCCTGCCCACAGTTAATTGTGATTGGTAAATAAAGGTGCCAACAATCAAGAGTTGGGCAGAAGAGACATAGATGGGGTTGAGGTTTCAAGGGTTTGAAAAGAAAGGACCATGAGAACAGAAGGAACACACCCATGAAAAGAAGAAGAATGCACAGGAGGGGAGAAGAAGAGCTGCTATTGGTTATCTGAGCTATAAAAATGTGGCCATATGGCCTGACCAAATGAAGTTAAGAACAGCTCAGACTGAACGCAGAAATTAGTAAGTAGTAAATTGGGTTTATCAATAGGGAAATAGATTCAATCAGCATGGAGGGTAGGTAGCTGCCCAGCAATTGTGCTGCTTAATTCTATTTAAAAATATAAGTGCTGTGTGTGTTTCATCCAGGAACATAAATGGTCAAATGAGACAAAGAGGCCCCAGGATGCATTTTTTTATATTTACTCTTACACCCCCCTCTAGTAGAAAGAGGACAGACTGGGAGAAGCCCAGGTAGACTACCTGACTGCCAGGTACTGCACACCCTCTATCCAGTTGCCCACTCTTCTAGTTGCCATACCTCAGACTCCAGCTGGTTGGAGACTCCCTGCTATACCAGAGACTAGCCTGGGCACAGGCTCCCAGCTCTACTAGAGGACTTGCAGATTTAGAAAAGTATAGGAAGACTGCCTGTCTACCAAACTCCCCTATCATTTATTTTAGTACCCCCCCACCATAAGCCCCACATCCCACACCCTTCTAGTTGCTATGTTCTAGCCACCAACTGGGTCTAAGACTGTATACTCCACCAGAGACCAAACTTGTTGGTCAAACTCCTCCACTCCTCATTGTGTTGGCATCCCCCTACAGCACCATACATACCTGTGTCCTCCTAGTTGCCTTTTCCCAGACTACAACTGGGATGGAGACTCCATGCTCTACCAAAGCCCACAGAGACTCAGAGAATCCCAGGCCACACAGAGTAGAAGACTAGAGAGGAAACAGTATCGAGGTACAAAACACCCAGCCAACAAAGCCAAACTCACAAATCAGTACCTACATCTTTAATTACCCAAAACTAAGATATCTGGAGGCCAATGTAAAAACCCAAGAAACCACACCCAATATATAAGATCACCACCAGACCCTACCTATACTAGTACAAGCGAGATCTGAATATTCCGATAAAACAGAAGCACAAAGAAAAGACAATAAAATGCAGATTTATGAAGATAATTTAAGTTGTCAAGGAGGAAATGAATAAATCCATTAAAGTTTTTTAGGAAAACATAAACAAACAATTGGAGGAAATAATTAAATCCCTTTTAAAAGACCAAGAAAAAGCTGTCTTCTCTTCGCTTCATCTTCTGGTCCATCTTCTGCATTCCTAATGGCAATGCAGATCTGCACTCCATTCCCTATGCCACAACTTTGGCTTTATCCCTAGAGGACTGCTGCCACCTGTGCCAAACACATGAGATCTACATGCCCTAGTAAAATGCCAATGAGTCCCTGTGGAAATCTTTGAGGACTTAGTACTTCCTGTACCCTCTGTCTTCCGTCTTCTGATCCATACCCCTACCTATAATTGTGAATCCTTACTCCATCTTCCTAGCCACAGATGTGCTTGCATCCCCGTGTCTTGTGCCACTGATGACAATTGGACCTATGGCTATCAGGAACTCCCAGCTCTGCCTGCATCCCTGGGGATGCTACTGCCACCCAAGAAAACTAGAGGTCTGGAACCACCAGAGAATTTTCCTCTCCCTGCATCCCTGGAAGCCTGCTAACACCCAAAACAAAGAGCTCTACCTGCAGTCACAGAGTTCTGTTACAATACCAGTCCCTTACCCTCCTAGTCTTACCATAGCACTCAACTAGACAGATATTCTGTGCTACACCAGACTCTAGCCTGGGGCAGAGATTCCAAGATTTACTAGAGACCTCAATTACTTGGAAGACACCAAGGTAGGCTCCCTTATCCCCAAATGTCCCAAATATCTCAATTTCCTCCCACCATATTCCAAGTCCTGTGCCCTCCTACTTTCTTTTGCCTGGTCCCCAAAAGGGCATAAACTCAACCCTCTACTAAAACATGGGAGATATGGATAAGTCCAAGTAGGCTGCCTGACAGACAAACTTCTCCACTCTGTTTAAGCCTTCTCTATAGGCTTAAACAACCCTTCTAGATGCTATACCCAAGCCCAAACTTATTGAACACAATGAAAGCAGCACTAAAAGGTAAGTTAATGGAACTAAATACCTTCAAAATGAAATCAAAGAGGTCTCATACTAGTAACTTAACAGCACACCTGGAAGATATTGAACAAAAAGCAACAAAGGCTATCAAGAGGATTAAACAGTAGAAAATAGTCAAATTTAGGGCTGAAATCAACAAAACAGCAATAAAGAGACCAATATAAAGAATCAATTAAACAAAGAGTCACTGATGGAAGATCCAAGAATTAATAGTAGGCAAAAACAGTGTTTATTTTGCAGAAACAACCATCATGCAGGGAAAAATCATTTATACAAAATGATATCCTGGAATGAGCTTGCAGGTTCCTTTTAAGTGAAGCTAGGGGAATTTTAGGTATGATTAGGTCATTTTAAATATGATTGGCCAAGTAAGCAACATTTACATTAGTACATTTCTAAATGGTTGTTACATTAGTTTTGCCATTTTTGGTCAAGCCTTAGAGCAATTCCAGGAACAGTGTCAGTTTTTTGGCTGGCTATCTCTCTTAGGCAGATGTCAGGACTATTGTTGATTAATGACCCCCTATATGTGGTTTTTCCCAAGAAGCTATGCTTGTTTTTTTGAGAAAATGAAACCTAGGCCTTGCTATAAAATAGAGTAGGTTTCAGTCAGACCTGAGTCATTCTCCTCTTGAGTTTGGTTCCATCTCATATCTTTGATTGGAGTTTAAACTGAGATTTTAATATCATGAGTTGGACCATGGGCATTTGTTCCTTGACAACCTTTATAAGAGGATTGAGAATGTAGGTTCCACAAATTAGAGCAAGTAACAGTAATGATAATGGTTCTGCTAATATGGAGAAGAGGGCACTGAGTAATGGATACCAATTAAAAAGATATTTATGTTTATTTTTAGATGGTCATTTCTTTTTTTCTTAAACTTATAACCTTTTTCATACCATGGACATTGATTCTTTGATGTTCCCAGAATGGCTGACAAAAAACCATTGGCAGCATTGTTCTCCTGGTGCAAGGCATAGCCTGCCCTCTTGGAAGAACTGGAGGTGAGCCTGCATCTATTTCGGAGGGTAACTTCTGCTAGAGGAGGCAGGCCTCAAGGTTAGATTTTTCTAACTATGACAAGCCAGCATCAGGCTGGCCTGATTCAAAGCTCTATAATTTTTAATTTGGAGGATCAGGACTGAGGCATCAATTCCTGTTGCCTCATTAACACCAGATCTCAATTAGGTTGGTATTGATGATGCTATGGCCACTTGTTTTGTTCAGTTGGAAGAAAGGAAGAGACAGCCAGGTGTTCACCTCTTCATCTGTACAATAGAAGATTCAAGGAACCACTTGGATCAGTGTACAAATATTTGGTCCCACATGATCAAAGATGTGTTGATGTGACACGGTTCTCACCTTTGGAGCAGAGCCTACAGGATATGGATCTCCTTAAGTGTAGATGGTGGCTTTAGACATAAATCTTGTTTGCATAATAATGTACATATTCTACTTCAAGTTCCTTCTTGGGGGAATTTTCTTCCAGCCAAGGTCAATGACTCCATGATAATCAGGAAGAGCAGGATTCTTGGAAGTGAGAATATGTTTGTGATCCTCAGCAATATACAATGCTGTGATATTCATGACAGCCCTTAGGCTAGAGAAAGAACTCTGAAATCATGAGTTTGAGAAAACATAAATCAGTGTCAAACTCTTCTTTAAAGGATTTCTCAATTATGCAAAGTATAAGGATGCAAATTGTATAAGGGGCTTCATGGACTGGAAAGAACAGAGGGTGCTGCACTAATGGGTAAGCTTAATCAGAAAGATATTAAGGAAGGATACATGATTTGGTCAATAGAGGAAAAAAAGAAAAAGGAATAGTTAAAAATCAAGACTGAGATAGAGGGTTCTGCAATTCTAGTGGTAAAATGTTAGTCTCCTCCTCCGAGGCCATCAACAACTAAATTTGACCCAGATATTCTACTCCCTAAAGAGGTAGTTATATGCAAGATCCAAACAGAGATTGGGAATGAACAAAAGTCTGATATCAAGAAGAAAGACCGGCTTGCTGAATCCTTTGTGTCATGCCCTGAGCTGGCTGCTATTCCTGGTGAACCTAGATTTTCTTGTTACCTCTCCACTTACCTTCATCAGACCTGCAAACCATGAACCATACAGATTAGTTTCCCTTCTTCCACCCATCTTTTCCACTTATTGAGTCCTCTGGGGCAGTCCTAACTGCCCTGAGTAGTCTGCTATTCCCAGAGGATCTCCATTCTCCTATCATGCCAACCCCACCTTCATCAGATCTTTGGATCCTCAACCATACAGATCTGCAGATCCTGAACAATACAGCAAAAGGATACCTAGCAGAATCATGTAACATCAGGATTATTGTACTGGCTAGTTTTGTGTGTCAACTTGATACAGGCTGGAGTTATCACAGAAGGGAGCTTCAGTTGGGGAAGTGCCTCCATGAGGTCCAGCTGTGGGGCATTTTCTCAATTAGTGATCAAGGGAGTAGGGCCCCTTGTGGGTGATGCCATCCCTGGGCTGGAAGTCTTGGGCTCTATAAGAGAGCAGGCTGAGAAAATCAGGGGAAGCAAGCCAGTAAGAAACATCCCTCCATGGCCTCTGCATCATCTCCTGCTTCCTGACCTGCTTGAGTTCCAGTCCTGACTTCCTTTGGTGATGAACAGCCATGTGGAAATAAGCCAAATAAACCCTTTCCTCCCCAACTTGCTTCTTGGTCATGATGTTGTGCAGAAATAGAAACCCTGACTAAGACAAATTGGTACCAGGAATGGGGTATTCCTGTGACAACCTGACCATGTTTTGGGGAAGATTGTGGAAGGACTTTGGAACTTTGAGCTTGAAGAGCCACTGATTGCTAAGAACTCTGTGGGATGTTCTGTAGGAGCTTGGACGATCATGTTGAGAACAGTGTAGAAGATGGAGGCCTGGCTTGTGAAATTTCAGAGGGAAGATTAAAGACTCTTATCAGGGCCATGTTTTGATTGTGAAGATTCTGTGGTTCTGGTTAGCTGGGGCTGAAGTAACAGCTGTGATTAACAAGATGCCAGAACTACGAAAGCAAAAACTTTGCATTACTGGGACTATTGATGCTGGTTAGCTGGAGCTAAGAAATTAGCGGTGATTAAGAAGAGAACAGCATCGTTGAAGTGACATCTTCTGGGAAGTGATTTTTGAGAACAAAGAGACTGTGTTCCAGAGATAGCCAAGGTTGTACCTTGTGCTGCAGCAGGACTTGGTAATGTGTAAGAGTCACCCAGGTGGTACTGGTTTTGACAGCATGAAGGGGTCATGAAGAACAACTGAGGCTCGACACAGTGAGAGGCCATGGAAGGCCATTGGTGAAGGGGCAGCATCGGTTTGCAATTGATGGCCCAGGACTGAAGGGGTCACACAAAGGAGTTGAGGCTTGGCACCATGGAGAAGCCTATGAGAGGCTATTGATGAAGCCTAGTTACAGTGGAAGACAGTGTTTTAGTGATGACAGTACCATGAATGACCACCAAGGACAGCAGCAGCAATGGAGTACAGGCGTCTGGAGCCCAGGCTGTGTGCTGCAAAGGGCAGAGTGACCCGTTAAGCCCTTAGTGGAGCCCAGAAGATCGTGAGTTGGATCCCAGATGTGGGGAGCCGTGAATCTTGAGAGGCATTCGCCATGGCAAGATGGCGCCTACTTCCGCTGTTAA
>NW_022196897.1:24550581-24565133 GCF_008632895.1 Mastomys coucha | reverse complement strand
TTATATGTAAAGACTATGGGACTTTAGATCTTGGGGATGAATAAGAACATAAGGGTTGAGGCTTAATAATGATGTGTTTGTGTGTCAAGTTGACAAGGGGTCAATTGTACTGGCTAGTTTTGTGTGTCAACTTGATACAGGCTGGAGTTATGACAGAAGGGAGTTTCAGTTGGGGAGGTGCCTCCATGAGGTCCAGCTGTGGGGCATTTAGTGATCAAGGGAGTAGGGCCCCTTGTGGGTGATGCCATCCCTGGGCTGGAAGTCTTGGGCTCTATAAGAGAGCAGGCTGAGCAAGCCAGAGAAAGCAAGCCAGTAAGAAACATCTCTCTATGTCCTCTGCATCATCTCCTGCTTCCTGACCTGCTTGAATTCCAGTCCTGACTTCCTTTGGTGATGAACAGCCATGTGGAAGTAAGCCAAATAAACCCTTTCCTCCCCAACTTGCTTCTTGGTCATGATGTTGTGCAGGAATAGAAACCCTGACTAATACAATTATCAAGGTTAACCCTTCTCCTAATACTTTTTACAGTGGGAATATCCAGGGTCCAAAGCCATCCAGATGGCTAAGAGTCCTCTAAAAATCATAACCAACAAAATCCAGGGCAATATGTCACCTTCAGATCACTGATACCCTATGACAGCAAGCCCTGAATATCCTAATACAACCAAAGTACAAGAAGATGACATTAAATCCATTCTTATAAAAATTATACAGTCATTTAAAGAGGAAACAAATTAACACCTTAAAGAAACATAGGGAAGTACAATCAAACAAGTCGAGGTATTTAAAGAGGAAACAAATGAAGCCCTTAAAGGCATAAGGATAATATAATTAAACCAGTGCAGGAAATAAATGAAACTGGTCAAGACCTAAAAATGGAAATAAGAGCATTAAAGAAACACAAACTGATGGAATTCTGCAGATTGAAAACCTAGAGAAGAAAACAGAAACAACAGACACAAACATCAGCAACAGAATACAGGAGATGGAAGAGAAAATCTCAGGTGTAGAAGATACAATAGATGGAATTGATATATCAATCAAAGAAAGTGTTAAATCTAAATAATTCCTGACACAAACAACTCAGGAAATCTGGAATACCATGAAAAGACTTAACTTAAAAATACTAGTAATAGAAGAAAGTAAAAACCAGGCAGCATACAAGAGCTGATTCAAGGCCTCCAACACATATATAGCAGAGGACTACCTGGTCTGACCTTAGTGGGAGAAGATGCGCATAGTACTTGAGAGACTTCAGGTCCCAGAGAGGGGGGAGGCCTGGTGAAAGGGGGAGAATCCCCTCAGGGACAAGGGTAGTAGGAATGGGATGAGGAATTGTGGGAGGGGGTACTGTATGAGTGGGCAATGGCTGGATTTTTAATTAATTAATTAACAAATTAATTACTTGAAAAGGTGAAGAATCCCCAATACAAGGCCCAGAAATATTCTCAACAAAATCACAAAAGAAAACATTCCCACACTAAAGAAAGATATGCCTATAAACAAACATACAAGAAGGCTATAGATCCCAAATTAGACTGGACTAGAAAAGAAAATCCTCCCTCCACATAATAATCAAAACACAAAATCTACAGAGCAAGAAATATTAAAAGCTGCAAGGGGAAAGGACAGGTAACATACAAAGGTAGACCCATTAGAATTACACCTGATTTCTCTAGAAAAGCATGGAAAGATACCTTGCAACCTTTAAAAACCAGAGGCCAACTTAGACTACTATACCCAGAAAAACTCTCAATCACCACTGTTAGGGTAACAAGCTATGTTAAGATAAATCCAAATTCAAACAATATCAATAACAAACCTAGCCATTCAGAAAATACTAAAAGGAAAACTCCAACCCAAGGAGAACAGCTACATCCAAGAACACAGGAAATATGTAATTCTGTACCAGAAAAAAACTAGGGAAGCACACACACACACACACACACACACACACACACACACACACACACACACACAAACACATCACCACCACCACCACCACTACCAAAATCAAAATAACAGGAAATAAGAATCACTTATCATTAATATCTCTCAACATCAATGGACTCAATTCCCCAATAAAAATACACAGGCTACCAGAAGGGATGCTAAAACATGATCCATTATACTGCTACATACAAGAAACACACCTTAGCAATAAAGAAAGATGATACCTTAGAGTAAAGAGCTGGAAAAACATTTTTCAAGCAAACAGACTTAAAAAGCAAACTGGAGAATCTACTCTAATACCTAATAAAATTGACTTTATACCAAAATTAATCCAGAGATTCAGGGAAGGACACTTCATATACATCAAAGGAAAAATCTTCCAATATGGTATCTCAATTCTGAACATCTATGCTCCAAGCACAAAGCACCCACATTTGTAAAAGAAACATTGCTAAAATTTAAATAGCACATTGAACCACACTCATTAATACTGGGAGATTTCAACACCTTACTCTCACCAACTGACAGGTCATCCAGTCAAAAACTAAGCAGAGAAGTAATGAAACTAACAGACATTAGGGATTAAATAGACTTAACAGATATCTATAGAATATTTCATGCAAATACAAAAAAAAAGTACCTTCTTCTTGCCACTTCATGGGTTCTTCTCCAAAATTTACTATACAGTCACAAAGCAAGCCACAGGAGATACAGAAAAGTTGAAATAACAACTAATCAGACCACCATGAATGATAGATGGAATTCAACAAAAATAGAAACACCAGAAAGCTTACACATGCATGGAAACTGAACAACTCTCTACTCAATTATGTCTGGGTCAGGAAATAAAGAAAAAAGTTAAAGACTTTGTAGAATTCAATGCAGATGATGGCACAATATTCCCAAATTTATCCAGCACAATGAAAGCAGTTCAAAGAGGAAATTTCGTAGCACCAAGTGGTTCCACAAAGAAATTTGGAGAGTTCTCATAAGAACAATTTTAATGTACACTTGAAAGCTCTAGAATAAAGAAGCAAGCACACCAAAGAGGAGTAGAAGGCAGAAAATAATCAAAATCATCAGTAACCTCAATTAGAAGCAATAGAAATAAGAAAAAGAATCAACTAAACCAAGAGCTGGATCTTTGAGAAAATCAACATGATAGACACACATTTAGCCAAACTAAACAAAAGACAGACAGTATCCAAATAAAATCAAAAAGGGAAAGGGAGACAACAATAGACACTGAGGAAATTCAAAGAAACCATTGGGTCTTCTTTTAAAAGCCTGTACTACAAAAATTTGGAAAATCTTTTTTTTATACAAATTAATTTATTTTTTACACTCCATATTCCATTCCCTGCCCCCTAATCCACCCTCTGACTTCTCCAAATCCCACACCTCCTCCCACCCCCTGTCTCCACGTAGATGCTCCAACCCCTTACCCTATCTGACCTCTAAAATCCCTGGGGCCTCCAATCTCTTGAGGGTTAGGTATGTCATCTCTGAATGAACATAGACCCAGGAAGTCCTCTAGTGTATGTGTGTTGGGGGCCTCATATCAGCTGGTGTATGCTGTCTGTTTGGTGGTCCAGTGTTTGAGAGATCTTGGGGGTCCAGATTAATTGAGACTGCTGGTCCCTCTACAGGATTTCCCTTCTCCTCAGCTTCTTTTAGCCTTCCCTAATTTAACAACAGTGGTCACCTGCTTCTGATTATTGGTTGAGTGTAAATATCAGCATCTGACTCTGTCAGCTGCTTGTTGCCTCTTTTGGAGGGCAGTCATGATAGGTCCCTTTTTGTGAGTGCTCCATAGCCTCAGTACTAGTGTGAAGCTTTCAGACCTCCTCTTGAGCTGGATCCCACTTGAGCCTGTCACTGGATCTTCTTTTCCTCAGGCTCCTCTCCATTTCTATCCCTGTAATTCTTTCAGACAGGAACAATTATGGGTCAGGGATGTGACTGTGGGATGGCAACACCACCTCTCACTTGATGACCTGTCTTCCTGCTAGAGATGGGCTCTATAAGTTCCCTCTCCCTACTGTTGGGCATTTCATCCAAGGTCCCTCCCTTTGATTCCTGAGAGTCTATTACCTCCCAGGTCTCTGGTGCATTCTAGAGTGTTCCCTCCAAACTCATATTTCCTGAGGTTGCATTTTCCATTCTTTCTGCTGGCCCTCGGGGCTTCAGTCCTTTTCCCTCACCCAATATCAGATCAGGTTCCCCTCTCCCCCCACCACTCCACCCCTCCTGTCTACTTTCCCTCTCAGGTCCCTCTCTCTCCCCACTTGTAATTCCTTTCTTCTCTCTCCCAAGTGGGACTGAGGTGCCCTCATTTGGGCACTTCAGCTGTTGACCTTTTAAGTTTTGTGTCTGGAGACTGTATCTTGGGAATTCTGTACTTTTTTGGCTAATACCCACTTATTAGTGAGTACATACCATGCACTCTGGTTTACCTCACTCAGGATGATATTTCCTAGTTCCATCCCTTTGCCTGCAAAACTCAGGATGTCCTCATTCTTAATAGCTGAATAGTATTCCATTGTGTAAATGAACCACAATTTCTGTATGCATTCTTAATGAAATGGATACTTTTCTAAAACAGAGACCACTTACCAAAGTTAAATCCAGATCTGGTAAAGTACTTTAACAACTCTATAAAACCAAAAGGAAATAGGAGCAGTCATCAAGAGTCTCCTAACCAGAAAAATTGCAGGACCAGATAGTTTTAGTGCAGAGTCTACCAGACTATTAAAGTATTGACATGTGCAGACCTCAAGGTTTCTATCAAAGAACTCCTACATCTCATAACCACCTTCAGCAACCTGGCTGGATACAAAATTCATTCAAGGGTATCAGTAGCCCTCCTATATAGGCATGATAAATGGGCTCAGAAAGAAATTAGAGAAACAATGCCTTTCATAATAGTCATGAATCACATAAAATATCTTGGTGTAACTAACCATCCAAGTGAAAGAACTATATGACAAGAACTTTAAGTTGCTGAAGAAGGAAATTGAGGAAGTAATCAGAAGATAGATAGATGTTCCATGCTCATGGATCTATATGATTAACATAGTAAAAATGCACATCTTACCAAAAGCAATTTACAGATTCAATGTAATTCCTATCAAAATTCTAACACAATTCTTTACAGACCTTGACAGAGCAATTCTCAACTTGATAGCTAAAACAATCATAAACAGTATAAAAAAATTCCAGATGTTTTACCATTCCTGACCTCAAACTGTACTACAGAGCAATAGTAATGAAAATTGCATGGTATTGGTATAGTAACAGACAGATTGATGAATGGAATCAAACTGAAAACCCCAAAATAAAGCCACATATATATGGACTCCTGAATTTGACAAACAAAGCAAAAACATACAAAGGGGAAAAAAGCATCTTCAACAAATGGTACTGATCTAATTGGATGCCTCCATGTAGAAAATGAAAACAGATCCATATCTATCACCCTGCACCATACCCAAGTCCAATTGCATCACAGACCTCCAACCTGAAACTGGATACACTAAATATGAAAGAACAGAAAGTGGAGAATTGCCTTGAACTCATTGGTACAATCTAATGATTAAGGTCCTAAGATCAATATTTGATAAATTGTACCTCTTGAAACTGAAAATCTACTATAGGGCAAAGGACAGTGTCAATAGGGCAAAAAGGCAGCCTACAAATTTGGAATGGACCTTAACCAACCCCACATATTACAGAGGGCTAAAATCCAAAATTTATAAAGAACTCAATAAGCTTGACACCAAGAGCCCAAATAACCCAATTGAAAAATGGGGTACAGAACTAAACAGAGAATTCTCAACAGAGGAATATCCTATGGACTAGACACACTTAAAGAAATGTTAAAAGTCCTTAGTCATTAGAGAAATGCAAATGAAAGAACTCTAGATTCTATCTTGCACCAGTCAAAATGCCTAAATTTAAAAAACTGAAATGATAGCATATTCTGTCAAGGATGTAGAGCAAGAACAACACTCCTGCATTGCTACTTGGTTTGCAAACTTCTACAATCATTTGAGAAAATCAATTTGGTGGTTTCTCAGAAAAGTGGGAATACTGCTACCTGAAGTCCCAGCTATATCACTTGTGGTGTTTTGAATATGCTTGGGGCAGGGAGTAGCACTATTAGGAAGTGTAGCCTTATTGCAGTAGGTATGGTCTTGTTGGAGGAAGTGTGTCACTGTAGGAGTGAGCTTTGAGATATTCCTCTTCACTGCCTGAGAAAGCTAGTATTCTGTTTGCTTTTGGCAGGAAATGAGAACTCTCACCTCCTCCAGGGTCATGCCTGCCTCAATGCTGCCATGCTTCATGCATTGATGATAATGGACTGAACCTATGAACCTGTACCTCAGCCCCAATTAAATGTCTTTTATAAGAGTTGACTTGGTCATGGTGTCTGTGGTAATGTCTAGGGAGTGTCACTATTTGTAGGTATCACCTTGTTGGAGTAAGTGTGATCCTGTTTGAGGAAGTGTGTCACTGTGAGTATGGGTTTTAAGACCCTCATCCTAGCTGCCTGTAAATTAGTCTTCTTCGAGAGGCCTATCAGCCTCTAGATGTAGAACTATCAGCACCTCCAGCCACAAGTCTGCTTCGATGCTGCTATGGTCCCACCCTGATGATAATAGACTGAAGTTGTAAGCCAGCCCCCAATTAAATGTTGTCCTTTTAAAGAGTTGCTCAGTCATGGTGTCGGTTCACAACAGTAAGACCTAAACTGAGACAAGTTGGTACCAAGAGCGGGGTATTTATGTGTTAGGCCTAACCATGTATTGTTTGGAAGAATCTAAATTTTGGGACTTTGGATTTGGAAAGTAGTGCAATGGTGTAAGTGGGCTATACTAGTAGGGATATAGAATACTTTGTTTCAGAGGGTAATTTGAACTGAGGAAGCCTGGCTCTCAATGTTACAGAGAAGAATTTTAATATGTGGCCAAGAGATGGTTGTGATATTTTGATGAAGGATGTAGCTGCTTTTGGCATTCTCAGAACAGTCTACTTGAGTCTATAGTAAAGATATTTATATTAATTGCATTGACAAAGATAGTTTCAAAACACCCAGAAGAGATTATGTTCTCTGGTTTAATCTCATGAAGAGCATTTAAATGAAAAGGAGCAAGCTGAGAAAGAAAAAATATAAAATGAATGATTCAAGTAGTAATGGGTCACCAGCAAGTGAAAATGGAGTTGAATCCTATGTTCAAAGAGATAAACAGATTAAAGGAGTAGTGACTTTGGATCAAGATCCCTCCGGCTAAGTTTAGGTCCAAGCATGGTGGTATGCATCTTTAATTTCAGGGAAGAGAGCCAAGCCTCAGTGCAATGCCAATCTGGTATAAAGCAAATTCCAAGTACAGACAAGCTTAAGTCCAGGTATGAGGGTACATGTCTTTGATCCCAGCATTCAGGAAACAGCATTGCATATCTCCAAGTTCAAGGTCAGTCTTCAGAGCAAATTCCAGGACATCCAAGCTTAGGCAATAGCAGAGCTGGAAAACAGAAAGCTGGTGATAATCTAATAGAACAAGAGTGTGGGCCTGTGTACCAGAGGCTTTCCACAGAGATCTCTGGCCTGGCCTGGTACAAGAGTTCCAGCAAATGGAAGCAAGCATATGCAGGGAGGGGAAATTGCTTCAGCTGCTTCTGCTGCTGCAGTTGGCTTCACCTCCATCTCTACTGTGCCTTCCAGGTTACTCGGTTACTCCACACCACTCTGCACTGAGTCTGGTTGGGCTGGGCCTACGAGAGGCTGACTAGCCAGTGAGGAGTGCAGTGGAGCTTCAGGCAGCGTTTAGAGAGAGCAGACCTCTTCCCGAGTGTTACAACTCTTAGAACAAAAGGCACAGACAATGGAATAGTTCTTGCACACTGTTTTCCTTGGATAGGATTTATATACAGTTTTGGGGATGATTCAGGGTTGGACAGCAGGTACTTCTCATTGGTTCGGACTGAGAGCATGGGGAAACCTTATTTGCATGTAGGAAGGCTTGGTGATGCTTATACTTAATCGATATCACACACCTCTCCTGAGGGGGGCTGTGGGGGCTGTAACTGGGAAAGGAGCCAGGGACCCAGGAGGCATGGTCGAACACCTTCCATCCCACGCAGGCAGAAATTATCACCCACCAGGTCTCTGGGTTTCTGGACCTTTGCTCGATCGGAACCAGGTTGCTTACACAGCCTACCACCCAACACAAGGGACCCATGTTCCAGCTCCAGCAAGCAGCAGAACTTGACAGGTTCTATCATTTGGCTCTTGCTTTAGAGTCAAAAATAGAAGGGACTACTGGGACAACTGATGTTAGTTAGCTGGAGCTAAAAAAAACAGCAGTGATTAAGAAGAGACCAGCATCATTTGGGTGAAATCCAGGAAGTGTTTTCTGAGAGCATAAAGAAGCTGTGTTCCAGAGATAGTCAAGGGTGAACTTCATGCTACAGAAGGACTTCATAATATATGAAAATCACTGAGATGGTACTGAGATGGTTTTGAAGGTATGAAGGGGTCATGAAGAGCAGCTGATGCTTGTCACTGTGAGATGCCAGGGAAGGCCATGGAGAAGGTGCAGCCTCAGTTGCAGTTGATGGCCCAGGACTGAAGTGCTCATGAGCCACAGGCAAATTAGTTTTACCTGAAAGGGGGCTGAAAATGAAAGGATAGGGAGGTGAGAAAAGAATGAAGCCAAGACAAATGTTCTGATCAAGACCCAAAGTTTAATAATAAGCTTTGTGTTTATAAAGGGAAAAATACCACAAAACCCATCAACTTCTTCAACTGGAGTATGTTGTAGAGCAAGGTCAGTGCAGGAAGCCAAACAGCTAAGTTCCCATGGGAACCTGAAACTGCAGCCAAGACAGATATGTCTGTCCAGGTTGATAAGGCCTGTCATGGTAAATGTTCAAGGTCTGCTTAGCATGCTCAAGGATGGGAAGGTTATACTCATGCAAAGATGTTGGGGCTTGGCACCATGAAGAGAGCCTATGAGAGGCTATTGATGAAGCCTAGTTCCAGTAGAAGACCACAGTGTATTGGAGATTGTAGTACTGTAGGAAGATCATCAAGAACAGTAGTAGTAATGGAGTGGAGTTAACCAGAGCCTAGAGTGCTACAGAGAGCAGAGATGGATATGTAGCTAAAGCCCTTTGGAGGAGCCCAGAATATCAGGTGTAGATGCCAGACATAGGAACAAGAAGCTGTAACATTGACTTTGCCTCGGAGATCCTGAAAATTTTGAGATGCCAGAGCTATGAGCTATCTCCTGAGGAAAGCTGCTAATAGGGAGTGAAATCATCTCATGAGAAAGAATTTGTTGTAGTCAACAAAGATGAAAAGCAGTTGGAAATATGAAGATTGCTTTGACATCAGTCATGGAGATGGCAGAGTTTGGAGGTTGCCCAGCTGGTTTTCTGCCTTGCTTTGGGGACAACAGTTAAGTGATTGTATGAATCTCAGAGACATTTTGTACATTGGACTTTTAAGATTGTTGAGACTACTGTACTATGGGGTCTTTTGAAGTTGAACTAAATATATTTATTATTATGCAATATTTAGGTGTGGTTGCCATAGACTCATATGTTTGAACAGGCCTATAGGGGCCAAGAAGTTGAATATAGTGGTTCGAATATGGTTGGCACAGGGAGTGGCCTATTTGGAAGTGTTGCCCTGTTTGAGTATAAGTGGTCCTGCTGGAGGAAGTGTGTCCAAGTGGCCATGGGATTTAAGACCCTAATCCTAGCTGCATGGAAGTCAGTATTCTCCTAGAGGCCTTCAGATGAAGATGTAGAACTCTCAGCACTTCCAGCCCCACATCTGCCTGGATGCTGCCATGTTCCTACCCTGATGATAAAGGACTGACCCTGTAAGTAAGCCATGGCTAAATGTTGTACTTTATAAGCGTTGCCTTGGTCATGGTGTCTGTTCACAGCAGTAAAACTCAAACTAGAAGAAGACCTCTTCATAACCATGGAAACCCTAACTGAGGCAGAAGTTAGTACCAGGTACTGGGGTATTGGCCAGATCGTGCTGTTGTTTTGGGACTTTGAAAAGCATTGGAATGTTTAAGTGGGGCTAAATGGGCCAACCTAGTAAGAATATGGAAGGCATTGTTTCTGAGGGTGGTTATAACTGTGCAGACCTGTCCCAGGAGGTTTCAGTGGAGAAGAATTTCAGGATGTAGCACAGAGACTGTTTTATGGCATTTTGGTGAAGAGTGTGGCTCCTTTTTGCCTTTCCTGAAGAGTCTACCTGAGGTTAAAAGAAATTTACATTAATTGTATTGACAAAGAAGTCTCAAAAAATAAAGCTCAGCAGAGACTTCATTCTTCGGTTTAGTCTCACGAAAAGCATCTTGAACAAGTGTAGCAAGCTTTGAAAGGAAAAATACAGATATATGCTGCAAAGAATAAAGGAAAACCAAGAAGTAGAATACAGCTAAATCCTATGTTCAAGGGAATAAAAAATTAAGGGAGTGGTGATTTCTGGGCAAGATGACACCCAGCTAAGCTTATTGTTTATGTGTTTGCAGTTGAACAAAGAATACTTATTTCATGTTATGCATTATTGCTTGGTTATTGTTTTCATTTGGATTTTTAATTTGGAATGGACTACAATCCAGAAATAATGAGACATAATGGGCCATTAAAAAGCTTAATGGTAGCATACACATTTAATCCCCAGAGGTGAGGCAAGAAGATTTCTGAGTTCAAGGCCAGCCTAGAACAGAGAAAGTTCCATGTGGAGAAATGCTAAAGTCTCTGCATGGTGGTTCATGACTTTAATCCCAGCATATAGGAGACAGAGCTATACAGATCTCTGAGTTCCTGAATAGTTTATAGAGCACAATCCAGGCCTTCCCAAGTTTAGGCAATGAAGGATGTAATATAAAAAGCAGCCTGTATTCAAGCTACAGTAAGCAGCAGAATTTGGCAGTTTTAGCCATGTGGCTATGGCTTTAGAGTCAGGAATAGACTCTAGAAGGGATTACTCAGACAACTGATGATGGTTAGTTTGAGCTAAAAATTCAGTTCTGATTAAGAAGAGACCAGCATCATTGAAGTGAAATACTCAAGTGTTTTCTGAGCTCACAAAGAAGCTGTGTTCCAGAGATAGCCAAGGTTGTACCTTGTGTGCAGCTGGCCTGGGTGATGTGTAAGAATCACCTAGATAGTACTGGCTTTGAAGTCATGAAGGGGTCATGGAGTGTTGCTGAGGCTCATCACTGTAAGAGGCCAAAGAAGGCCATTGGTGAAGGTACATCTCAGTTGCATTTGATTTTGATGACCCAAGACTGAAGGTATCATGCAAATAAGTTGAGGCTTGGCACCATGAGCCTGTGAGCTCATTTGTGAAGCCTAGTTGTAGGAAAAGACTCCAGCATACTGGAGATGCCAGTGCCATTGGATTTTCACTAAGAATAACAGTAACAATGGAGTGGCCTTAACCAGATCCAGGAGTACTACAGAGCACAGAGCTGGAAATGTGACCCAAGACCTTTGGAAGACCCCAGAAGGTCACAAATCACATGTGACTCCCACCCATTGGAACAAGGACATGTAAATTTTATGTTGCCTTGGATACCACAAGATGTTAGAGATGTCCAAGACTTAGAATACCTTCTGAAAAAAAGATGCAGTCAACAAAGATGAAAAGATTTGTATGTGTAAAGAACCCCTCTACCTCAGAAAAGGAGATGCAGAGTTTGGAGTTTTCCCAGCTGGTTTTTGGTCTCGATTTGGTCTACTATTTTTTCACTATGTCACTATGTAATATATATTTTGTGATGTTGGAGGTATGCGTTCTGCTTTTTTAAATTTTTATTTTATAGAGGATTACCAGTAAGAGATTGCATGAATCTCAGAGAAGACTTTGACATTTGGACCAACACTGTTAACACTGTTGTGATTGCTATAGAGTATGGAGACTTGAATTTGGACTAAATGTTCTCTACCTTATGCTATAGCTAGGTATGACCCTCATAGTCTCATGTATTTCAACAAGCCTATGGGGATCTTGGAGTAGAATGTGAAGGTTTGAATATGCTTGGCCTAGGGTGGGGCACTACTAGGAGGTGTGGCCTTAATGGAGTGGGTGTGGCCCTATTGGAGTAAGTCTATCACTGTGAGGGTGGGATTTGAGAACTTCCTTCTAGCTACTAGAGGAAGTCAGTCTTCCCCTGTTTGCCTTTAGAACAATATTTTGTTCAGTGATTGTTTTAGTTGATTATTTGTGTGATAAAATACTCTGAAAATTAACTTAAGGATAGGAACTCCACAGGAAGACCAACAAATTCAACTAACCTGGACCCTAGGGTTCTCAGAGACTGAACAACCAACTAAAGAACATACATGAGCTGGACCTACTTCACCCCCCAAACCCCCACATATATAGCAGATGTGAATCTGTGCCCTTCCCCCAGCCTGGTGCAGGCTGATTCAGACTTTGCTCTGCCACAACTAGCCCAGCTAGTATGGAGCCTTCCAACCTAGGAGAAGTCTATTGTCCTGCTACTTGGCAGTTTCTTGAAAGGAGCCACCACCTGCTGACTTACTGAGCCTGTCTGCCTGACAAGTTCCTGACAACCAACAAGATGCTGATGAGGCAGTGAGATCTTGGCATTGAGGGGGGTGGGTCCACTCCCTTTATATACTCAGACTCCTAAATAAACATTGGGCCTTGATCAGAAACCTCTCTTGGTTTCATTTTTTATTCTTTTATCGCAGTCCTCCCATGTAGCCCCATCTCTCCATTCAGGGAACCCAGTTCATGTAGCCATTGACAGCTACAGGTGGCGCAGAGAACATGGGATCTGAACATGGAAAGGCCGATTGAGGGTTCACTGTCTTGGTGGAGCTCCACAGAAAATGGAAGAAGATGGTATCCAGCATGGTAAGCAACTTACAGTATTGATGCTAGCACTGGCCTTAAACTTCATCTTTTGGAAGTGTTGCTGTAGGTGTAAAAGGATACGGGCTAAGTTTGGACAGTGCTGACCCAGCGCTGATCTCACTTAGGGTTTAACAGTGAAAAATGGGACCGGAAACTTCTAAACAGGCATTTGTCCATAGCCTTCAAGAGCTGCTTCAGGTGAGAGGAGTAGAGTTTGAAGAACAATTGTTAGATCTTTCAGATCAGATAGATTCTTGTTGCCCATGGTTTCAAGAAGAAAGAACTTTAGATAAGAGAATCTGGGAGAAAATTGGAGAAGCTCTAAGAAACACCAAGGCAGATAATTTCACCCTCTGCCTCTGGGCACTCATAATAAATGCTATTGATGAAAAGAGCTCACAGGTGTCAGATAGTGCCCAGGGACAGCTTGAAGAATTTCAGGAAGAATGCCTACCAGAGAGGGATTCCTCAGAAAAGGGCCCTCTCAACCTTAAATTAGAAAGGTATAGGGATTCTAATGATGAACTAACTTTAGACGAGGAAGCTCATTCAGAAAAAGGAGCTGCCAAATATTATGACGAGGGTTGGCCTCCTTGCGCACCTTCAGCCCCGCCTATGGCCTCTATTGCATGAGATGCTACCCAGATGGACATGCAACTAGAAATTTAAATTAATAAATAAAATAAATTATAGTTTGAAATTAAGTTTCAGAAATTGACTAATGAGCTATGAGACCTAAAAATGGTGTCAAGTATAGGAAAGAGGAACTACTTTGAGGTGTATCAATTGCCTCTAGAAAGAGCTGTGAGTTAGGCTTGCAGAAAAGGGCAGGATACATCCAGGTGTTATAGATAATGACTATGAGGGAGAAATTAAAATTATGGCTACTTCCCCTCATGGTATTATAACTGTACCAGCTAAAGAAAGAATTGCTCAACTTATGTTAGCTCCTTTGCATCCAATACCTTCCAGATTTGTTAAGAGAGAGAGAGAGAGAACAGAGTGGCTTTGGTTCCTCTGATGTGTACTGGGTTCAATCTATTACTAGCAAGAGACCTAACCTTAAATTAACAATTGAAGGAAAAAGCTTTGAAGGATTAATAGATACTGGAGCTGATGTAACAATTATTAGAGGACAAGATTGGCCTTCAACTTGGCCTTTGTTGGGGGGTAAGGTTTGTATTGCTGGGACATTGAAGGGAGTGTATATTCCTGGCAAGTCTTTCAGTATTGCCGATGCCAAGAACTCCTTGATGACAGAAGCCTGGTATAGCTGTCCCCTGAGAGACTCTGCCAGAGCCTTACTAATACAGATGCAGATGCTTGCAGCCAACCATTGGACTGAGCACAGAAACCCCAATGGGAAAGTTAGGGGAAGAACTGAAGGAAAGGAAGGGTTTTGCAACCCCATAGGAAGAACAACAATATCAACCAACCAGAGCCCCTCCCCCCCCGAGCTCCCAGGGACTAAACCACCAACCAAAGAGTAAACATTAGGGACCCATGGTTTCAGTTGCATATGTAGCAGAAGATTGCCCTATCTGGCATCAATGGGAGGAGAGGTCCTTTGTCCTGTGGATGCTTGCTTGATGCACCAGCTTAAGAGAATGAATGATAGGGCTGAGGGGTAGGTGTGGGTGGGTGGGTGGGGAAGTGCCCTCATTGAAACGGGGGGGGGGG
>NW_022196897.1:24546890-24550571 GCF_008632895.1 Mastomys coucha | reverse complement strand
GGATATGGGGTTTTCAGACAGGAAACCAGGAAGGGGGATAACATTTGAAATGTAAATAAATAAAATAACCAATAAAAAAAGAAAAGCTTCAATGTAATTCACCATATATAAAAATGAAGAAAAAACTGAACTAAACTAAAAAACCAGCTGTGAGTTCTGCCCTATATGCTCTGGACTCCATTTCCTAAGGCCCAGGTCTGCCTCCATGCCTGGTGGCCTGTTACCACCTGGGACAATCAGGTGGGATTGCTATGTTTCGATCCCCTGCCTGCTGGATCCCCTGGAAATCCCAGCACCTGTGAGGTCTTCTGTGTCCCCTCTGGGCTCCATCTTCCAGTGAACACCTCCACCTGCAATCCCTCACAGCTGCAGACATCTGGTACCATCAAGTGAGATTCCTTCCCAAATTCTCTTCCTACAGCTTCTCCCCGGAAAACCATGAGCAGTGAGTGCTTCTCCCACCCTGTTCCCTCTGTACACACCTCTTTGTGTCACGCATATGCCTAATTTTAGTGTTTTTAAATGCATTACATCCAAACCTCAGTTTCCCTTACCTCCACTCCACCTAGTCCCCTGCAACCACCATCCTTTTCTCCCAGATCCACTCTGTAGTGAGAATTCTAGAGTTTTAGTATCTTTAGAAAATACAGAGACATCAGAAAATATGTTCTGTTTTAATTCCAGGTGTGGGATATGGGATATTTTAGATTGTCTACAGCAGCTGACTATGATTAGCCTCATGTTCTAGTAAAGACATGATAGTTTCTGTGATTGGGTGATGTTTTGAATTCTAGGGACTGCTCAGACGGTATGGAAATGCTAGAGCCTGAGAGACGTGGGGTTGGTTGTTGTTAGTTATTCTTGGGGAGTGTTGTGGGATCTCCCATTGTTGTTGGTCATGGTTTGTTAAGCAGTCGTGCCCAAGAAGAAACAACAACAGGAAATTGGGTATCCTCATGGCACATGAATGTTGAGCTGGAATTAATTTCAAAATATGTAGGAGCTAGTACACTAGAGTATTCCTTTTGCTTTTACAAATAGAGCCTCTGAAAAAAGGAGAAGTCTACCTATCTAAAGTGTCTGTTCTTTTCCTAATGCCACATTCATTACTTACTTTAAATAAATCAGAATATTTGGTATTTGTGAGATTATTTTTTCAATAAAGAACACAAATCTTAAATGGATGCAATAATATACCAAGCAAATGGAGAGATGGCTCTAGTATTAAGAACACTTGGTTCTCCTGCAGATGACTGGGGTTCAGTGCCCAGCACTCACATAGTGGCTCACAACCACCTAAAACTCCAGTTCTAGGATATCTGATGCCTGCTACTGGCCTCCTTGGACACTGTATTCATGTAGTACATATACAATGATACACATAAAATAAAAAATAAATGTGTTTTAAAGATACTGGTAAATGGTTTTTATTTTTTATTTTTTAAATATATTCATTGAGAACTTCATACATGTATATTCAGTGAAATAAGATCATTCACATATATCTTTTTTCCTATCTCACTGTTGGGAACCAAATGGCACTTGGCTGACCTGCCTCCACCTGACTAGAATCCAGAGACAAATATTCTGCCTGGCAACCACAAATTTCCTGCTTGGCCCTGAGAGAAGCGTGATCAGTATACCTTGACTTTTGAGAAACCGTTACCTACCCAACCGTTTCCTCCCTACCTGTTGTCCTCGGGGTTCCCATGGCCCCCAGAAGATTTTGTAATTCTTCACTGTACTCCCTCCTGCCCCCTGCCCTTCCAAAACCTTGTTTTAAATTTGAGCACCTGCTTTTAGTAAACGGCTCTTGTCAAGCAATGCTTCCTTGAGTCCTGTCTTCTCTCTCGCCCATTCTTTATTTTCAGGTTGCTGTCCTCCTCGTGTCCCCCGAATTACTGAGACCCGCGGTCGGGTCATCTCACTCTTCCCATTTTCCCCCAAACAAATGCCTCCCAACTTTGTGTCTTATTATATTTTAATAAACTGTTAAATCTGATTAGTGTTGTTTGTATGTGCATGGATATAGGACCATTCAATGGATCTTAGACAATTTATCAGTGGTCAATATCCCAAAGAAGGATTCTCAATTCTCCACAGCCATCAGCTTCCATTAACTCATCATCTCAGGTGTGGCCTTGGTAGCCCCTTCCTACCTCAGTTCTGGCATTTTGATTTTGTACGAGTCTTACTCAGTATCCATAGCTGCTGTGTATTTCTGACTATATAAACTCGGTCATGTACAAAAGACAGGATTCCACTGCACCCCTTCTGATACTCTGGTCCTTACAATTTCTCATTAATGGGAGACACTTGCAATATAAAGAATAAAAAAGAAAGATGGATTAACACACTACATGAAGTGATTGATAAAGTCTACCAATACATTATGTAAAACAGAAAACATCAAATGGGAAAGCATGGAAAAATAGGGGCATGAATTTCACATACACATAAACTCTGTAAAATAATAATAGACATTATGGTTGCTCTAGTGGTTTGCCATATCCTTGTGAGACTATAGATTTTTCCTGTAAAGGAATACAGGAACCATACTTAATTATCTCCTAAAGCAGTAAGCGATGAACATACTTCTCTATAAACACTCCAGGAAACGACTTCTTGGAGTCTTCCTGCTTCCATCAATACTACCCTTGCCCATATCCATACTAGTAGTATAAGAAATATGCATGAGAGCAATCTAGCTACCTATATCACAAATAGTCAATAGGTGCCTTACCTTTTTAAAGAACAAGATTATAGTAAAGAGAGATGAGTATTCATGATTTGCTATTCATGATTTTTTTGTAAAAAAAAAAAATTTACATTTACCAAGAATCACCCAAAAGATGACATAATAAGAATTCCCAGCACTGCTGAGTTTTCAATTAGCACAGCTTTCAAAAAGTATAATTATTTAGAGAAGTTTCAGGTTTCTGAGAATTTACATATTGTTCTTATAACCTTTTGACCCACATGCTGTTTCCCTCTTGTGATAGTTTCATGAAAATGGTCCCCAAATGCTTGTATATTTGAGAGGTTTGTTATCAGTTAGTGGAACTATTGGGGAGGGATTAGGAGTGATAACTTTGATGGAGGCTTATTGTGTCACTGGGAGTGGGCTCTGAAGTTACAAAAGCCATTTCCGGGTCCAGTGTTGTCTTTCTGTTTTTGGGTCAGGATGTAAATCAGTCTGGTACTGTTCCAATACCATGCTGGTACATGCCATTATAACCATGGAGTAATGTTGCAGGAATATTTTAAAAAATGAATCCACCCCCAAACTCTATTTCCCATTTGACTACGTTCTTGAGCAGGTGCCTCCAGGCATAGTACAGAGTGAGTAATATAACCACCGAGATCTGACTCTTCAGATCTCCATGTCCCAGCAGCACCTTGTTATTTTCTCCCAGCTATTTGAAACACCTCACTTACATGCAACTCCTTACACACCCCCACAATCATCCATCTAGATAGTGCCTAGGACCCAGTAAGTAAAGCATGACTCTTAAGGCCTTAATTGAACTTTAGGAAAGAAAATGCATTGCACGTGATGGGAGGAATTTCTTTTCTGGTCCAGGCTATTTGGAGTTTTGTATGCTTCTTGTATCTTGTTTTGATTTGCATTTCCCTGATGACTAAGGATGTCGAACATTTCTTTAGGTGCTTCTCAGCCAT
>NW_022196897.1:24500234-24543147 GCF_008632895.1 Mastomys coucha | reverse complement strand
ATTCCTTAAGGGATTTTTGAGTTTGTTCTTTAAGTGCTTCTACTTGTTTACTTGTGATCTCCTGTAATCCTTTATGGGATTTTTTTTGATTCCTCTTTAAGGGCTTGTAACTCTTTACCTGTATTCTCCTGTATTTCTTTAAGGGAGTTATTCATGTCCTTCTTTAGTTCCTCTATCAGCATTCTGAGATATGATTTAAGATCCAATTCTTGCTTTTCTGGTGTTTTGGGATATCCAGGACTTGCTGCAGTGGGAGTACTAGGTTCTTATGAAGCCAAGTAGTCTTGGTTTCTCTTGGTAGGATCTTGCATTTGCCTTTCGCCATCTTTTGTTTTTTGGTGTTAGATGTTCTTAGTGTCTCTGGCTAGAGCTTGTCCTGTCCCTGCCGCCCTGCAAGTCCCCTGCGACTCGTGGGTCTTGTTCCTCCAAGCTGGCTGCTCCGGTCTTAGAAACTCACCAGAGAGAAAATGACGGCTCTTTCCGGAGTCTCTACCTTAAGGAGTTCCCTGGAGGTAGGCCCTCCACTTGCAGGGAAGGGGCAGAGAAGGATGCTGATCCTCCTCTCACTCAGAAGCTGAGAGGATCCTGTCCCTGCTGCCCTGTGGCTCCCCTGGGAGTCGTGGGGCCTGTGCCTCTTGGCTGGCTGCTCCAGTCTCAGAAACTCACCAGAAAGAAAAAAATCAAACTTACAACTTTTAAACTGGCTTTTATTAAACTATCTTGCAGGCAAGCTTAGCAGATGCTGGTTAAACTGATCATACATATTCTCTGTAATCCAAAACTCTCGGTACAGTTTACAGGACCTCCTGCATTTAACCTCTAAATATATATAAAGGAATGCTTGTAGTATCTATGTCTAAAGAAAAGATTCAGCCACTATGTCTTAGTTACATTTCTATTGTTATGATAAAAACACTATGACCAAATCTATTTGTAAAAGCAAATTTATTTGGGGCTTACAGTTTCTGACATATAAACTCTATGATCATCATTGTAGGGAGCATGAAGGCAGGCAGGTACAACAATGGAGAAGCAGCTGAGAGCTTATATACCTGATTCACAAGCAAGAAACAGAAAGCAACACTGGAAATGGTGTAGGCTTTTGAAAGCTCATGGCTCACCCCAAGTGACTGACCTTCTCAAATGAGGCCATACATCCTAATGCTTCCTCAAAAGTTACAGCAACTATGGCCCAATATTTAAATATATGAGCCCATAAGAGCCATGCTCGTTCAGTCCACCATGCTCTTAAAGCAAAAATAGTTTTTGTTTTGTCTTTCAGTGGAGTATGAGTATATAGGGAATTTCTTTCAGAGCCAGTGGCAAAAAAAGCAAAGTGTAAGAAGAATAAATATAGTCATTTCTTTCATAAAACAAAACAAAACAAAACACTAGACCAGGTACATTTGAACAATTTACAATCCATGCAGAACTGTTACAATGCTAGATAAAATATTAAAGACAGTCAACACACTGGTTAACTTCAAGAGATAATATGATACTACTGAAGAGAGACCAATGGGACATCAATAACACTGACAGTTTTCTACTATTTAAGTCTAGAAATTAATGAGTGTTTTGTATAATCTTATTATTAAAATGTTTTAGGTATATGACATATACCTTATAGGCTCATATATTTGAATATTGGACTATAGTTGGTGTAACAATGTAATTGTATAATACAGCATACATTATTTAATACATATATAGAAATTCACAATGTTATTTCTAATGTTCTAAATAAAATGTCCACTAACTCTATAAAATATTACTCATTTAAAAAATAATAAGTAGCAGAAATTTAACATAGTTGGAGAGTTGCACACACTCACATTACCTGAAGTTCTGTTAAATGCTAGCTGAGCAGCATTTAGGCATTAAATTCTCCTCTGCTACTTTGTCTACATATCTGTATTACCGTCAATGACTATCAATTGAATTAAATCCCTGTGCTTCCACAGAGAATGATTTTCATGGACCAAAGGTGAAATCACTTCAAGGGATGTGTGACATTTTTGTACTTGATCAAGAAGCTGTCTTTCTTCTTTTAATAATAAAATATATTTGGATTAAATTGCTCTTTAGAACTCCTTGAACTTGATTGAAGAGTTTGATATTTCCTGGTGTCTATCTAGCCATTCTTCATCACCCCACAGTAAAACAGTCTCCTTAGACTCTGCACACAACCATAACACACCCTCCCTGGATGCTCATGTCAAACTCTCAAAACTAGGTGTGAGGCCTCAATGCACTCCACCTTACCAGGACATCCATGCTCCACACAAGGTTTGTCCTTATCTTTGTTTATATTTTTTACAGAGTCAGTGTATTTTTACTTTAGTTAGTGACCAGGGCCAAACACTGATCAAAAACGAATTAAGTACTATCACACATACAAAGTATAAAAAAACTTTATAAAAATGAATAAGATTACAGATAAAATAAGAAACAAACATGGGCATAGTTTGCTCAGTAGGTACCAAATTATGGTAAGAAAAATAAGTATTTTCATAGCTTTCACAGTGCAATGTTTATAAACACTATATAGTATTTCAATGGCTAGAATAAAGAATTTCATACTAAGACTTGGTAAATATTTGAGGAAATTAATAAATTTTCTTTGATGATGATATTATAAAAACATCATATCATATCCAATAAAATTCTGCCACTTTTGAGTGTCAACTACAAAAATTTAAAAATAAATATAAAGGACAGAAAAGATGGCTCAGCCATTAAGAGCATTGACTTATCTCTCATGGGCCCAAGATTTTATTTCCTTCATCCATATAGTAGCTCATAACATCTGTAAGCCCAGTCCCAGAGGATCTGACATCCTCTTCTGACTTTTCCAGGCAATAAGCAGATATATAATATACAGACATACATGTGTGCAATGCACCAATACACTAAATTAAATGAGTAAATGTGATTAGAGTTACTGCCAAAAAATCAGAGTATGTTATAAGATGAAAGATAAAAATAAATCATAAATCTAAGAGAAGAAATAGTTCTGTCATTTTCAGAGAGGAAAAGCTACAAACCTGTATATTAAAAAAGACTTGGTTATGACAATATAAACAAGTAAAATGTTTGCATGACAAAGAAAAAAAATGAATGAGTTTTGTGAGCAACCTTCCCAAGATGGAGAATATAAATAAGATAGTAAAACAGACAAGAAAATTGCGCAAGTGTGTAAAGAAAAGAGAGCCATGTGAAATTTCCCTGATGTAACAAAAGGTGAATGGAGAAAAGGAGAAGGAAGTAGGGATGCTAACAGGGAAGACCACACCCATCACTGTGAGCACAGTCTCCTGCTGAGGATATTTCTCAGTGCTCCTTTCATGTCCCGATTCCTCAGACTATAGATAAAAGGATTCACCATGGGTGTGACTGCAGTGTATATCGTAGCCACAATGGCATCCTTGTCATTAGTGTTGTTAGATGAGGGGACAAAATATAGTCCAATAATGGCTCCATAGTACAAGGAAACCACACAGAGGTGAGAGCCACATGTGGACAAGGCTTTGCAGATTCCCTTGATGGAGGGAGTTTTCAGGATGGTGACACCAATGTGGCCATAAGAGACCAGAATGCATATGAATGGCAGAGTAATGACCACATTACCTAAAACAAGGATGACCAGCTCATTGATGGTGGTGTCTGAGCTGGACAGCTTCAGCAAGGTAGACAGGTCACAGAAGTAGTGGGGGATGATATTGTCTCTAAAGTGAGATAGTTGAGCCAAGAGAAGGGTGTGTACAAGGGAATTTGCAGTAGATAAGGCCCAAGATACTACTATTAGAAAAACACAGAGGTTCTCACTCATAATTTGTGAATAGTGCAGAGGGTGGCAGATGGCCACATACCTGTCATAGGCCATTGATGTAAGAAGAAAGCTCTCAAGATCAGCAAAAAATGAAAAGAAATATACTTGGGTAATGCATCCAGCATATGAGATGGACTGACTGTGAGTCAGCATATTCATGATCATTTTTGGAGATGCAACTGTTGAGAAAGAGATGTCTGTGAAGGCCAAGTGGCTAAGGAAGAAGTACATGGGGGTGTGGAGGTGAGAGTCCAGCCTGATGAGCAGGATGATGAGCAGGTTCCCCAGCACAGTTGTCAGGTATATGGCCAGGAACAGGGTAGAGTACAGGCCTTTGTCCTCTGCCCGAATGGGGAGCCCCAGGAGGATGAATTCATATACAGTGCTCTCATTATCTCTCCTCATGCTCTCACTCTTCTTCTGTGAGTGAAAAGAAGAAATGAGAAAGAGAAGTGAATTTAACTATGGCATTCTAGAAACATTTTATGAATCATGAGTACTGAAAATAAGACTAGTTCTAACCACTTAGTACACCTGTTTTAACCTTAATATGGAGATATTTGTCAGAGTAATATGCTAGTGATCATTAGCAACAGATATATCTTGGAAACAACAGAAAATGATTTTAGAGGGAAACAATGTACTATCAGAACAATTATCAGGTGAGACCCAGTTACAGTTCAAGATGCCTGGATTTTATCAAGACAATATTAAATTAAGGAATTAGTGTATAAATTGAAAACAGCCAATTAAAAATGCAACAGAATTTCAATGATTCTGTCTTTTAAGCTTTCTTGAATGCACCTGCCCAATTGTGTCTTCCCATCAATTAAATTCACATAGTGGAATCTATGGAGCTACATTAGATCTGAGAGATACCAGGATCTGGAAAATTACTGAAAGCAGATGTGCAGATATTCAAAGCACTAAGAGCATGAGTCTGGGCCAATAATATAAAATACCAATACCTACTTGTAAGGAGCTATAATTCTTCCCATAATATCAGTCAAAGAAACACCTTGTGTTAAGCCAGGAAGTGGTGGAGCATGTCTTTAATTCCAGCACTTGGGAGGCAGAGACAGAAAGATTTCTGAGTTTGAGGCCAGCATGGTCTACAGAGTGAGTTCCAGGATAGCAAGGGCTATAGAGAGAAACTCTGTCTTGAAACCAAACCAAACCAAACCAAACAAAACCAAACAAAACTTAACACCTTGTGTTTTTCTACCAAAAGCAAATGTCACATTTTACTCTTAACCTGGGTTTTAAAAGCAAAGACTGTTAGCTATGCATTTGCAGCATTTTTCTCTGTTGATAACCTGACATTTCTCTCTTTTTACTTCAATCATGACCTACTCATTTGAGCAAACACAAAACAACAGGACATGGAACATGATAAAATTAGAGTTGATATCCTAGCAGCTGAAAGAGCTCTGTGGCAATATTCTATTTGAAGATTTGTTTAATGTCCAGTTTGTCCCTGTGATTGGCAGCCATCTATTTGCTTCTTCACTCTTTCCATGCTTAAACTAGAGTTAATGTATGAATTCTCTCAACTTAGTGAGGATCATTTTTAAAGTGCCTATACTTCATCCACCTCAATCTGTAAAAAGAAAATTCAATTAATGGGACATTGCATGAAATTAATTATACTACTTTTTTTTTTACTTATTTCTGTGTTAGTAGTAATAATTTTATCACAATGAAAATGCCAATTATCTATTTGTATATGTATAGACTAATGTATATGTTTCTAATATTTTTTTATATTTTGACAAGTATTGCAATAAGCAGTATTAGTCTTTTGTCATTTTAGATACTATATATGATGTATTTAAAAAATTAGTTTAGAGAAATAGGCATTCATTATTTTGCAAAAATGTCAAGTCATGTGAAACTAAGGTGATGAAAAAGCTTATTATATGGTCTATAAAAAGTCTTTAGAGGAAGAGGTTACATAAGAATACTATAAACATGGGTCTCTAGGTAAGTGTCAGGAAGTATATTGCTAGGAGCTTTGAGAAACAAGGAAAACCCAAGGCAATAACCAGTGATAGAAATGTAAATGTTGGAGAATATATGAGAAGCAAGCAGATATGTTTAATTTGCTATAATAAAAAATTTCTATCTGTTTAAAAGAAGTAACACCCCCCTCCCCGAAAAAAATTAAGTAACAAAAAGTAGAAAATGATATGCTGGCTGCAAGTTAGAAAGCAAAATAGAGAAGAAGCCAAGAATACTAGCTGGGATGTGAACAACAAGAGAAATTATGGAAAAATTACAGAGATTTGGGATGAAGTTGGAATAAAACACAATATATATTGTGTTTAAGTTAAATGTGAGCAGAAAGGATTATTTTCTTGCTTTCTTTCACAAATGGATAAGTTTAAGAAAAATATTTTTGAAGCATTTTGAGGAGTTATATCTTTTTATTTCAAAGTTTAGGCAGGTTCTCAGTGCAAGGTAAATTGCTGCATAGGGAACTGTATGAAAATTCATGATGTGATAGTTGAGATGGGAAATGCATACTAAACAGAGAGACAGAGAATAAGACACAGAAAGACACAGAGGGAGACCAGAACATATGCAGTGATACAAAAGAATTTACATTCTATGCCTGCTCTGACAAGCAAACTACAGAAAACTTTAGCAAAAAAGGATGGAAAAGCTCTTTCATTTCTCTCTAGAAGAAACAGCTGAATCACCTGAAGCAGCCATTCACCCATCACAACAAAGAGAAGAGTAATAAATTCAGAATCAGATAGGATAGATATGTGAACATATACATGGTCTATATATACTGGGAAGTTCATGTGAGTTCTAATTTTGAAAATTATGTAGAGGACCTAGGGTGCACTCTTGTCCCCAGATCCAAATTAGAGGCATACAGGATAAATTGCTTCATTGTCATTGACTCCCTTAGGGAAAGAACTTTTTACAAGCAGGCATGAGAGTCACTTTACCCTTGAGAACTAACAGTAGCAACCATAACAAAATTCTTCATCATTTTGTCCCATTTAAATCCTGACCCCTGTGAGAAAGCAAGGACTCGCAACTCAAAGGAACCAAAAATGTCTTCAACAAAATCACAGAAAAAAAAATTCCCAACCTAAAGAAAGAGAGAGCCATAAATGTAAAAGAAATGGATAGAACATGAAATAGATGGGACCACAAAAAATCCTCTCATCACATAATAATCAAAACACCAGACACAGGGAACAAGTATATTAAGAGCTGTAAAATTAAAAGGCCAAGTAACATATAAAGGCAGACATATCAAATTACAGAAGACTTCTAAGTAGACACCTTACAAGCCACAAGAGCCTGGAAAGACGTCATACAGAATCTAAGAGACCACAAATGCCAACCCAGGCGACTATACCCGGCAAAACTCTCAATCATCATAGATAAAGAAAACAAAATATTCCATGACAAAACCAAATCTAAACAGTATCTTTCCACAAATCCAGCCCTACAGAGGTTTCTAGAAGGAAAACTCCAGCACTAGAAGGGTACCTACACCAAGGAAAAAGCAAGTTATTAATCCTTGTCACAATAAAACCAAAAGGAGAGGATCATATACACGTAATGCCATCACCACAACAAACATAACAGGAACTAACAATCTAGTCTTTAGTATCTCTCAATATCAAACAACTCAATTCACCAATAAAGTAGACATATTCTAACAGACTGGATATGCAAGGAGGATCTAGCATTTTGCTGCATACAAAAAAACACACCTCAGAGGATCAGAGGTGGGGAAGACACAACATCTGTCCCAAGGCCAGGAGTAACTGGGACCAGCAGGACACAGGCATGCAAGAACTCAGGAACTCTTCACATACCAGAGGCATGGGTTCCTTCCAGTCTGTCTGGGCTGATGCCCTAGGCAGACCTTGGGTGCAAATTTTGCAGCCAATTCTGCAACACCCAGAGGAAGATCCACTCCTGGGCACTCTAACACTCCCAGGATCAGAAGATCAGAGGTGGGGAGGACACAACATCTGTCCCAACACTGGAGGCAACTGGGATCAGAGGAACCCAGACATGCAGGAACTCTGCCAGCCCAGTGACACAAGTCCCTTCCAGTCTGTCTGGGCTGGTGCTCTGAGCAGACCTTGGGTGCAAATTTTGCAGCCAGTTCCCACAATACCCAGAGGAAGCTCCACTCCCCAGAGCTCTAACAGGCCAAGGATCCCAGGATCCCAGAATCACAGAGACAGCTTGACTCTGAGGAGTTCTGACACAACAAGGATCACAGGAAGGACAGGCCCTAGTCAGATTTAGCCATGGCAGGTAGCATGAGAGATAACCAGATGATACGGGGCAAGAATAAGAACATAAGCAACAGAAACCAAGGTTACTTGGCATCATCAAAACCCAATTATCCCACCATAGCAAATCCTGGACACACCATCAAACCAGAAAAGCAAGATTCAAATCTAAAAATCACTTCTCATGATGATGATACAGGACTTTAAGAAGGACATAAATAACACCCTCAAAGAATCACAGGAGAATACAGGTAAAGAGCTAGAAGCCCTTAAATAGGAAGCACAAAAATTCCTTAAAGAACTACAGGAAAACACAATCAAACAGGTGAAGGAAATGAACAAAACCATCCAGGATCTAAAAACAGAAATAGAAACAATAAAGAAATCACAAAGGGAACACAACCCTGGAGTTAGAAAACCTAGGAAAGAGATCAGGAATCATAGATGCAAGCATCGCCAACAGAATATAAGAGATAGAAGAGAGAATGTCAGGGGCAGAAAACACCATAGAAAACATTGACACAACAGTCAAAGAAATTGCAAAAGGCAAAAAGCTCCTAGCCCAAAACCTCCAGGAAATCCAGGACACAATGAGAGGACCAAACCTACGGAAAATAGGTATAGAAGAGAGAAAAGATTCCCAATTTAAAGGGCCAATAAATATCTTCAACAAAATTATAGAAGAAAACTTCCCTAACCTAAAGAAAGAGATGCCCATGAACATACAAGAAGCCTACAGAACTTAAAATAGACTGGACCAGAAAAGAAATCCCCCCTGACACATAATTATCAAAATACCAAATGCATTAAACAAAGAATTTTAAAAGCACTAAGGGAAAAAGGTCAAGTAACATATAAAGGCAGGCCTATCAGAATTACACCAGACTTCTCACCAGAGACTATGAAAGCTAGAAGATCCTGGACAGATGTCATACAAACCCTAAGAGAACACAAATGCCAGCCCAGGCTTCTATACTCAGCAAAACTCTCAATTACCATAGATGGAGAAAACAAGATATTCCATGACAAAACAAAATTTACACAATATCTTTCCACAAATCCAGCCCTACAAAGGATAATAGAAGGAAAGCACCAACATAAGAAGCAAAACTATACCCTAGAAGAAGCAAGAAAGTAATCTTTCAACAAACCCACACAAACCTAATTCCACCTCCAACATCAAAATTAACAGGAAGTAACAATTACTTTTTTCTTAATATCTTAATATGAAAATTAATATTACCAATATATCCTAATCAATAAAAATCCAAAAATATGAGGAATTAGAAATTTTTTGGCTGTCATCTGGTGGTCTCTCTAATTTGGTAATTGGAGAAATAGGTCTAATGTACAACCCATATACACTTTCTGCTTGTTTGTACATAACAGTGCCTTGCTGTGTACCTCATAATGATCTTGAAATCATGCTTTTCTATCTCAGCCTCTCTATTAGTAGGATTGTTTATGTGATGTTTTACACCATACTATGGTTTTCAGAATAGCTTACATATTTCAAATGTATTTATATAGCCTAAAGAAATATAGACAATTACCTTGGAAGGTGGTTCTACGATGGGGTTAAAACCTTTTGGTGATATGAGAATCACTGAAGTACAGCCTTATTACTATGAACTCCAATGTCTAAAAATTGTTCTTATTTTGGGCTTGTACCACAGTAAGAGCCAAGATTTTAAGGTCTACTAAAAACAAAACTAAACTAAACACCTCACTGACAAAGACATACACTACCTCAGAGTTAGAAGTTGGAAAAAAGCCTTCCAAGCAAATGATCCCAAGAAACAAATGGGAGTTGACATCCTAATATCCAATAAAATAGACTTTCAACCAAAAGTTATCAAGCAAGATGGGGAAGGACACTTCATATTTATCAAAGGAAAAATCTACCAAGAGAGAGTCTCAATGCTGAACATCTATGCCTTAAAGACAAAGGCACCCACATTCATAAAAGAGAATTTACTAAAGCTCAAAACATGCTTTGAACCCCACACAATAATAGTAGGAGACTTCAACATGCCACTCTCACCAACGGACAGTCCATTGAAACAGAAACTCAACAGGGACATAGTGAAACTATAGTTTATGAACCAAATGGATTTAGCAGATATATAAAAAACACTTCACCCTAAAACAAAAGAATAAACCTTCTTTTCAGCACCTCATGGTACCTTCTCCAAAACTGACCATATAATTGGTCATAATACAAGCCTCTACAGATACAAGAAGACTAAATTAATCCCATGCATGTATCCTATCAAATAGATCACCATGGACTAAGGCTAGACTTCAATAACAAAAACAACAGAAAGCCCACCTACACATGGAAGCTGAACAACTCTCTACTCAATCATAACTTGGCCAGGGAAGAAATAAACAAAGGAATTAAAGGCATTTTAGAATTTAATGAAAATGAAGGCACAACATACCCAAACTTTTGGTACACAAAGAAAGCAGAGCTAAGAGGAAAACTCACAGTGCTAAGTTACTCAATAAAGACATTGGAGATAGCATAAACTAGCAGCTTAACAGCACATCTGAAAGCTGTAGAACAAAAAGAGGTAAATACACCCAATAGGGTTAGATGGCAGGAAATAATCAAACTCAGGGCTGAAATCAACCAAGTAGAAATAAAGAGAACAATACAAAGAATCAACAAAACCAAAAGCAGGTTCTTTGAGAAAATCAACAAGATAGATAAACCCCTAGACAAACTAGCTAAAGGGTACAGAAACAGTATCAAAATTAACAAAATCAGAAATAAAAAGGGAGATATAACAACAGAAACTGGGGAAATTAAAAAATCATCAGATTCTACTATAAAAGCCTCAATTCAACCTAATTGGAAAATCTAGATGAAATGGATGATTTTCTAGATAGATACTATATACCAAAATTAAATCATGAGGAGATAAATCATCCAAAAAGCATGTATCCACTAAGGAAATAGAAGTCGTTAAAAATCAACAATGACAATAATAACAACAACAATATGCCCAGGAGCAAATGGCTTTAGTGCAGAATTCTACCAGAACTTCCAAGAAGAGCTTATACCAATACTCCTTAAACTATTCCATAAAATAAAAACAGAAAAAAAAAACCTACCTAATTCATTCTATGATATAACAATTACTCTGATATCTAAACACACAGAGACTCAACAAAGAAAGAAAAGTTCAGACCAATTTTGCTTATGAATATAGATGCATAAATACTCAATAAAATCCCAGCAAACTAAATCCAAGAACACATCAAAACAGTCATTCACCATAATCAAGTAGGCTTCATTTCTAAGAAACAAGGTTGGTTTGATCTATGAAAATCCATTAATGTAATCCATTACATAAACACACTCAAAGGGAAAAAAAGACATATGATCATCCTCTTAGGTGCTGAAAAGCATTTGACAAAACACAACACCCCTTCATGCTAAAAATATTGGAGATATCAGGAATTCAAGGCCAATATCTAAACATAATAAAAGCAGCATACAGCAAACCAATGGCCAATATCAAATTTAATGGAGGGACAATTGAAGCAATCCCACTAAAGTCAGGGACAAGGCAAGGATGCCCACTCTTCCTGTACCTATTCAAAATAGTGCTCAAAGTTCTTGCCAGAGAAATAAGACAACAGAAGGAGAACATGGGGATTAAAATTGGAAAAGAGAAAATCAAGGTATCATTATTTGTAGATGATATGATAGTATACATGCACAACAGAAAAATTATGCCAGAGAACTTCTACAGCTGATAAACAACTTCAGCAAAGTGGCTGGATATAAAATTGACTCAAATCAGTAGCCTTCCTTTATACAAATGATAAATGGGCAGAGAAGGAATATAGGGAAACAACATCCTTCACAATAGTCAGAAATAATTTTAAAAAATCTTGGGGTAACTCTAACCAAACAAGTAAATGATCTGTATTACAAGAACTTCAAGTTTCTTAAGAAAGAAAGCAAAGAAGATCTCAGAAAATGGAGAGAAGTACAATGTGCATAAATTGGTAGGATTAACAGTAAAAATGGCCATCCTATGAAAAGCAATCTACAGATTCAATGCAATCCCCATCAAAATTCCAACACAGTTTTTCAAAGACATAAATAGAGTAATTCTCAATTTCATATGGAAAAACCAAAAACCCAGGATAGAGAAAGCAATTCTTAACAATACAATAATATCTGGGACTATCACCATTCCTGACATCAAGCTACGCTACAGAGCAATAAATACTGCATGGTATTTGTACAGAGGCAGACATGTTGATCAATGGAATAGAACTGAAGACTCAGCAATAAAACTACACACTTATGAATACCTAATCTTTGACAAAGAAAGCATCTTCAACAAATGGTGCTGGTCTCACTGGCAGTCTGTATGTAGAAAAATTAAAATAGATCCATATTTGTCACCTTGCACAAAACTCAAGTTCAAGTGAATCTCAATGACATCAACATAAAACCAGATACATGAAATCTAATAGAAGAGAGGTTGGGAAAGAGCTACAAACTCAGAGGCATAAGGGGAAATTTCCTAAACAGAACACCAGTGGCTCATGCTCTAAGATCTAGAATTAATAAATTGGACCTCATGAAACTGAAGGCAAAGGACACAGTCAACAGGGCAAATTGATAACCTATAGATTGTGGAAAAATTCTTCACTAAGCACACATCTGAGTGAAGGCTAATATCCAAAATATATAAAGAACTTAAGAAGCTAACCTCCAAAAAACAAACAACCCAATCAAAATGTGGGGTATAGATCTAAACAGAGATTTCACAACAGAGGAATCCTAATGGCAGAGAAGCACTTACAGAAATGTAGGATTCTAGAAGTCAGAATTGTAGAATCCACCTCCAGTAGAAAGATGGGGTATCAAATAGAGATATAGGGTTGCCATCCCACAGTCAAAAGCTCTGACCCAGAATTGTTCCTGTCTAAAAGAATTGCTGGGACAAAAATGGAGAAGAGACTTGGGTAAAGGAGTTCCAGTGACTGGCTCAAATTGGGACCCATCTCAAGGGGAAGCTCTAAGCCCTGACAGTATTACTGATGCTATGATGTACTTATAGACAGGAGGCTAGCATTGCTGGCCTTTGGGAGGCCCAACCCACAGCTGACTGATACAGAAGCAGATACACATACCAATGGTGACCCCTGTGTTTGAATTATGGAAAGGGGGAAGATGATGATGATGAGGGCAACCGCATAGGAAGACCAGCAGTTTCAACAAACCTGGACCCCAGAGATCTCTCAGACAATGAGCCACCAACCGGGCAGCATACATTAGCTGGTACGAGTTCTCTGACACATATATAGTAGAGGACTGCCTGGTCTGACCTCAATGAGAGGAGATGCACCTAACCCTTGAGAGCCTTGAGGCCCCAGGGAATGGGGAGGTCTGGCAGGGTATGGAGAGTGTGGGGATATGGGGACATCTTCTTGGAGAAGGGGAGAAGTAATGGGATGAGGAACTGTTAGAGAGCATAATAGGAGTGGTATAATGATTGGACTATAAAAAAGATTAAAAATGATGATGATGATGATGATGATGATGATGATGATGATGATGATGATAAAAGAATTGGACACTTATTCTTGTGTATGCTCATTGAACACTCTTATCAACATTAGTTGGAAATCCTAGCCATTTTTAACAAAGAAATAATGTGGTATTATTTACCATTGAAAATATGCATTCCCGATGGCTGTGCATTGTGGTATCAGACTTATACCTAATGATATTTGCATGTATACAAGTAGAGGTAGACTAAAGTTTGTAGTAACATAATTCAGAAAAAACATAATTCATCAATAAACAAATTTGATAATTTTACATAAGGAACAATAAAGTACATTGAAAAATACAGTTTAAAGGAAATCTAATGATGAAGGAAAAATAAGTCCTTTAACAGTATGGGAAATCATAAAAAAAAAAGAATTGGAGGAAGGATTGAGTGACCTGAAGAAGATGGAGAATCCACAGGATCTGTCAATTACTCTGCACCATTCAGGACTGCCAGAGATTAAACTATCAAACAGGCAAAAAGCATATGTTGGACCTGGGACCCCAACACAGATGTGCAGCTTGGTCTTCATGCAGGTCTCCCAACAAATTGAATAGGTGCTGTCTTTCAGTGTATTGCCTGTCTGTGGATCCTTTTTTTTGAAACAGGCCATCTTCAGTGGAAAAGGATAAACCTAGTCCTGTAGTGACATTATGTGACCCGGGGGGATGTGATGGCCACAAAAGACTCTTTCTTCTCAGAGGAGAAAGAAAGGGGGGAGTGAGTGGATGATTTATGTAAGGGGAGAGTAGAAGGAGAGAAGGCACAGATATTGGGAAGGACAATGAATAAATAAAAGAATTAATAAAAAATGTACCTTGTATTTCAAACTAAAAGAAAAAAGAAAAACAAAACAAACAACAACAATAACAAACCGATGCTTGCCCTGTAAGCCCAGATCTGCATTCAACTCCTGAGGCCACAGCTTTGCTTGTCTTCCAGGAAGACTGTTGCCAAACAGGACAACCAGGTGGGATAACTACAACCTAATTCCCTGCATCTTTAATAAATACAGGAAGATACAATCAAACAGGTTATGGTAATGAATAAGATTGGGTAGGATCTGAAAATGAAAAGAGAAGCAATAAACAAAACAGCAAAGAGGCAACTCAGGAGATGTAAATTCCAGGAAAAAGAACAGCAATTATAGACACAAGCATCACCTATAAAAAACAAAAAATGGAAGAGAAAATCTCAGGTGTAGAACATATGAAAGAAAAAAATTATGCATCAATTTAAAAATTGCTAAATCTAAAAAGTTCATGACATAAAATAACCCAGAAAATTTGGGACACCATTCAAAGACCAAACCTAAGAATCTGTTATTGGAGAAAAAGAAGATTACCAGTTAAAATGCCCAGAAATTATCTTCAACAAAATCATAGAAGAAATTTCCATATCACAAAGAAAGGGATGACTCTAAATGTCTAAGAAACTCACAGAACAATAATCAAAACAGTAAATGTACAGAACAATGACAGAATATTAAAAGCTGCAAGGGAAAAGGATACATATGATATAATTGTATCAGAATTATACCCAACTCATCAACAGAGAATATAAAAGCTAGATGGCCCTGAGTAGATGTCTTCCAGGCCCTAAGAGACCACAGATGTCAGCCCAGAATACTATAGTTAGCAAAACTTTCAATTACCATAGATGGAAAAGACAAGATATTCCGTGACAAAACCAAAATTAAAAAAGTATCTTTCCACTAATCTAGCCATACAGAGGATACTAGAAAGAAAACTATAACACATGGAGGATAACTACATACAAGAAAACACAAGAAATTAAAATTTTTACAACAGCCAAACAAATAGAAGAAACACACATACTAACACCATCAATATCAACATAACAGGAACACACAATCATTGGTCATTAATATCTGCTAATATCAATGGACCCAATTCCTCAATAAAAAGCCACAGAATAATAGAGTGGATGCCTAGACAGGATCAATCTGTTTGTTACATATAATAAACACATCTGAGCAAAAAATTACATATATATACATATATATTTATACAAGCAAACAGACCCAAGAAACAAGCTGGAGTAGGCATTCTAATATCTAATAAAATAGATTGTCAACCAAAAGTAATCAAAAGAAAAGGGGAAGGACATTTCATACTCATCAAAGAAAAAAATCCAAGATGTTGTCTCAATTCTGAGTATTAATGCCCCACATGAAAGGACACCCACATTCATAAAAGAAACATTACTAAATCATACATTGAAACCCACTCATTAATAGTGGAAGACTTTAATATCTACTCTCACCAATGGACAAGTCATCAAAACAGAAATTAACAGTGCTAAAAAAGATGTTATATATAAAAAAAGGACCTAACAAATATCTACAGGATATTTCATTCAAAGACACAAAAGAACATACCTTCGTCTCAATACCTTATGGAAACTCCTCAAAAAGTGTCCGAATACTCAGTCACAAAGAAAGCCTCAACAGACAAAGGAAGATTGATACAACCCCTTGTATCAAACACTTACTAGAATTCAATGAAAATTAATGTACAGCATACTCAAACTTTTGTGACAAAATGAAAGCAGTGTTAAAAAGAAAGTTTGTAACACTAAGTGCTTTCATGATGAAATTAGAAAGATGAACATCTTAGGTGAAAGTTCTAGAACAAAAACAAGCAAAAACATTCCAGAGAAATAGACAGCAAGAAATAAAAAAAAAATCCAGGCTGAAATCAACAAAATAGAAACAAAGAGAACAATACATAGAACAAATTAAGCAAATAATCGATTCATTGAGAAAATCAATAAGATAGACAAAGCCTTATCTAAAAAAATTAAAATACACAGAGATAATATCCAAATTAATACAATCAGAATTGAAAAGGGAAAGACAACAGAAATTAAGAAAATCTAAACAACCATTGGATAATACTTGAAAAACCTATACTCCACAAAATTGGAAAATCTAAAAGAAATTGACAATTTTTTTGGTCTTATCTTATTGTATTTTATTATTGTCTCTTAGAAGCCTGCTTTCTAATGAGATGAAGAGAGGGAGTGGATCTTGATGGGAATGGATCTGGGTAGGAAATGAAAGGAGTAGAGAGAAGGAAAACCATATTTAGAATGATGTGATGGGGGAAAAAACTATTTTCAATAGAAAATAACAACTACTTTTTGCACTGGAATAAAGGGGAAAATGCACTCAAGGCAACACCTAACCTAGTTAAGCTTCCAAATTCTGTAAAGGAGCCTAAAATTCCTCTGCTCCTATTTAACATTGGACACAAAAGCTATTGTTAATGCTACTCAAGGCGGCAGGGTCCAACTGAGGCTGGCTGCCGCTTGACACCCAGAATTCAGCATGGACATTTTGTTTTGTTTGTCCTTAGGCTGGGATTTATACCATAATCTCATTCCCAGGCCTTCAGATGCAAACTACACTAAACTACTGGCTCTCCCTAGTATGTAGATGGTGAGGTTTCTCAGCCTCCATAATTACACTTCTCAACATGTACCCATAGACTTTTGCACTCTCTGTGTATCTCTGGAGTACACTATCGAGAAATTCCATTATTATATGACTAAAGGAAGGACAAAATTAATAAACATCATTTATTAAAGTTGTTTAACTGTACAAATAAATTATGTAAGTAAATGCTATAACTTAATTCAAGTTCTTATATCAACACAAATTTATGGTAGTAAATCCTGTAAATTTTAGCTAAAATTAACAAAAAGACAAGAATTTATTACTATTATCTCTTGATTTTGTTACATATAGTTAAACCAACTTTTTTTGGTTTTTTTTGTTTGTTTGTTTTTGTTTTTTTTATTTTCGACACAGTGTTTCTCTGTAAAGCCCTGGATGTCCTGGAACTCACTCTGTAGACCAGGCTGGCCTCGAACTCAGAAATCTGCCTGCCTCTGCCTCCCAAGTGCTGGGATTAAAGGCATGTGCCACCACACCGGGCCTAATTCAACATTTTTAGAACCCTAAGTAAATCAGAAGTAAAAAATTGGAAATGTTGCAAAATATACATGAAGGTAATTGTTTCCATGGGAGAGCAAATAAATAATTAATGAAAATATGAGTGATAATTTACTGTAAATTTCAAAATGTAAATTCAACTTAAAAGACAACTATATTGAAAGATATACACATTTAAACTAATATACATATTATAATTATAAATATCTATGAGAATATATTAATGCTCTATTAATATGTACAAATTTTACACCTTATATGTGAACTAAAATAAACAAAATGAATATTTAAGTACAAATATAAAATGTCAAAGGTTTACAACAACTGCTCTAAAGTTAATATTCATGAAAACAGCTTAGAGTATTTAAAAGCAAAAGGTGAGAAGTTAACATAAAACATGTATAAGATTCAACAAATGAATGTAATTACAGGAAAGTGGTCCTGAAGTACGTATTACAGACAAATGAGATAAGGTCATAAAATAGGATTTATCTACAACTAAGTGTTTATGTTCCTACTTATTCTGACTATCAAAGCTGAAATTTACTGTTTGCAACAGCAAAGACTAAGACACCTTCCTAAAATTAGCTGCTGTCAGTTGCATATGCAGTGCTTCACTTTGTAAGATTGGTTTTATAGTTGATCAAATAAAATGTAAATAGATTTTACATTCTTCCTAAGCCTAGAAATCTGATGTAGGCAGGACTAGGCAAACTCCCTTCTCCCCAAACTGTACTCCTTTGTTTTTGGCAAGCAAAGGCTGTAGGAGAGAAAAGCAAGAAAGTACAATCCAGAGAGGACAGATCAGTTCCCTATCTGTTGGGAATGTCCTGGGATTTGCTTGGATGGTTCTAAACAATGATTTAGAATATGACAGTGGCTAAAATGGCGTCTAAACCTTAAGGTTCCGCTGAGGAAGAATTTCATCATCTTCATCTGTTCTGCTAGAATCTGAGGAGGTGCTAGATAGAGTCTTCCTCTTCGCTATCATCTGTGGTATCTTGCCTGGATGCCTGGGAACCACCATGATGATGCTGTTCCGTCTCTGAGGAATCTGTCCCAGGATCTAGTAGCTCCTCTTCCTCTCCAGGCTTTACTTGAAGCCCTTTCTCTGAGAAGGACTGCAGATCATCTGTTGATGCAAACTTGGGCCTTCTGCCTCCAGACATGCCCATGTTCTTCCGCTTACCATAGGTGGCCTTTGCCTCTTTGTATGCAGCATATTCCTCAGGAGACAATCTCTTGAGCCAGAGGTCCAGCTCCACCCAGTATTGTTTCTGTAGCTTCTCAATCTGACTGCTATAATGGTCTCTCTGTTCCTCTGGGACTCGATGCCAACATCTGCTAATCTCAACCCAGCGCTCCCTAAAGGTCAGATGCCTCAGCTCTGGACTTGACCATGAATCTTGGTGAAATTTGTGATATGCATTCATAGGGGGTTTCCTGGGTTCTCCCTGAAATTTCATATCAGAGGAAAATGTTTTGGGAAATTCTGTTTTTAGAAGAGACTTTATGGTTTTCATAGCTCCTTGTGAATTCGTAGAGACTTTGTTTTGGTGACTCCCAGGCACCACAGATTTCTTAGGATTCCCTGAAACTCGATGTTCTTTCCTGAATTGAATCATCTGTTCCTAAAAGTCTTGTTTTTCCTTCTTGAAGTCCATGATATATCTCTGCTTTATCTTGGCAGGCAACTGATGGTATTTTTCAGCCAGGAGTTTGGTCAGCTGGGCATTGCTGTACTCAGGGTACATCTGACTGTATTTGGTTCTCTGCTCCTTGTAAAAGCACATATAGGCAGTCAAGGGGCTTTTGGGACGGTCAGGATGCTGCTTGACGGTATTATTTTTGCTAAGTTTTTTCATAGATTCCTTGGCTTCTTGCACTAATTCTGTCAGTGTGCGGAACTTCCTTAAATTACAAGAAATTTCCATCCATTTCTGTTTGTACATTTCTCCTGAAAACAGTCCAAAAGCTACTTTGTCCCAATCTAGGGACCTGACTCTGTGAATTCTCTGAGGTCATCTGATGGGATATTATGCTTCATGCATTCCAGTAACTTCAGAATGTCTATTTTAGACCATAGGCCTTGGTTATCAAGTGATGCCATTACTATTTTAACTTCTGTGCCCACTAATATTTCAGTTGTGCAAACAGGTCCACAGCAACTTGAACTGCTTAGACATACACAAACAGTCCAAGAAAACTTAGTAGATAGCTTCTGATTTCCACAGTCTGGGTGAATCTGCATTTCTTCAGATCCTCTAGTCTCCTCAGTGCTTGCAGGAAAGTCTGCCCTTTGCTTCAGGGATGCTGTATCTTCTGGACTCTCTAGATGACAATTGTGATTCAAAGAAGGTAACCACAGTTGACAATTTTTTAATAGATACCACTGCCAAAGTTAAATAAAGATTAGGTAACAATTCAAATAGTCCTATAATCAATCCCCAAGGAAATATAAACAGTCAACAAAGTCTTTCAACTAAAACAAACTCCTCTTCACTTGGCTTTAATCTAAAATAGCATACCAGACTTACAAAGAAGAACTAATATCAATACTCCTGAATTTAGTCAACAAAAGAGAAACAGAAGTAACACTGAAAATCATGTTATAAGACCTCAGTTCATCTGACACCCAAACCATAAAAAGACTGCAAAAAGAAAATTTTTAACCAATTTCCCTCATGAACATAGATATAAAAATATTCAATAAAATACTCACAAACTGAATCCAAGAACACATCAAAAAGATCATCCAACATGAACAAGTAAGCCTAATCACAGAAATGCAGAGATGGTCCAACACATGAAAATCTGTTAATATCATCCACTATATTAACAAAGTAAAAGGAAAAATTTATGATCTTGTCATTTGATGCTGAGAATATGTGTAACAAAATCCAACAATCCTTCATGATTAAAGTCATGGAGAGATCAGATAGAAAAGGGAAAAACCTAAACATAATGAAATCAATTTACATTAAGCTGATAGTCAACATCAAATTAAGTGAAGAGAAATTCAAACTAAAATCAGGAACAAGATGAAGTTGTCCACTCTTTTCATTCAATATAATACTTGAAGTTTTAGATAGAGCATTAAGACAACAGAGATCAAAGGATACAAGTTAGAAAAGAAGTCAAAGTACTGGTTCTTTGAAGATGATGTGATGGTATGCATAAGCTGCCCCAAAAATTCTACCAGGGAACTCCTACATCAGATAAACACATTCATCAAAGTGCCTGGAACTGAGAACAAAATCAGGGAAGCAACCCTGGTAATGGTGACACATACCCAGAGCACTTTTGAGGCAGAAATAAGTGGGTCTCTGTGAGTCTGAGGCCAGCTATGTCTACAGAGCTAGCTCCAGGACAGCCAAGACTACACAGAGAAACCCTGTCTTGAAAAACTAACACACACACAAAAATCAGGTAACCAACACAGTTCAAAATATCCACAAATAATATAAAGTATCTTGGAGTAACTGTAACCAAGCAAGTGGAAGACCTGCATGAAAATAACTCTAAGTCTCTGAAGGAAAAAAAAATGAAGCTATCAGAAGACAGAAATATCTCCCATGCTCATCAATCAGGAGGATCAACATACTAAAAAATGGCCATCTTACCCAAAGCAATCTACAGATTCAACACAATTCCCATCAAGATTTTTCATCAACAATTATCTACAGACCTTCAAAGAACAATACTCAACTTCAAATTGAGAAACATACAAACAAACACAAAAACACCTCAGAATAAGTAAAATAATCCTGTACAGTAGAAGAAATTTCAGAGGTGCCAACCTCACTGATCTCAAGCTGTACTACGAAGCTATAGTAATAAAAAACATATGGAATTAGCACAGATACAGACAGGTTGATGAATGGAGCCAAATCAAATACCCAGATATAAAAAAGAAGTCAGAAATACAAAATTCTAGGGCTTTTGTCTTTTAATCTCTATTGTAAAGTTAAGTGCTGGCCCCTAAGACCTGGAGTCTGCACATAGCCCCTAGGACCACAAGTTAATTTTGGTTGGTGAATATACCCACAGCCAATACCTAGGCAGAAAAGACATAGATGTGGTTGAAATTTCACAGGCTTGTAGAGAGAGAACAAGGAGGAGGAAGAAGGAGGAGAGCCACCATGGAAGAAGAAGAACATGTAGGAGGGAGAAGGAGAGCTGCCGTGGGCTAAGGACCCATGGGAGAATATGGCCCAGAGAGTTAAGAGCAGCCCAGATAGAACATAGAAAATAATAAGTTATTGGGCTTGAGAGTAGAGTCTAACAGCATGGAGAGTAGGCAGCTGCCCAGCTACTGTGCTGCCTAAAGCAAATTTAAAAATATGAAGACTGTGTGTGTTTCTTCTAGGAAAAATAAATGGTCTCAGACAGGGAGGTGTGGAGCGCTGCTGCCACGCTTTAAAGATGGCACCTGCCATTCTTCTGCTAAGGAGTAAACAAGTCCTTATTTGGCAAGAGGGTTGTACCTGCCAGTGGTCTGATCTTTCGTCATGAGGCTATAGCCTATGAAGGTGCGGGACGTGGTATGGGCTCATGGGCAGTCCTACGAAGGGTATTTAAGCAGCACTCACGGACCATTCAGGAGCACACCCTTGATTCTCATGTAACTAACAGCTCCTGAGTAAACTGTTGCTGGAAGGAACTGGTGTGCTAGTCTTTCTTCCCTGCTGGTCAGGGTGATCAGCACGGCGCGGCACAGCTGGTGGCCCGCACAGGGAGTCCTTTAGATTTCCTGGTGTTCCAGAACCAGTAACAGACAGGGCGATTGATCGGTAAGTGGCCGGTAAGTGGGGCCCATCAGTGGAAAGGTCCTCGGAAGGAGGCATCATCTGTTAAGGTCCTCGGAAGGAGGCAAGCAAAGGTGAAAGTAAGATAGCCAGCAGATTATGTACGTGCAAGGAGGAGTTTCTCCTTGGATAGTTCTCCTAGTGATTGTAGTGGTAGTTGTTATGACCCTGGTGGTATGTTTTTGTTTTAACTGTCATCGCCCAGTGTCACTGCTGACCATGGGAACCTCACCATTGTGTCCGGTGAAGGCGGCTCTTCACGAGCTGCTCGGCAGCAAAGGACTGAAGTTTAAAGACAAAGTCCTAGCTCAGTTCCTTAATGAAGTGAAAACTATGGCTCCCTGGTTTGCAGTATCAGGAAATCTTACACTACCATGCTGGGATAAATTAGGAAAGGACTTAGATCAAGCATGGGAACAAAGCACTCTACAGGATAAAAGGGGCAAGACAGGGATAAGAGGAATCTGGAAAGCCATCTGCAGCTGTTTGACTAGCGAAGAGTGCCTCCCTGCGATTCAGGCAACTACAGAAGCCTTGGAGCAAGTGAAAGAGATAGGATCAGAAATTCGTTCTAACAGTTCAAGGCAGTCGAAAGAACAGGAGAAAGGAAAAACAACAGGACTGTATCCCAGTCTGAGGGATATTATAAAAAGCCAAGAATCTTGGACAGAAGATAGCTCAGAGGAAGAGTGGGAGATGGAAGAGTTAGAGGAAGCTATACAGGAACTGTTAGCCAAAATGAAGGAGTTAGAGGCTAAAAAGGGGAGGAGACCACCTAGCAAGAAGAAGGAGGAAGTGGGATGGGGCGAGGCAGGAAAGGCGGAGCTGAGTGCCTCGCGACCCTATGCGGAAGTCTCCAAGGCAGGAGGTTCTGAGTCACGACCACCTGGGGGCGTGCGAGAAACATCCTGCACCTTTTGTCCTCAAACTTGGCGGGAGGCGGCAGCTGCCTTCCCAGTTTTTGAAGGCGCTAATCAAGTGAGGATTTATGAGCCCTTAGATTTTAAGGTTCTTAAAAATTTAGCTGACTCTGTACAGGCTTATGGAATCAATGCCTCCTTTACTCAGGCTCAGGTAGAGAGGCTTACCCAGTCAGCCATGACACCAGCAGACTGGATGTCCACTGTGAAAGCCTGCCTATCTATGGGACAATATTTTGACTGGAAGTCCATATATACTGAATATACCCAGCACCAGGCTCGAGAGAACGCAGCTCAAGGTCAGGCTGCATGGAGCTTTGATATGCTTATGGGGCAAGGCCAGTGTGTCACCAAATAAATCTATAGAGTATTATCCAGCAGCCGTAGCTACATTGGCTATGCATGGAATTCAGCAGTGTTTGCAATTCTTTGGTGTTACACCTGAAAGTGTGATAGTGCCCTATTCGGTTCAGCAAGTGAAAGTTCTGTGTGGAACTATAGATGATTGGGCCATTTTGCAGTGCAGTTATGATGGCAATATTGATAATCATTATCCCAAACATCCTCTGTTATCATTTTTTTAAGGAACATCCAGTTATTTTTCCTAAAATTACTGCCAGTGAGCCTATTAAAGGAGCTCCTAATGTTTTTACATGGGTCTAAGACAGGATGTGGTGCCTATTTGGTGGAGGGAAAGGATCCTGTGTTATATCAATTTCATGCAAATTCTCCCCAAATAGTGGAATTGAAAATAGTGATTGAAGTGCTTGAACACTGTGATTTTGCATTTAATTTGCTTTCTGATTCCCATTATGTGGTTAATGCAGTAAAAGCTTTAGAATTAGCGGGACCCATTAAGAGCACCAGCACTGTGTGCACTCAGCTGCAGAGGTTACAAAAGTTAATTAGACAGAGAAAAGAGCGTTTTTATGTTCAACATATTTGCGCTTATACTAACTTGCCAGGACCTTTGATTGAAGGAAATGCCATAGTAGATCAATGGACCAGGATGGAGTATGCATTTTTAAGCTCCTCTTTGGAACAAGCTATTCAATTTCATAAAAATTTTCATGTTAATGCAAAGACCTTACAACAAAAATTTAAGCTGTCCCACGCAGATGCAAGACAAGTGGTCCTTAATTGCCCACAGTGTGTGATTTTTCATCATCCACCCAGTTTTGGGGTTAATCCCAGAGGGCTTCTGTCCTTAAAAATTTGGCAGATGGATGTGACTCATATTTCAGAGTTTGGTATCCTGAGATATGTGCATGTCTCTGTGGATACCTGTTCAGGAATTATTCATGCAACGCCTTTGAGTGGAGAAAAGGCTCGCAATGTCATAAACCATTGCTTGGATGCCTGGGCTGCTTGGGTAAAGCCACAGCAGCTTAAGACTGATCATGGACCCGCATATACAGCGCAACAATTTGTAGCCTTTTGTAAGCAAATGGATGTTTATGTCAATCATGGATTGCCCTATAATCCTCAAGGACAAGGCGTTGTAGAGAGTGCACGTCGCACCCTTCAAGAATACTTGCAAAAACAAAAAGGGGGAATTGGCCAAGGCCGTACCCCAAAGGAAAGAATATCTCTTGCCTTATTTACATTGAATTTTTAAAATTTGTATGCTCATGGCCATTCAGCTGCGGATCGGCATCGTGATTTCTGTGGGACCTCTCAGGGTCTCGTGAAGTGGAAGGATGTCTTGACGGGCACTTGGAAAGGCCCGGATCCCGTGCTAACATGGGCATGAGGTTCTGTTTGTGTGTTTCCTCAGGACCAACAGGATCCGGTGTGGGTGCCTGAGTGGCTGGTGAGAAAGGTTCAACATGATGCTCTTCTGGATGTGTCTGGTGATTCTGAGGATATCCATGGGGATAGCCAAGCCAAGATGGGGGATCCTGTCAGCATTCTCAAGACCGACGCTGCTACGCCATGATGCACAAGTGTTTCCCCGCCTTTTTATTAGCAATAAAAGTTTGGATTTACCCTATTTTCCTAGGAATTTAGAGTTAGCAGGCTTAGGGGAAGAACGAAATATTAGTCTATTCGGAAGTCCAGTTATGTTTTGGAACTCATGGGAGCATTGTATACTTGTGGATTGCCCACGATAGAGGACACAACAGAAATTATACTGATCATCAGTTTGCACCCTGAAATTTCCTTCACTGTTCCTCTCATGAAAGCTTCATTGGGTGCTGGGCTCCTATGCATTCGAAGTTATCCTTGAGACTTGTTCATCCCTCCACCATACTTACTCTCTTTGCTCTGACATTGGTAAGCCTAATCATCCTGCCTACACTGATGAATTGCTTTCATTAGTTGGTGCCTTGGATAATATATTGGAGTTGATACTATTCTCTTGTTCCCTCTTCATTTGAATATAAATTCCAGAAAAATAAGGAAGAGTTCTGATCTCCTATTTTTCTGGTAAGCTGGCACATGGTAGATAAAAATATTGGGGTGGGGTGGCAGCTTTGCATTACTGGAGATTGTTCTGCTTAGCCTTAACAAAGCAAGAGTACATAACATACAGCTTTTTCTTTGGGTGATGTGAGTGGGTCTCCTCTTCTATTTGATAATATTTGATAATGCCTTAGCTAATAGCAATGGCATGTCATACTCCAGCCCCACATGTATCTTAGCACAGGTGTTGAGTCCCATGCAGACTCTGCAGATACTAACTCAGTACACTGAGAAGATGTAGGTAAGATGTAGGTAATACCTGCTCATCTGTATGTGGGCTTCTAAAGATCTTTTTATTGGCCCTGGGCCCTTAAGTGTATACCAGAAGTCAGTGTCTGCTTCTATGTAGAAGTGCAGTTATGGTTATTATAGCTGTGTAGAACCGTATTTTCAAATTTAAATTAACCATACTGGAACAATTTAAAGAAGCACAGTATATGCAATCTACACAAAATATATGGAAAAACAAAAATGTAACATTTTACTGTATAACACCTAAGCCTAGTCCCACACCTTCACATAGTTTCTCTTTTAATTATCTATTTTTATTTTTCATTAATTAATTTATTTATTCATTTAATAACCTTGTCACTGCACACCCCCTCCTGGACTTCCTCACACTGTCACTCCCTCTCCCACACCAGCAATTTTCTCCACCCCTTTGTCCTCTGAGGATGGAGACCCCAGTTCTGTACCCCTCCATCTTATCAAATCATGTCTCTGCAGGGCTCCCACTGACTCCAGACAAAAAGGATAAGGATAGAGTGGGCAGATTTGTCCTGTTCCTGGTTTTAGTGGAATTACTTGAAGTTTCTCTCCATTTACTTTCAAATTGGCTATGTGCTTGCTGTTTATTGCTTTTACTATGTTTAAGTATGTGACTTGTATCCCTGATCTCTCCAAGACTTCTAATGTGGAGGTCTATTGAATTTGTCAAAGGCTTTTCATCATCTAATGAGATGATCATGTGATTTTTTCTTTCAGTTTGTTTATATGGGGGATTATGTGGATAAATTTCCATATATTGAACTATCCCTGCATCCCTAAGATGAAGCCTAGTTTGTCATGGTAAATTATGTTTTTAATGTAATCTTGGATTTGGTTTTTGAGTATTTTATTAAGTATTTTTACATCAATGTTTGTCTATTGTGTTGAGTTTTTAAAAGAACCAGCTCTTGGGTTTGTTGATTCTTTGTATTGTATTCATTGATTTCAGCCCTGTGTTTGATTATTTGCTGCCATCTACTCCTCTTAGGTGTGTTTGCTTATTTTTATTCTAGAGCCTTCAGGTGTGCCCTTATACTTCTGTATTAGTTTTATCCAATTTCTTTATGATGATGTTTAGTGCTATGAACTTTCCTCTTTATACTGCTTTCATCATGTCCTATCAGTTTGGGTATGTTGTGGCTTCATTTTCACTGAATTCCAGAAAGTCTTTTATTTGATTCTTTATTTCTTTTGATGATGTAGTCATTGAGTATATTGGTAAACTGTGACTGCATTCTACCATTGTACTAAGAGCATTCTTATAGCTAAATTTAAAAGCCAAGGGATTCTTTTTTGGCAGAAGATATTTCAAAACAGTGAAAACATGATGCTGCTATGTAGGAACTAACAATTACACTTATGCAGATTTACAATGGAAGAGAATGAATGGGGAAGGCAGAAGTACAAAAGGTACAATTGGAAAAGAAAATGACACTGGAAAACATTATGCTACCGCTAAAGGCTTGTGTTGGGAGAAATGCTAAAACTGTTAATGGAATTGTTATTAAGGGGAGGCCCAATTTGCACTGAAGTAAAGGGAGGTGTGCCCTTGGAATAAGACCCCACCCAGATACTCTTGCTACCTGTGAGGTAGAGGACAGAAGGTCTTTCCTGCTCAACAACAAATAGAAACTTCCTCAAATGTGGCTTAATAATCTGTAATAAACTGGCAGACAAACTTTGCAATGTCATCTACCTGGCAAGGATGTAGGAATGAAGGGACCATGGAATATTTTTCTGTAGTGTCATTGAGACTTTGAGACCAGTCCTTATAAAGAGTCCCTGGAAGGCTACTGAGTAAAGCTGTAAAATTAAAGTCTGGGCAGTATTGGAAGCCCCAAAGTTGTTGAAAATGTTAATGCCATAGGATATCTGCCAATGCTACCTGCAATCAGGAAGTACACAGCCAACGAGAGAGGTCTATGATGTGGGCAGCAAAGCTGGATGGGCAAAACCATCTAAACTCCATGACAACCAATATAAATCTATATGATCTGGAGTTTTCTACTGAGTTTATTTCTTGTTTTGGTCTAGTATATCCTCACCATGTCCCCATCCCTCCCTTTTGGAATGGTAATGTATTTTATATGCCATGGCACATTGTAAGTTTTTAATTTGCTTTCTGATTTTACAAGGAGATTCATGGAAGAAATTCCCTTGAGTCTAAGAGGTGACTTTAGACTTTTAAAACAGTGTTCAGACTGTTAAAGATGATAGGGACATTTGTAAGTTGAACTAAGTGCATTTTACACTGTGATTCGGCCAGAAGAGAATTATGGAGTTCAAGGAGTGGAATGTGGTATTTCAAATGTTGACCTACCCACTCCATTTCAAACATTAAAATACTTTCTAATATACAAATAACTAATACATTCCACGAATGGGATTTTATGCATTGTAATATAAATTCAAAAAGCCCATGTCAGAGGAGCTCATGGGCCTTAAAGTACAACGTTCTATTGTTATTTTTCTAAACAGCCATGTTGTCAAACTGCTTTCTCAATATTTATGTTTATACTTATAGATGTATACTGCTCTCACCCTTGAATCTTTTTTCAATCTAGTGGTTAATGCAGAGGATTATAACAGGCCAAAGTCCTGAGAGTGACTCTGAAAGCTGAGCTATAAGTGTGTCTTCTCCATCAAACTCTCCTCAATCTGGATTCAGGGAATACCACTTGAAAAGAGGGCAGAAATAGTATAAGAGCCAGAGGAATATGGAGAAAGTTATAAAATCCTGCCTTCTAGATTTCTCATGGCCATTGCACAGTAGCTATGGTTACCTTTTCTGCACACGCTCACACAAGAGCAATCCAGTTAGGACCCCACTATACATAAGAGAGGTGTTCCAGAGGTCCCACCCCTGTCAAAGTAACTATAGGCATCTGATAACTAATGAGGAAGGGACATGTTTCTTTGCAAGTCTTATCACTGATAAGTTCCTCAGGTTCTAGTAGATGGCCCCACACCCTTGTACACATTAGCAGTATTAATGGGAGTCTGTGATAGAGACAAGTTACATTCTTCACTAGAGGTACTGGAGGTAGGTAATGGGAGGTTGGTATGATAGAAGTAGACTGCAAACATGTATGAAATGTTCAAAGAATAAATTTAAAATATTATTTAATAAAGGAGAAAATAATCAAATAAATAATCAAATAAAATAAAAAATAGGCATGAAATGATATCACTTATAGAGTAAGGATTATTGTTGATTATTATGTTAGATGGCCCAGACTTCTAAAGTCAGCACCAATTTTCATGCATATGGAATTTTGATAAAAGATGGCATAAAAGTAAAAAGATGAGATTTAGGGATGTGATGAGTAAACAGAAGAGAGTGTAAAAGAGGAAGTCAGTATTCTCAAACCACGTTATATACATTATAAAAATAACTTAAAACTCATCACATTGAGACAGGCATAATTGTGGATGTCTTTAATCCCAGCACTCACAAGAGAGAGGCCAGGAGATCTCTATGTACTAAATACTAGCTCGGTCTACATGAACTGCATGATCCTCATGATCTCTATGAAACAAAGATTCAACCTTGTCTCAGTAGCTGTGGTATTCATAGCTTTCCACACCTGTGTCCAAGGCAAGTTTGTGAGACCCTGACTCAAAAACAAATAAACAAAAAAATCATCACTTCAGGAGATGGCTATATTTAGGCTGGCTTGCCCTTCCTTCAGTCTCTGCTCCATAGTTAATCTCTGCAACTCCTTCCATGGGTATTTGGTTCTCCCTTTTAAGAAGGAATGAAATGTCCACCTTTTGGTCTTCCTTCTTCTAGAGTTCCTTGTAGAATGTGGGTTGTTCTTCCTGTATTCCAGACTTCTGTGCTAATAACCATTTATCAGAGAGTGACAGAATCTGACTAACACAGATGTAGAGGCTCACAGCCATTCATCGATCTGAGTACAGGGTCCCCAGTGAAGGAATTAGAGAAAGGACCAATGGAGCTGAGGGGTTTGCAGCCCCTTAGGAGGAACAACAATATGAACTAACTAGTACCCTCGGAGCTCCCAGGGTCTCAACCACCAACCAAGGACTGCACATGGAGGGGTCTGATTATTCAGGCAGCATGTGTATGGTAGAGGATTGCAAAGTCAATCATCAATAGGAGGAGAGGACCTCGGCCCTTTTAAGGTTCTGAGCCCCAGTGTAGGGGAATGCCAGGGCCAGAAAGTGGGAGAGGGCGGGGTGGCAGGCATGAGGAAGGGGGAGGCAACAGGGGTTTGGTTTTGTTGTTTTTGTTTGTTTCTTTGTTTTTTGGAGGGAAAACTGGGAATGGAGAAATTCACATGTAAATAAAGAAAATATCTAAAAAAATAAAAAAAAAATCATCACTTCATATAATTACTATACACGAATAAGAAAGAAACAGTTAACATTATCTTCCAGAGTAAAGAAGATATAATTCACAAAGGGCCAAAGGAACTTTAGCACTTATAGAATTAGTTTCTATCATTTAATCCTAGTGATTTTTAAGTGAATACTTTAATAATATTCATTAAATGCAATATATATATAAGTATACATAATATAATATAATATAATATAATATAACATATAAGGTATAATACTATATACACATTTATTTTAATGGTGATTATTATATATATATTATTTTCCTTAGAAGTTATCTCAGTTTACATTAGTATGAATAAACATTTCAGTGACAAGAATAGTAGCTCAGATTCAGAAGTTTCCAAGTGGTACACCAGTCTAAGAACTCAACTTCACATACAATAGTCTGAGAAGCACATCTACTAAAATTGGTAATGTAGCAGCAGAACACTAAGTTCTTACTACTTGAATCTATTTCTTCACAATAATCACCAGATATAAAAATATCTCTCAGAGTAACTGGCTACAATTAATTAAGCTTAATACTTTGTCTTAAAGGTTTTCTAAGAACAAAAACACAGGTGAAACATTTCAGATGAAAATAGAGGACAATGTATATATACAATTAAATGTGGAGCCCACTTCATTTTAGAACACCATATATTTGGATGAAATTTTCTAGTTTAACTTTTATAGATTTTAATACAAGTATTGTATTTACATCATTTCCATCACCCTATATATGTAAGTATCCAGCCCCTATGGAAAACAGATTGATGCCACACAATTAAAGCTCCATATTAAAGGCCATTCTGAACACTTTCTTCGACTTTTATACCTCACATAAACTTGATCTTCCTCAACAAAGAGGGGTCCAAAGCCCTTTTCTCCAACTAGAATCTATAGCTATTTTGTCTATCTGATATCAGTGAACCACTGAGTTAGGAAGAAAAAAAATAAGGTAACTGCATAGTTGATATCAATTTAAGAATATATTGAAAAAAATTAAACAATGAAGAACAAATTACAAAATGATGAGCGAACTATGTGGGAAGAAGGAAAAGCTGGTAGTGTATATGAAATTTGAGCAAAGGAAGGAATTATAGTGTTGACTTCATAATAGAGGGACAAGGGGTAATGGTGAATGGAATGTATAGTACAAAAGTAGTACAAGAACAAACTCTGAGTGCTTATACCACAAAATATGACATTTAGGAGATAGTTCCACTCATTATCCAACATACATTATATAACACATATATGATGTATCAGAACATCTCTTCTTATAAAAATATATGTCTTCATGTATCAATGAAAATAAAAGGTGTATGACAAACACAAGGATGGATGGAAATCTCAGAATGGTGACTCCAATGTGTACATAAGAAGCCAGAAGACATGAATATGAGGCTAATGAACCCTACCCTGAAGTAAGCATAACCAGTTCACTGGTGGTATGTATGAGACACAGTATCTGTTTACCCTTACTATCAGCTGAAAATTCAAAAATTATTGAAGTAAATACAAAAATAACATCAAGCTATACATAGTGGTTCATACCATTAATCTCAGTACTTAGGAGGCAGAGGTAGGCTGATCCTTATTAGTTCAAGGTAAACCTTGTCTATTCTAGAACACCTAGATCTACATAGTGAGACAATTCCTGTCAATTTTTAAATGAAAATAATCCTAAATAAAGAATTTTTTCATGAGGTGAAAAATGGAGAAAATGCCTTTGCTCCAAAAACTACAAGCTATCCAAGTGAAAAGAATAGTGTTACACTGAATTTTAAAAATTTGGGAAAAGATAGCATGTGCAAAGAGAAATACAGAAACAACATATATGTATAAGTTTTGGAGATCCCTTTTCCAAGATTATAAAGATCAAGAAAAGAGGTTAGTGTAACATCCAAGATATATTCAAGAAGGTCAGATTAAAATATCTTTAAGTTGCCTATTCAGAGATAATATATCACATATGCCAATCAAGGAAGAGACCTAGGCAGGTAAAGAGAAGCAGAAAATGAATCATTTTTTTCTGCTGAGGATATTTCTCAGCACTCCTTTCATATCCCGATTCCTCAAACTATAAATAAAGGGATTCAGCATGGGTGTGACAACAGTGTACATCATAGCCACAATGGCATCCTTGTCATTAGTATTATTAGATGAGGGGACACAATATAATCCAATGACAGATCCATAGTACAAGGAAACCACACAGAGGTGAGAGCCACATGTGGACAAGGCTTTGCGGATTCCCTTGATGGAGGGAGTTTTCAGAATGGTGACTCCAATGTAGCCATAAGAGACCAGAATGCATATGAATGGCAGGGTAATGACCACATTACCTAAAACAAGTATGACTAACTCATTGATGGTGGTGTCTGAGCTGGACAGCTTCAGCAAGGCAGAGAGGTCACAGAAGTAGTGGGGGATGGTGTTGCCTCTAAAGTGAGATAGATGAGCCAAGAGAAGAGTGTGCACAAGAGCATTGGCTAAAGATAAGGCCCAGCATATTACTACAAGAAGAACACAGAAGCTCAGATTCATGATGATGGTATAATGCAGAGGATGGCAGATGGCCACATACCTGTCATATGCCATGGAGGGTAGAAGAAAGCTATCAATGCTTCCAAAAACTATGAAAAAATACACCTGGGAAACACACCCCATATATGAGATGGACTGACTGTGTGTCAGCATATTCACAAGCATCTTTGGAACTGTGACTGATGAGAAAGAAATGTCTGTGAAGGCCAACTGGCTGAGAAAGAAGTACATGGGGGTATGGAGGTGAGAGTCCAGCCTGATGAGCAGAATGATAAGTAGATTCCCCAGCACAGTTGTCAGATACATGGCCAGGATCAAGGCAGAGTACACGGCTTGGTTCTCTGCTCGAATGGGGAGCCCCAGGAGGATGAACTCAGACACAGTGCTGTCATTATCCCTCCTCATGCTCTTCCTTTTCTGCTGTGAGTAAAAGGAGAAATGGGAAAGGAAGAGAAGCAGTTTTGACTAATACAGCATGGGAACATTTTATGAATCATCAGTACTAAAAATAACATTAAAACATTGGGGGTTTTAATCCAAGTATGAGGACTTTTGTCATAGTAATGAGTAATATTTAGAAAGAGACACAATTTGCTAACGTTGAAAATGATGAATGTTTTTTAGAGGGAAATTAGGAAATTCAGAACAATTATCAAATCAGATCCAGTTCCATCTTAAAGTACCTGGATTTCACCAAGACAATTTGAAATTAAGGAATTAGCTTACTTAGGTAAATTGTTCCCAGCAAATCAAGAAATCAATATGATTTTAATGATTGTTCATCTGTTTTAACCTTTCTTGAATGCACTTGCATAAGGGTTTCTACAAATTAAATTCAAGTAATATAATCCACGGGGCTTCTTTGGATCAGTAAAATATAAGGATCTGGGGGAAATTAGTAAAGGTAGCATGTGCAGATGATCAATGCTTTAAGGGCATTAAGTCTGTACCAACAATGCATTGTACCAATAACAGCATGTAAGTAGCTATGAGTTCCTCACATTGTAACAGTTTTTCAATGTGGTCACTCTTTCATTACTCTTCCTACACTGCATCAAATGACCCTGATTCCATGTTACCATTCTCCGCACAAACCTAAGCATTGCATTCAAGGACACAGAACACCTGGAAATACTAATATTAATGCCACTATTAGATCAGACAAGGCTATTCCTTGGATCTTCCTAGCAAAAGCAAATTTCACCTGTTTGATTTTTAATCTAGGTTTTTAAGCCAAAGGATATTTTTGTATGAATTTATTACATGTTTTCTCTGTTGCTAACCTGACATTCTCTTTTTTGTGTAATCATTTCCAACACAAGTGAGCAATCACTAAACAGGAAGAAAAGGAACATGATAAATTTAGAGTAGATATCATAGCTGCTGAGAGAATTCTGTGATTTTATGTTATTTGAAGACTTGTTTATTGGCCAGTTTGTCTCTGTAATTTGCAACAATCACCATTTGCCTCTTTACTCTTTCCAAGCCTTAACTAAGCTATGAAGTCTTCCATCTTGGTCAATACCATCTTTAAAATGACTATCATCAATCAAACTCTGCAGAAAAATCAGTAAATGTGATATTATTTGAAATTAATTAAAATTCATTTCATTATCATTTCTGTGTCAATAATAATTACTTTAGCACTCTGAAAATTTTAATTATCTATCTGTTCCCAGGTAGATGGTTTCTAATATTATGTTATTTTGAGCAATATTGCAATAACCAATATTACTCTTATGGTATTTTATATAGTATATATGATATATTCAGAAAGTACTTTAGAGAATTAGAAAGACATGGTTTGAGAAATATCAGGTCATGAGAGGCCAATGTGATGAAGAACATGATATATGTTCTCTGAAGATTCTGTGCTGGAAGAACCTACATAGAAAGATTATAAAAATGAGCCTCTGTGTAAGCATTTGGAAGGACAGTGCTAGTTTTGAAAAACAAGAAAAACACAAGGTAACAGAAGATCATGGAAAATCACAGAATTGTAAATTTTGGAAAATATATGAGTGTCTGGCAGATGTAATGTCTAATTTCCTGTGGAGGAAAAGTTTCCATCTGTTCAAGAACAGTAAGTAATACTTAGGAAAAATAAAGTAGCAGAAAATAGCAAATAGCTGGGTGGCTACAAGGTAGAAAGTGTATTGGAGAAGCCAAGACACCTAGATAGCATAGGAACAACAGTGGTTATTATGGCAAAAGTCACAGAGGTTTGGGAAGAAGTTGAAAAAATACAACAGAAATTGTGTGCTGACATTAAATCTGAGCAAAGAAGTTGATTTTTCCTATTTTTGTCAAAAATGGATAAGTTTAAGTAAAATATTCTGGGAAGAGGATTTTGAGGGAGGGGTGCTATTTTAACTCAAAGGTTGGTCAAGTTCTCAGTGCAAAGTAAATTGCTCTATAAAAAACTATTTGGCATTTGATGGTATAATTCTTGAAATTTGAAATGCATGCTGACAAGAGAGACAATGGAGAGAGAGAGAGAGAGAGAGAGAGAGAGAGAGAGGGAGAGAGAGAGAGAGAGAGACCCAAACATATACAGTGATACAGAATTTTGTATATTCTATGCCCTCATCTGACAAGGTAACTTAAAAGGTGAGCATAAATACCTTTAGCTAAGAAGCTTGGGAAAATTCTTCCATTTATCTCAAAAAGAAAAAAAAGCCCACAATATATGGAAAGAGCTGAGTCATCTGAAGTAATCATATATGCATTGCAATAATCAGTAGTCAGTTCAGAATCAGATAGGACAGATATATGGACATGTACATTGTCCATGTCTCCTGGGAACTCTATGTGAGCCCTAATTACAAAAACCATGTAGAGAAACTATGATGCAATTCCTGTCCCTAAATCCAAATTAGAGGAATACAGAATAAAATAGTTACTTTGTCATGGACTCCCATAGGGAAAGAATTATCTTGAAGCAAGCATGAGATTCCTTCACCTTTGAGAAACAATGGTGGCAACCTTATCAAGATTTCCCCATCATTTTGTCCTGTTCAAAACAGTATGGGAAAACATATTTTTTTATATTTATACATTATTATCTAGCACTGAATGCTGAAACCTGTTGAAGTCCTAACAACTATAGCTCTATTTGAAAATGATGCTTTTAATAAACTAATGAATATTAATGACAATATTTAAGAGTTTAGTGTTTTACTTAAAATAGATACCAGAATGCCTCTGCCATCCCTCAAACTGAGGCCATAGGAAGCAGAAAGCAGTCTATAGTCAAAGTTACTGACTGTATTGTACCATCAGAAGGCAACAGAGAAAAATCTTTGTATTAATCCTTTCATTTTGAACTTCTAGCTTCCAGAACAGTGGAAAATGTAATTCCATTAAGCTACTATGTTGCATATTGTTCTGACAGTGCATGGTTATAATCAATGAAAGTATCTGCTTATATATAAAAATATGAGTAGAAATTCTCTGCTTTACTAGAAGTCTAACAAACTGGTAAAAGCCCAAGTAGGTTTTCCGGCCTCCAAATGTCTCCTCTCTCACTATCTCAGTGCCTCCACCCCCAGTCCCTTGCTGTGGTGATAAGAATATCCTGGGCCCATAGGCAGTTGTGCTGTTAGGAGTCCTGGCCTCGTTGGAGGAAGTGTGTTACTCTGAGGATTGGCTTTTAGTCTCTGCACAGTGTGGAAGAATCAGTTTTCTCCTAGCTGCAGTGATACCAAGATGCGGAACTCTCAGCTTCTCCTTTGCCTTGCTTCCTTGAGCTGCCATGCTTCTGCATCAATGATAATGGACTGAACCTTTGAACATTTAAACCAGCCCCAATTAAATGTTGTCTTTTATAGAGTTGCCTTGGTCATGCTGTCTCTTCACAGCAATGAAAACCCTAACCAAGATGCTTGCCCTCCTACTTGCTGCTTCCCAGCCCTCAACAGGGGCATAGACTCCCTCGTCCTAATAGAAACAGGACAGACTGGGAAACATTCAGGTAGACTGCCTGCCTGCCAGGCTCTTCCTACAATGTCTCCAGTTTCCTACTCTTCCAATTGCCATAACCTAGTCCCCAGCTGTGTGTAGATGCTCTAATATACCAGAGACTATCCTGGGCCAAAGGATCCCAGATCTCCTGGAGGATTTTCAGACTGATAGTAGAGGTAGGCTACTTGACTGTCAAACTCCCCTAATATCTATTTTAGCATCTGTCCCACAATAAAACCCCATCCCATGCCTTTTATTTGACATGTCACAACAACAAAATGGGAAAGAGACTACATACTCCACTAAAGACCAAGCAGATTTGAAGTTTAGGAATGCTGCTTGCTGGGTAACATCATTCACTCCTTCACTACCATGGGGTCCCTCAACACTGTGCCTCCCTACTTATCTTTCCTCAGCCTACAACAGGGGTGCTGTCTCCTGATCTACCAAAGTCCACACAGACTCAGAATCCCAGACTCACAGACTAGAAGACAAGAGAGACAAAAGAAACCGAGGTAAAAAACACCCAGCCAACAAAGCCAAATTCAGAAATCAGTACCTACAAATTTAATTACTCTATCCCAGATGTCTAGAAGCCAGTGTAGGAACTCAAAAAACCTCTGACAATGCATATGGTCACCTCTAGAACCCACCTCTATCACTACAAGTAAGCTCTGTATATTCCAACAAAAAAGAAACTTAAAGAAAAAAACATAAAACCAGCTTTACAAAGATGATTGACATTTTTAATCAGGAATTAATAAATCCCTTTAAAATTCAGACAAACATAAACATAAAATTGGAGGAAATGATTAAGTCCATTTTAAAGGCCAAGAAAAGCTGTCTTTTCTCTTCTTCATTTTCTGGTCCCTACTCCTATTACTAATGCTGATATGTACTCCATTCCCATGGCCACCACTCAACCTTTATCCCTGGTGGACTGCTGCCACCTGTGATGACCAGAGAAGCTCTCTATTCCCAGTCCACTGGCAGCATAACCCTCAGGGAAAGCATTGAGGAATTAGGTCCTTCCTGTCCCTTCTGTACTCCATCGTCTAGTCTACATCTCTACCTACAAACCTAGATCCTCACAACATTCCCCCAACCACACATCTGCCTGCATCCCTATGTCTTATGCCATTGTGGACAATTGGGCCTAGAGCCATCAGAGTCCACCATCTCTGCCTGCATCCCTAAAGGTCTACTCCTACTAAAGATACCCAGACGTCTGAAGACATTAGGGACTCCCATTCTTCCAATTATCCTGGAAGCTTCCTAAAGCCCAAAACAAAGAGCTCTACCAGCAGTCATAGAGTCCTGTTACTATAAGTCCAGTGCCCCACTCTCTTAGTCTCCTTACCCCAGCACTCAATAGACAGATTCTGTGATACAACAGACTCCAGCCTGCTTCAAAAATTCCCAGCTTAACTTGAAATCTCAAAGACTGGAAAGAAACCCAAGTAGGCTAACTCTCCTCAAAACCTCCCAACTATGTAAATGTCCTCATACTCTATCCCAAGTCTTAGACCCTCCTACTTGCTCTGCTCTGGCCCCAACAAGGACATAGATTTCCTACTCTACAAAATCTGAGAGGCTGATATATATCCAAGTAGGCTGTCCTGACAAATTTGTTTACTCTGTCTATGACTACCCTACCTTCATTTGCCTACCCCTTCTAGTTGCCATACATCAGCCCATACTCATGAGACATAATGAAAGTAGTGCAAAAAGGAAAGTTCATAGCACAGACTGCCTTCATAATCAAATTATAGAGATCGCACACTAGCAACTTAACAACACACCTGAAACATCTAGAGTAAATAGAAGCATACAAAGCCAAGAAGAATACACAGCAGAAAATAATAAAACTCCTGGCTGAAATCAACAGAATAGAAACAAAGAGACCAAAACAAAGAATCAATGAAAGAGTTCATTTTAATGGCTCAATAATCACTGAAGGAAGATCCCAGACTCAAAAGTATGCAAAAGCAAGGAGTATTTATTCTGCAGAAAAAAAAAAACAGTATGCAGGAGTCAGTCATTTATTCAAAATTGTGACCTGGGTCAAGCTTGCAGGCTTCTCTTCAGTTTAGCTAGGAAAATATGAGGGATGGTTAGGTCTTTTTAATATAATTGGCTAAGTAAGCAGCAATTACATTAGCACATTTGTAATATGTTGTTATATTAGTTTACCATGTTTAGTCAGTTTACCATTTTAGAGAAATTTCAGGAACTCTCTCAGTCCTTGGGCTGGTTATCTCTCTCAGCTAGATGTCAGGGCCACTGCTGACTAATGGTCCACTTTTGTATTTTTTCTGAAAAGCCTTGTCTTCTTCTCTGAGAAAATGAAACCTAGGCCTTGCTATAAAATGGAGTAAGTTTCAGTCAGACTTCTCATTTCCCCTTTTAGTTAGGTTCTATCTCAAATCTTTGAGTAGGGTTTAGTGGTTGACATTGACATTTTGTTGTCATGAGTTAGACTGTGGTTATTCATTTATTGGCAAATTTATACAGGTGTTTAGAATGTAGGGTCCACAAATAAGATCAAATAACAGTAACTATAATGGTCCTGCCAATGTGGAAAGGATGGTGCTGAACAATGGAGAGCAATTAAAAAGAGATTTATGTCAGTTTTTAGATTGTTGTTTCTTTTTTTCTTTATCTTATAATCTTTTTTAATACCAGGGACATTGATTCTTTGATGTCCCCAGAAGGCTTGGCATCAAACCAGCATTGTTCTCCTGGGCAAATTATAGCATTCTCTCTTGTAATAACAGGAGGCCAAGCCTGCTTATATTTTGGAGGACAACTACTGCTAGAGAAGACATGGAAGCCTCAAGGTGTGAGACAGATTTTTCTAATTCAGAAAAGTCAGCATCTATGACCAATCTCAAGGATCTATAATTGTTGTCCGAGAGGATCAGGGATGAGATGCCAAGTCCTACCTCCCCAACAACATCAAATCTCAATAGTGTTGGTATTAAAATTGTTGCTATTGCCACTTTTATTTTGTTTGGGTGGCAGAAAGTGAAGGATAGCCAGGTGTTTATGTCTTCATCTCCATATGTGCTGATGGTTGCCATAGGCACAAAGCTTATTTACATACTAATATACATATTCTATTTCATTTTCCCCCTTTGGAAATGTTTGCTATGCCAAGGTCAATGACTCCATGATAATCAGGAACAACAGGATTCTGGGAAGCAAGAATATGTCTGATGATCCTCAGCAATATAGCAACATCATGACATTCATGACACCCCTTGGGCTGTAGAAAGAACCCTGAACACATGAGTTTGATAATACATAAATGAGTGTGATAACTGTTCTTTAAAGGATTTCTCATCTATGCACAATATAAGGGTGAAATATGAATTGTACTAGGCTCTTTATGGACCTGAACAAACAGAGGCAGCTTTACTAAATCATGCTGTGCCAGGGAAATGTTAGTGGTCTCCAAAAACACAGACAGAATCCAATCCGATGCAACTCACAGCAGGGTCTTTATTCTATTTGAGATAGCTCACCCCCACTGCAATGCATTACTGTCACACAGGACAGTTTTGGTGTGGGAAAAGCCCTGAATATCTATTGGGGCAAGGCTTTTTACTAAGCAGCAAGCAGGGTGTACATGTGCAAGCATCTAATTGGAAAGCTACCACGAGCTTTAACATAATTGGCTGATGCTGGGAGTCATATCATAAACTTAACTTCTGCTCTCCTCTGCACTGGTGGTCCTTAAGCAAGGTGGGATTATAATCTGGGGGTGCAAATTTGTTGGGGTAATACCCTGAAGATGCTTGTCTTATTGACGGTGTCATGTGGAGATACTAGTCTTGTTGTGGATTAGCCTAGAAACTGGAGCTAGGCTCCAGTGTTTGGGGTAGGGGACAACTTTGAAACTAATGGTAGGTACGAACTTGTTAGTTTACCTGAGTTCAAACTGAGGTCAGGTTCTCTAAAATGGAGTCTGAACTTAAAAGATTTGGCATCTTAAAAGATTTCTCCTTCCTAGAAAGATACTAGGAAGGAGATATGACTTAGTCAATAGAGGTGAAATCCTAGAATAGTTAGAAAATATGTCTCAGATAGAGTATTCTATATTATTAGTGCTAAAATAGTGTTCTTAATGGAAGCAGTCAAAACTAAATTTGATCCAGATATTCTACTCTCTAAAGGAGGTATTTATATGTAAAATCCAAGTAGAAGATGAGGATGGACAAAAGTCTGGTATCAAGAAGAAATATAGGTTTGCTGAATCCTTTGAGACATACCCCGACAAGTGTGCAATCCCTGGTGGACCTTCATTCTCCTGATGCCACTCCATCCAAATTTATCAGATCTTTGAGTCCTTAACCATACAGGTTAGCTTTGCAATAGAAGAAATTGATACATTAGTCAAAGTAAATGTTACATCTAAAAATTTTGGACAAAAAAATCCATAAATTCTTGGATACCATGGAATGATGTAACCTGAGAATAATAGGTCAAGAAGAAGGTGAAGAGTCATAGCTCCAAGGCTTAGAATATAATTTCAGCAAAATCATCAAAAAAAAAAATCCCAGTGAAAAGAATGAGATGCTGATAAACATACAAGATGCTTATAGAACACCAACTAATCTGGACCAGAAAAGAAAATCCTCCCGCCACATAATAATAAAAACACAAAATCCAAAGAACAAAAAAATATTAAAAGTAGCAAGTGAAAAAAAAAAACAGGTGACATATAAAAGCAGTCATATTAGAATTACATCCAACTGCTCATGAGAGACTTAAAAAAGTGACAAAGTCCTGGACAGATATCTTGCGCTCCTTTAAATACCACAGAGACCAACCTAGACTACTATACCTAGCAAAACTCTCAATCACCCTTAATGGAGAAAATAAGGTATTTCAAGACAAATCCAAATGTAAATAGTATCTATATGGAAGTCCAGTTCTACAGAAAATACTAGAAGAAAAATTCCAACAACTACATGAAAGAAAGCACAAGAAGTATGTAATTCTATACCAGCAAAAGCAAGAGAAGCATACACATACACACACACACACACACACACACATACACACACACACACACACAGTCACTACCAACATGAAAATAACAGAAATTCACAATCACTGGTCATTAATATTTCAACATAAATGGCCTCAATTCCACAATAAAAAAACCACAGACTTACAGATGTTAAAACTAAACCCATCATTCTGCACACAAGAAACAAACCTCAGCAATAATGATAGATGTTATCTCAGAGTAAAGGAACTAGAAAAATATTTTCCAAGGAAATAGACCCAAAAAACATGCTAGAGTAGGCATTCTAATATCTACAATAAATAGGCTTTCCACCAAAATTAATCAAAAGAGACAGGTAAGTTCACTTAATACTCGTCGAAAGAAAAATCTACCAAAGTGATATCTCAATTCTGATTTATATTCCCCATACACTGAATTTTAATACAGAATTCCACTAGACCTTTAAAGAAGAGCAAATACCAATACTCCTCAAACTATTTCACAAAATATAAAGAAAAAAGACACTGCCAAACTCATTCTATGAAGCCACAGTCACCCTGATTCCTAAACCACACAAAGACTCAACAAAGAAAGAGAATTTCAGATGGATTTCTCTTATGTACATTGATGTAAAAACTACTCAATAAAAGTCTTGAAAACTGAATCCAGAAACACATAAAAAACATCAGCTATAATAAGCAAGTAGGCTTCATCCCAGTGATGCAAGGATGGTTCAATATATGAAATTCTCTCACTGTAATGTACCATATAAACAAACTGAAGCAAAAAAAAAAAATAACATGATTCTCTGATTACATGCTGAAAAAGCCTTTGACAAAATTAAAAATCCCTTCAAATTAAAAGTATTATGTTGGAGTCCAGAGCCAACATGAAAAGAA
>NW_022196897.1:24499400-24500224 GCF_008632895.1 Mastomys coucha | reverse complement strand
ATCTACTTGGCAATTAAAAGTAAAAAGCTGCCAGTGAGTAAAAACCTACAGGAGCCCCTTTTCTTGGGCAAGGTGAGGCAATACGCCATATAAAAAATGAATTTTCAAAACAAGCGAGAGGCACTACACCTTCAAACCTGAGCAAAACAAGGTATGATTAAAAAAGGAGGCGAAGGTATGATTAAAAAAAGAGGCGAAAATTGAAAATGAGTAAAATCGTACATAATCAAAAGGCAAAACATATCTCTAATAAGCAAAACTGGAGCAAAGATGTTCTCAGGGAGGAGTCCATATCCTCTTACTTAGAGATGTATGACTGTATTAGTCAATTTTAAAAGGAACATGAAATATGTATAAAAAGGAAAAAGACAATAACCAAATAATAAATCATTTAAGTATAACAAATCAGACTTAAGAGTCTGAGAAGAATAAGTCACATGTGAATAAATTAACATCAATTTAGAAATCAAAATCATATATTAAAATTGACTAAAAATAGGTAATAAAAAACTCAGATAAGTAAGTATCTAAATGTCAATAAAAGGATAGAACATGTGACACAGCATTGGTAAAAATGGCCCAGCAGGCCAGAGCAGTGACCGCTCTCCCGAAAGTCCCGAGTTTGGATCTCAGCAACCACAACCACTCACAGTGACATCTGACAATATGATTATAAACTCAGTGGATTACACTGAAGCAAGCAAGGTAAGTGAAACCTTGATATCAATTTAGGAGATAAACACGATAGCTTATGGTCATCTGTACAATCACAGTGTAAAAATACACATCTATTAGTATATAGTAACAACCGAATTAATGTTTGA
>NW_022196897.1:24498159-24498334 GCF_008632895.1 Mastomys coucha | reverse complement strand
CTGGGGCAGGAGCCCGCAGGGCCAGGCGGCTCGCAGCGGCGGCGCGGCCGAGCGGTGACCTCCATCCTCGCACTCGGCTGCCCGGACACAGCGACCAATCTAACCCAGGCCCCCCAAGATCTGTTTGTTACAACCGTACACCTCAAGACACAGAGAGACCCAGCCTAGAGACGCT
>NW_022196897.1:24495287-24498095 GCF_008632895.1 Mastomys coucha | reverse complement strand
CCCCACCCCCTCTGCTGTTCTGGCACACAGGGACCCAAAACCTAGGACAGCAAGATCCTCTTGCTAACTAGAAGCTGCAGGCACCCCTAAGCTTCGGGACCTGGGCGACCAAGCCTCTAGCGATGCCAGCGTCTCAGCTCAAGGCGGTGGTGGTGCCCTGAGCCCCTCTCGGGCCGGGCAGACGAAGATCGACTGAGAATCGCCAGCTTGTAATTTATTGAACAGCCACTAGATGGCGTGTGCGGGCAAACATGTGGACATGTGAGAGCATGCGCACTGTTAAGGCCGCAAGATCACTTGGGAAATGTAGTTCCTCGTAGTGCCGCGCATGCGCACTGGTAAGGCCGCAAAGTCACTTGGGAAATGTAGTTCAAAGGGGCACCGGAGCGGCGCCTGGGCGGCCATGCTGCCAGGGCCGCACGGCAGGGAGCTCAGGGAGCGGCAGGCTGGGCACGCCTGCCCTGCGCCGCCTCCCATGGGGCAGCCTCGTAGCATCCCTGCCAGGCCCCGGCCCTCCGCGCTCTAGACAGCCTCGATGGGGGAACCCCGGTGCGGGCGAGGGGCGCGGGGCATGGGCGCGCAAGGGCGGGGAGCGCACCACGTGGGGAACACGGAGCTGGGGCACGCGCGCTGGGGACGCGGCTCGCAGGCTTGCCTTCCCTAGTGTCCGCGTAGCCCTCGCCACATCACAAAGACCCCGGCCTGCGAGTGACCACAGAGCAAGCAGCAGCGCCCGGAGAGTCGCGAACCGCGCGACCCCCGCTGACTGGCAGATCTGATGCCGGATTCTTGCGCACTCTCCCGGGCCTGCCCGCCCTGCGCACGTTGTAATACAGACACAAAGACAAGACTTCTCACTCATACCACGATACAAATTTCACATGTAACAAGAAAACACATAAACATATATCTAGCAACTCTGAGCACCGAGCGGAAAACCCAGGGGGAAGACTGCCTCTACCGCGGTCCAAATCCCTCAGAACCAAATCTGAGCACTCAGCCTGAATCGGCCGACTACCCTGAACCCCAGCTAATCCAGCTGGACACCTTGCATGCCAGTCTCCTCGGCAGAATAGCCTCTGCCGAACACCTGTCGACATCTTGGCGAAAAATCCTCGCCATCAAATCTAGCTGGAATACAACCCAGCCCCGGTTAAAGAGATCTTGGGGCTGCCTCAAGAATAAGACTTTCAACCCAGCCCCGGTTAAAGAGATCTTGGGGCCGCCTCATAAATAAGACTGTAAGTGCATAACTTTTAAACTTTCTAGAAGAAAATTAGCCAATCTTATCTTCAACCCAGAGGCAAAATGCTTCGCTCTTACCCCTAATTCTTAGCCCCACGTCTGACGCCATCTGTTGGAGTCCAGAGCCAACATGAAAAGAATAAAGAGTTCTTCTGAATAATAGGAGTAAGATAAGAAGAGATTGAAGAAGATAAGAAGAGGTAGGCTAGCCATACTGTACCGTATCCACGTGGGAAAAGTAAAACATTAGACAACACGAGGTCTGGTCACTCAGTCATCTTGAATTTAATGCTAATTCCTTTGTTCCCGCAACAGGTAAAATACTTGGGGCAGACCCTTCCCCCAAACTACTTCGGTATAACAGTCCAATCAGTAACTTCCTTCTTACTCAATGGAGGTGGAGCTTCTGAATGTAGCCGCTTCCACAGCGCTGCGTTACTGTCCGGGCTTTGGGAGGGAGTCCACAGTATTAAAGAGATCAGGAATATAAGGCACATAAATAAACACAATCAAAACAATATACACTAAGTCAGTATTTAGCATCAAGCTAAATGGAGTGAAACTTAAAGAAATACCACTTAAAACAGGGGCAAGACAAGGCTGCCCAGTTTTTCTCTATCTATCCAATATAGAATTTAAACTTCTAGCCAAAACAATAAGGCAACTGAAAGACATTAAGGGGATACAAACTGGGAAAGAAGAAGTCAAAGTATCACTCTATGCAGAAGGTTTCTCAGAATATATAAGCAAACCCAAATTTCTACCAGAGAACTCACACACTTGATAAACAGTTTCAGCAAAGAGACTAGACACAAAATTTACTCAAAGTATCAGCAGCCCTACAATATACATACCATATATGTATATAGGAAACAGCACACTTTTCAAGCAATATAAACAATATTACAGCATTATAATTGCTGTAACTCTAAGCAAGTGAAAGACACAAATAACAAGAACTTCAAGTTGCTGAAGAAAGAAACTGAGGAAGATATCAGACAATGGAAAGATTTCTATATTCATGGATCTTTACGATTAACATAGTGAAAGTGGCCATCCAACCACAAGCAATTTTCAGATTCAATGCAATTCACATAAAAAGACCAACACAATTCTTTACAGAACTTGAAAGAGCAATTCTAAACTTCATATGGAAAAAGAAAACAAAACAAAAAAAGCCAGGATAGCCAAAACAATCCTGAACCATAAAAGAACTTCCAGAGGTATGACCACGCCTGAACTCAGGACAATAATAACAAAAACTGAAAAATGTTGCTATAGAAACAGACATGTTGATGAATATAATCAAATAGAATTTCCAGAAATAAACCCACACACCTAGGGACACCTGATTGTTTGTTTATTTGATTGTTTCTTTGACAAAAATGGCAAAAGCACATAATGGAAAATGAAAGCATCTCCAACAAAGTTCCTGGTCTGTATGTAGAAAAATGTAAATAGGTCCATATCTATCATCCTTGACAAAACTTTGGTCCAATTTCATTCCTTCTTAAAAGGGGGAACCAAATACCCACGGAAGGAGTTGCAGAGATTAACTATGGA
>NW_022196897.1:24489151-24494715 GCF_008632895.1 Mastomys coucha | reverse complement strand
AAAAAAAAAAAAAAAACTTTGGTCCAAGTGGATCAAAGACTGCAACCTTAAACTGGATACACTAAATCTAATATAACACTAAGAGGGGAATAGCCTTGAACTCATTGATGCAGGAGACAGATTCCTAAACAAAACACCAATGGCTCGGGCTCTAAGATCAACAATTGATTAATGGGAAGTCTTGAAACTGAAAAGCTACTGTAGTGCTAAGGATACTGTCATTAGGACAACAACCTACACATTAGGAATGTACCTTCACCATCCCTACATCTGACAGAGGTTAATATCCAAAATTTATAAGGAACCCAAGAAGTCTGACACTATATATGCTTGGTCCAGGAAATGGTACTATACACTATATATGCTTGGTCCAGGAAATGGTACTATTAAGAGGTTTGGCCTTGTTGGAGTAGGTGTGTCAATGTGGGCATGGGGTTAAGACCCTCATACTGGATGGCTGGATCAAATGAAGATGTAGAACTCTCAGCTCCTCCTGCATGATGCCTGCCTGGATGCTGCTATGTTCCTTCCTTGATGATAATGGACTGAACCTCTGAACTTGTAAGCCAGCCCCAATTAAACATTGTTTTTATAAGTGTTGCCTAGATCATGTTGTCTGTTCCCAGCAGTAAAACCCTATGATAGAAACTGACAAACCAAATAACACAAGTTTAAGAGGTGGACAGAGCTAAAGAGAGAATTCTCAACAGAGGAATATCATATAACCTACAAACACTTAAAGAAATGTTCAGTCATTAGTCATTAGGTAAATGTGAATCAAAACAAGTCTGAGATTCCATCTTAGTCAAAAAGGCTAAATTCAAAACCTCAAGAGATGTAATACATGCTTCAGAGAATTTAGAGCAGAAGGAAAACTCCTACATTGCTAGTGAGTTTGTATAGTTGTACAACCATTTTGGGAAATCAATTTAGCAATTTTTCAGAAAACTGGGAATAGTTCTGTCTCAAGACCCAGCTATACCACATGTAGTGGTTTGAATGTGCTTGGCCAGGGAGTGGCAATAAAGGAGTTGGAACCTGTTGGAGTAGGTGTGGTCTTGTTGGAGGAAGTGTGGCAATATGTAAGTGGGTTTTGAGAACTTCTCCCAAGCTGCCTGAGGAAGCCAGTCTTCTGTCTGCCTTTGGAACAAGATGCAGGACTCACAGCTTCTAGAGTGCCATGCCTGCCTAATTCCTGCCTTGGGGATAATGGACTGAACATATGAACCCATTCCTCGGCTCCAATTAAATGTTGTCCTTTTTAAGTGGTCATGGTGTCTGTGGTAGTTTGATATGCTTGGCCAAGGGAGTGGCACTATTTGGAGGTGTGGCCTTCTTGATGTAAGTGGGACCTTGTTGGAGGAAGTGTGTCACTGTGGGCATGGGGAAACTCATCCTAGTTTCCTGAAAGTCGGTTTTCTCCTAGCTGCCTTCAGATAAAAATGTAGAACTCTCAGCTCTTCCACTCTATGTCTGCCTGGATACAGCCTTGCTCCTGCCCTGATGATAACGAACTGAAACTGTAAGCCAACCCCAATGTTATCCTTTATAAGGTTGTCTTGGTCATGGTGTCTGCTCACAGCAGGAAAACCCAAACTAAGGTTGTCACATCAATGCAAACTCTAAGGCAGGAGTTGGGACTAGGAACTGAAGTATTGCTGTGATACAATGAACCATGTTGTTGTTTGGATAAATGTGGATTTGGGGACTTTAGAAAGCAGTGAGATGTGTCCAGTTAAGCCTAATGGGACATCTTAGGAGAAATATGGAAGACATTGGTTCTGGGGGATATTTCAACTGTGCAGACCTGGCCCAAGAGGTTTCAGTGGAAGTAGATTTCAGTATATGACCTAGAGACTTGTTTTGTGGCATTTTGGTGAAGAATGTTGCTGCTTTTTTCCCTTGTCTGAAGAGTCTACTTAAGGCTAATGTAAATAGATATTCATTAATTGCATTGAGAAAGAAGTCTCAAAAAAGCCCAGCAGAGACTTTGTTCTTTGTTCAAGTCTCTTGAAGAACATTTTGATCAGGTGTAGCAAGCTTCAAAAAGAAAAGTATAAAACATGTGGTTTAATTAATAAAGGAAGTATTATTAATTCCTAAGAAGGAAGAATGGAGCTAAATTGTATGTTCCAGGAGATAAAAGAAAGAGGGAGGAGTAACCTCTCGGTGAGATCATACCCAGCTAAGTATATTGTTTATGTCTTTACAATTGAACAGTAAATACATATTTCATATTATACATTACTATCTGGGTTTTGCTTCCATTTGGATTTTTAATTTGAAATGAAGTATAATCAAGAAAGTGAGGATAAAGGCTTTTGATCCAAGTCTTGAGGAATAGTAACAATGAAAATCTTTGGGGCAGGCATGGTATTACACTCTTGTAATCCCAGAAGACAGAGGGAAGCAGATGTTTGAGAATAAAACCAGGCTGGCACAGAGCAACTTCCAAGCAGAAAAAGCTTAAGTCCAGGGATGGTGATACACCCCTTCAATTCCAGCATACAGGAGACAGAGTTCTGAGTTCAAGAACATTTTACAGAGCAAATTCCAGGACAGCCATGCTTAAGCAATGAATGATGAAATGGAACAAGGGGGAAGTATTCAAGCTACAGCAAGCAGTAAAACTTGGCAGCTTTAGTCATGTGGCTCAGGCTTTAGAGTCAATGTTAGAAGGGACTACTGGAATATTGATGTTGGTCAGGAATAACAAAGAAATTAGAGGTAATTAAGATGAGACCAGCATCACTGAAGTGAAAACTCCTTGAAGTTTTATCTGCGAGAACACAGAAGCTGTGTTCCATAGATAGCCAAGGTTATATCTTGTGTGCAGCTGGCCTTGGTACTGGTTAAGGATCACCCAGTTTTTTCCCACTTTCTCTTCTATTAGATTCACTGTGTCTGGTTTTACATTGAGGTCCTTTGTCTACTTGGACTTGAGCTTTGTGCAAGGTGACAAATATGGGTCTATTTTCATTTTTCTACATACAGCCAGCCAGTTAGACCAGCACCATTTATTGAAGATGCTTTCTTTATTCCATTGTATATTTTTGACATCTTTATCAAAGATTAAGTGTCTGTACGTGTTGGTTTTATTTCTGGGTCATCAATTCTATTTCATTGATCAACATGTTTTGCTCTATATGAAGAATTCCATGCATTTTTTATCAATATTACTCTGTAGTAAAGCTTGAGGTCAGAGATGGTGATTCCCCCAGCCATTCTTTTATTGTTAAGAATTCCAGGGCCAGTAAGCAGGAGGGGGTGAGCTAATAAGCAGGGGGAAGGGGAAGGGAACAGGGGTTTGTTTTAGTTTTTGGTTTTTTATTTTGCCTTATTTTACTTTTTTTGGAGGGAAACTTGGGAAAGGAGATATTGTAAATAAAGAAAACATCTAATAAAAAAAGAATTGTTTTCACTATTCTGGGTGTTTTGCCTTTCCAGGTGAATTTGAGAATTGCTCTCCCTATATCTTTGAAGAACTGTTTTGGGATTTTGATGGGCATTGCATTGAGCCATAGATTGCCTTTGGTAGGATGGTCATTTTTCTTTACTATCTTAATTCTGCCAATCCATGAGCATGGGAGATCTCTCTATTTTCTGAGATCTTCTTCAATTTCTTTCTTGAGAGACTTGAAGTTATTGACATACAGGTCTTTCACTTGTTTGGTTAGAGTTACCCCAAGATATTTTATATTATTTGTGTCTATTTTGAAGGGAGTTGTTTCCCTAATTTCTTTCTCAGCCTGTTTATCATTTGCTACTGATTTATTTGAATTAATTTTATATCTGGCCACTTTGCGGAAGTTGTTTATCAGCCGGAGAAGTTCTCTGGTAGAATTTTTGGGGTCACTTATGTATACTATCATATCATCTGCAAATAGAGATACCTTTATTCCTTCTTTGCCAATTTGTATCCTTTGACCTCTTTTTTTGTCTTAGTATTCTAGCTAGCTCTTCAAGTACTATATTGAATAGATACAGGGAGAGTGGGCATCCTTGCCTTGTCCCCGATTTCAGAGGGATTGCTTCAAGTATGTCTCCATTTAATTTGATATTGGCTGTTGGTGCTTTTATTATGTTTAGGTATGGGCCTTGAATTCCTCTTCTCTCCAATACCTTTAACATGAAGGTGTGTTGTATTTTGCCAAATGCTTTTCATTTACATAATGGAATACTACTCAGCTATTAGAAATGAGGAAAACCTGAGTTTCAAAGGCAAATGGATGAAACTAAGTGAGGTAAATGAGACAAAAAAGGACATACATGGTAAGTACTAACTAATAATTGGATGTTAGCCAAATAAGAGTACAGAATACCCAATATACAGTCCTCAGAACTCAAAAAGGTCAACAAGCTGAAGTGCCCAGGAAGGATGCATCAGTACCACTTGGGAAGAAAAAGAAAGCAATCACAAGTGGAGCGGAAGGGAGGGATTGGGGAGGGAAAGTGGATGGTGGGCCCTGGGGCATTGTAAGGATTGGGTGGGAGAGAGAAATCTGATCTGGTATTGGGTGAGGGTCAGCAGAAATAGTGGAAACAAGCAGCCTTGGGAGATAGGAAGTTGGGGGACCCTCCAGAATGCACCAGAGACTCTCAGGACTCAAACAACTCAAAGAATGTCTGTCAGTATGGAGAGGGAACTTTATACAGTCCACCTCCAGTAGGAAGACAGGACATCAAATGAGGGAGGGGTCACATCCCACAATCACAACTTTGACCCATAATTGTTCCTGTCTGAAAGAATTATAGGGATGGAAATGGAGAGAAGCCTGAAGAAAAGAAGGTCTACCAACAGGCCCAAAGTTGTATCCAGCTCAAGGGGAGGTCCCAAGGCCTAACACTATTACTGAAGCTATGGAGCATTCACTAAAAGGGACCTAGCATGACCATACTCCGAAAGACAAAACAAGCTCCTGAAAGAGTCAGATGCAGATATTTGCAACCATCCAATGGACAGAAGCAGGTGAACCCTGTTGTTGAACTAGGGAAGACTAAAAGGAGCTGAGTAGAAGAGCAGTCCTGTAAAAGGACCAGCAGTCTCAATTAATCTGGAACCCTGAGATCTCTCAAACACTGGACCACCAAGCAGACAGCATACACCAGCTAATAGGAGGCCCCCAACACACGTACAGTAGAGGAATGCCTGGTCTTTGTTCATTCAGAGATGATGCACCTAACACTCAAGAGACTGGAGGCCCCAGGGAGTTTAGAGGTCAGGTGGGATTGGGGATGGGGACATCCACGTAGAAACAGGGAGGTGGGGAGGAGGTATGGGATGTGGAACAGTTGGAGGGTGTATTCGGGGAGGGAAATAAAATAGAGTGTAAATAAATAAATTTAAAAGAAAGAATTTATTCTCTACAACATACTTTGCATTTGACTATGTACAAAAGTGGTGATATGTTCCAAACTTTATGGGTTAAAAGGTTTTCTTTAGCAAAAACTGAATGATCCTAATTTTGCCATGTGGTCATTATTGGGTTTATCATATAGGTTTTTTAAAGAACATAATCTGGTTTCATTGTGACTTTTGTTTGTAGGGAAGCAAAGCAGACTCC
>NW_022196897.1:24455635-24488832 GCF_008632895.1 Mastomys coucha | reverse complement strand
TTTTCTTTGTTGCAAAAACAAAACAAAACAAAAAACAAAAAAAAAACCCACCCAGGTTGTACTGGCTTTGAAGAGATGAAGGGATCATGGAGAGCAGCTGAGACTTGGCACTGTGAGAGGCCAAGTAAGGCTGTTCATGAAGGTAAAGCCTCATTTTCAGTTGATGGCCCAGAACTGAAGGGGTCATACAAAGAATTTGAGGCATGGCACCATGAAGGGAGCCTATGGTGGTTATTAGTGAAGCCTAGTTACAGCATAAGACCACAGTGAGTTGTAGATGCCAGTACCATGGGATGATCACCAAGAATAGCAGCAGCAATGGAGTGCAATCAACCAGGCCCTTGAGTGCTACAGAGAGCAGTGCTGGAGACATGACCTAAACATGTTGTAGGAAACAATAAGATCACACATCATGGTTCACTAGTTGAGATGATGGCGACTGGGACGCCGGATTCACAAACCCGATTTGGTCAGTCGGTGAAGGGGCCTCTCACAGAGAAGGTGAACAACTGTGGCACCGACGGTAGCAGGTGCTGAAAAAGGCTAGCGGAGCTCTGAGCTGCTGGGGCAGGCAGCTCGAAACATGGTTTGACAGAAGATGCCATCTTGCACTCAGAAGGCAGTTTAAGGAAGATGGCAATAATAACAAAACACATTCAGTACCAGCAAGAAGTTATTCAGAACCCATGGTCTCCATTTTCATCTCCAAAAAATCATCTAGAAAAGACTTGTGAAAAGAAGAAACCAAGTGGCTGGACATGGAAACAGTTCTTAAATTGGATTAACTCATCTTCAAGTTGTTTTATATTAAAACTAATAGGTTGAATCATTATCACTAAAAAGAAGAAAGATACCTTAGCTTATTAAAAGCTGTATTGCCTGTGATCCTATGTATATTGATTCCCCGTCCCTTCTCCAGTATGTCCCTGTGTAGCTCGCTGGCTCTGACCTCATCATTCTCCTGCTGTAGCCCCTCCAGTACTGGGATTACAAATCAACCACTGAGTAACACATAGTCTCAGATATTTGGGAGGCTGATGCAGGAGGACCACTTGAGGCCAGAAAGTTGAGACCATCTAGGACAACAAGAAAGACCCAATCTCCTAGAAGAAAGGATGGAGGGAGTGGCTTCTATTGTGATCATGTGAGAATGCTTTCTATTTTAAAAGATGTTTATCATTCATTCAAAAGTCTTCACTTAATAGACACAGAGCATAGATAATGGCTGTTGTTTCCTTTCTCACTACAAATTCTTATATGGAAATCAGGCCAGTGGTATCCTCTCTGGCCAGCTGCAGCTCTGCCATGCCCTTTGTTTCTGACTTCTTTCTTTCTGTGACTCTTGATTAAGTAACCTTGGTTCTTTTTTTTTTTATAGCCATTCCATTCCCTTCTTATTTGCAGTAAACTCACACAAGTGGATCTGCTAATAATTAAGTAACATTACAAAATGAACTACATAGACCCAAAAAGGCTAAAAAGATATGAAACCAGTAAGTAGTTCTTACATATTAGTTTGTTAAGGTGTCATGTCAACCATTAAAGTACAAATTAAGAAATGTACCACTGACTATGACATGTATAAAGTTAGTTAGATTTGAAAAGAGTTCTCTCTCAGCTCAATGCCTAAAATGTGATAGATGCAAAAATGTCTGTCCCCTTATAAAGATATGGCATTACAAAATTAGTATTTGAAAGAATATATCCAGACCAATTGTGAGAAACAAAAGGCCAAAGAAGCAGTAGTTAAAATTGCACTTGCTTGTGGTCCCATTCCTGTGACTTCCACAGACTGTCAAAGAACAAACCCTTTCCATATACTCCCAGCATGTAAACTATGACCATTAAAAAGCTGGTGAAATGGCTCAGCATTTAAAAACACCTGCTGCTTTTGGAGAGGAGCCAGGTTCAGTTCCCAGTACCCACTTCAGACAGCTCACTGCTGTCTATAGCTATAGCTCCAAGGGATCTCATGTCCTCTTCCGGACATGACTCGTTGGACACCTGCATTCTCCTACTTATGCCTAAACACAGACACATGATGATATACATAACTAAAAACAAATATATTTTTTAAAAACTATTAAAAATTCATCTGCTAAAGAAAATGTAATTTTCATTTAAAATAAAAAACAAGATGATATACCAAAAAAATCAAACATCATGTGTGGATACCAGGCATTAGAACAAGAAAGTGTAAAGGTGAAGTTACCTTGGATATGTAAGAGATAGTAGAGATCTCATTATGTAAGCTATATCAGAGATCTAGGATACCTGCTGAGAAAAGATGTTAACAGGAAGTAGAACAGTCCAAGAAAAAGAAGTTTGTAGCAGTCAAGAAAGATGAAAAGAGTTGAAGATATAAAGAGTGCTTTTACATCAGACAAGGAGATTCATTGCTTGAAGTTTGTATAGGTGATTTTTGGTCTTTGGCAGAGAGGCAATTGCTTCCATAAAATTTCTCTACTGTCAAGTCATGGTGACTTCATCAATTCATGACCAATGCACCAAATGGAAGTGTCCAAGAGTCACTGAAGGAAGATCCCAAACTCAAATACAGTGTAAAAGCAAAGAACCTTTATTCTGCAGAAACAACCAGCATTCAGGGATCAGTCATTCATTAAACAGCAACCATGGGATGAGCTCATAGGTTTAATTTAAGGGCAGCTAGGGGAATTTTAAGCATAGTTAGGTCATTTTTAATATATTTGGCTAAGGGAGGAGCAGGTACATTAATTCATTTCAATTTGTTGTTCTATTACTTTTAAATTTTTAGTAATGGCTTAGAGGAATTTCAGGAATTGTTTTAGCCTTGGGATAGCAATGGCCCCTTGTCTGTGGTTTTTCCTAGAAGCCTTGCCTGCTTCTTTGGGAAATTGAAACCTAGGCCTTGATATAAAATGTTATATATTTTGATCTTCCTTCTTCTTGAGTTTCTTGTGGTTTGTGGATTGTACTTCGTGTATTTCGAACTTCTGAGCTAATAACCACTTATCAGAGAGTGCATGCCATGTGTGTTCTTTTGTAATTGGGTTACCTCACTCAGGATGATATTCTCCAGATCCATCCATTTCCCTAAGAATATTGTAACTTCACTGATTTTAATAGTTGAGTAGTACTCCATTGTGTAGATGTACCACAGTTTCTGTATCCATTCCTCTGTTGAGGGATATCTGGGTTGTTTTCAGTTTCGGGCAATTATAAATCAAGCTGCTATGAACATGGTGGAGCATGTGTCCTTATTACATGTTGGAGCATCTTTGGGTATATGCCCAGGAGCAGTATAGCTGGGTCCTCTGGTAGAACTATGTCCAATTTCTGGAGGAACCACCAAACTTATTTCCAGAGTGGTTGTACCAGCTTGCAATCCACCAGCAATGGAGGAGTGTTCCTCTTTCTCCACAACCTCTCCAGCATCTGCTGTCACCTGAGTTTTTTATCCTAGCCATTCTGACTGGTGTGAGGTAGAATCTCAGGGTTGTTTTCATTTGCATTTCCATGATGACTAAGGATGTTGAACATTTCTTTAGGTGCTTCTCAGCCACGGGGAACAAAACACCCATGGAAGGAGTTTCAGACTAACTATGGAGCAGAGACTGAAGGAAGGACAATCCAGCCTAATACAGCTGTCTCCCTAGAGGCTCTGACGGTACCCAACTAATACAGAAGTAGAGGCTCACAGCCATCCATTGAACTGAGTACAGGGTCCCCAAATGAAGGAGCTAGAGAACGGACTGAAGGAGATGAAGGGTTTGCAGTCCCTTAGGATGAACAACAATATGAACTAACTCATACCCTGTGATCTCCCAGGGACCAAACCACCAACCAAGGAGTACACATGGTGGGACTGATTGCTCTGGCGGCATGTGTATAGTAGAGGATGGCCAAGTTGGTCATCAATGGGAGGAGAGCCCTTGGCCCTGTGAAGGTTTTGTGCCCCAGTGTAGGGGAATGCCAGGGCCAGTAAGTGGGAGAGGGTGGGGTGATGAGCAGGGGAGGGAGGAGAGAACAGTGGTTTGTTCTTTTTGTTTTTTGGTTTTGGGTTTTTTTTGGAGGGGAAACTGGGAAATATGACATGTAAATAAAGAAAATATCTAAAAATAAATAAATAAAATGTTATATAAGTTTCAGTCAGACCTTTCAGGTTCTTTGAGAAAATCAGGAAGATAAACAAACCCTTATTCAAACCAACTAAGATACAGAGATAAAATCAGAAATGAAAAGGGGGATATATAACAGACAATGAGGAAATAAATGGAATCATTATGTCATACTTTAAAAACTGGTATTCACAAAATTGTGAAATCTAAAGAAATGAACAATTTTCTCAATATATACTGCTTGCCAAAATTAATCAAGAACTGATAGACAATTGGAATAATCCTATGGTGTCTAAGAAAATAGAAATAGTAATTAAGAGTCTCTCAACCAGAAATATTCAAGCTCAGATGGCTTTAATTCTACCAGAATTTCAAAGAACAGCTAATTTCAATACTCCTTAAATTATTCAACAAAATAGAAATGGAGGGACTATTGCCCAACTGGTTTTATTAGGCTGCTGTCACCCTGATATCCAAATCATCCATACAAAGTTTCAAGAAAGAAAAGAATTTCAGAGGAATTTACTTCATGAATATTGATATAAAACACTCAATGAAAAACTAGCAAACTGAATTTAAAAACACATCAGAAATATCATGTACCATGTTCAAATAGGCTTCAATCCAGAGCCATAGTAATGGTTCAAAATATAAAAATCTATCAATGTAACCCACCATATACAAAAGTGAAGAAATAGAAAACAAACACAAAAACACTCATCAAGTTCTGCCCTGTCCCCTCTGCACTCCATTTTCCAAGCCAAAGTCTACCTGCATCCCTGAAGGCCTGCTGACACCTGAGACATTCAGATGAGATGGCCAAGCTCTAATCCCCTGCCAGCTTGATCTCCCAGCAAGCCCAGCATCCATGAGGTCTACCTATTACCCTCTGGTCTCTGTCTTCCAGTCAACCTCTACCTGCAATTCCCGAGGTCTATAGACATCTGGGACCATCAGGTGAGTTTTTTTTTATTCGATACTTTCTTTATTTACATATCCCCTTCCTGGTTTGCCTTCTGAAAACCCCCTACCCCATCCTCCTCCCTCTGCTCATCAACCCAACCACTCCCTCTTCCCTGTCCTGGAGTTCCACTATACTGAGGCCTCAAGCCTTCTCAGGACCAAGGGCCTCTCCTCCCATTGATGTCCAACAAGGCCATCCTCTGCTACACATGCATCTGGAGCCATGGGACCCTCCATGTATACTCTTTGGTTGGTGGTTTAGTCCCTGGGAACTCTGGGGGTATTGGTTGGTTCATATTGTTGTTCCTCCTATGGGGCTGCAAGCTCCTTAAGCTCCTTTGGTCCTTTCTATGACTCCTCCATTGGGGATCTTGTGCTCAGTCCAATGGTTGGTTGAGAGCATCCACCTCTGTATTTGTCAAGCACTGGCAGAGCCTCTCAGGAAACAACTATATCAGGCTACTGTCAGGAAGCCCTTGTAAGCATCCACAATAGAGATTTCTACCCCCAATTTTCACCCTGCAGCTCCTTCTGCCAAAACCAGCAGCAGTGAAAGCTAGTTCTACCTTATTCCCTCTGCCCTTGATCCCCTATGCCACACCTATGCCTAATTTTAGTGTTTTTACATGCATTACACCCCAACCTCAGTTTCATGTATCACCACTCCACGTAGTCCCCCACCACCAACAACATCCTTCTCCCCCAGATCCACTCTGTAGTGAGAATTTGGGAGTTTTGGTTTATTTAAAATACAGAGATATCAGCCGGGTGGTCATGGCACACGACTTTAATCCCAGCACTTGGTAGGCAGAGGCAGGAGGATCCCTGAGTTCAAGGCCAGCCTGGTCTACAAAGTGAGTTCCAGGTCAGCCAGGGCTATACAGAGAAACCCTGTCTCAAAACAAGACAAAACAAAACAAAAACAAACAAACAAACAAACAAAAAGAGACATCATAGGATATATACTTCCATTTTAATTCCAGGTGTAGGATATGAGGCTTTTTCAGATTGTCCACAGCAGCTGACTATGATTTGTCTCATCATCTAGTAAGGACATGATAGTTTCTGCAATTGGATGATGTTTTTAATTCTGGGAACAGCTCAGACAGTATAGAAATGCTATCGCCTAAAAGATGGGGTTGGTTGTTGTTCATCATTCCTGTGGGTTGTTGGGAGTTGCCAGTCATTGTGGGTCATGTTTTCTTTTAAATATTTGTGCCCAAGAAGAAACAACAAGAAATTGGATATCCTCATGGCACATGAGTGTTGAACTGGAATTAATTTCAAAACATATAGGAGTATTCAAAATATATTAGAGTATTCCTTTTGTTTTTACAAATAGTCTCTGAAAAATGGACAAGTCTACCTGTCTATAACCTTTGCCTTTTTCCTAATACCTCATTCCTTACTTATTCTAAATAAATCAGAATGTTTATCATTTGTGAGATGATTTTTATAATAAAACAAATCTTTAATGGATGCAATAATATATCAGGCAACTGGAGAGATGGTTCCTGTGTTAAGAACACTTGATTCTCTTGTAGGTGACATGGAGTCAGTGTCCAGCACTCAGATAGTGGCTCACAACCACCTGTATCTCCATTTTCTGGATATCTGATGTCCACTTCTGGCCTCTTCAGTCACTGTATTCAAGTAGTACACATAATACTGATACACATAAAATAAAAATATATATATTTCTAAAGATATCATTATACAGTCTTTTATTTTTATTTTTAAATTTATTCTTTGAGAATTTCATACATGTATTATCACTGAAATAACACTATTCACACACATCTTTCACCTATCAAACTCTTACATGTCCCCCCAGAACAAATGCCTCCCAGATTTTTGTCCTATTATATTTTAATAACCTGATAAATTTGATTAGTGCTGTTCATATGTGCAAGAATGTGGGACTATTCATTGGACCTTAAACAATTTACCAATGGTTCAATATCAGAATAAAGGTTTCTTACTCCCCATAACCATCATCATTCAATGACTCCGCATGTAGATTGTGTTCTTGGTAGCCCCTCCCCACCTCGGTAATAGCACTTTAATCTTATACAGGAGTTAGTAGCCCCTGCTTCTGTATTGTGTGACTATATTAACTGTGTCATGTACAGTTCTTAACTGTACTCCTCCTGATGCTCTTGTCCTTACAATTTTTCAATAATGTGAGACACTTGAAATATAGAGAGTGAAAAAATGAATTGACACATGGCATGAAGTGTCTGATAAGGTCTACAATATAATATGTAACAAATAAACATCAAACTGGAAAGCATGGAAAATATAAGCATGGATTTCACATACACACAAACTCTTTAAAATACTAATAAAAATTATGGGTGCTCTAAAGGTCCACCATATCCTTATGAGATTGTAGGTTTTTGCTGCATAGGAATAGGAGAACCAGGCTTATTATCTCTTACAGTAATAAGTGATCCATATGCTTCTTTATAAACACCCCAGGAAGTGACTGTGTCTTCTTACCTGCAACTGTATAGCCCTTGCCCGCTTCTACACTAGTAGTGCAAGAAATATGGGTGATGTTGAGCCAGCCACCTGTATCACAGAAAGTCAATTGGTACCTTAAGTTACTAAATAACAGGACTATCATAATGACAGGTGGGCAGTAATTTGCCATGTGTATTAGTCAGGGTGGGAACAGCCACTACACCATGCATTATTTTTGTAAAACTAAAAACAAAAGACAAAAAACAAAAAAGAAATAAAATTTACATTTACAAAATATCACCCAGTAGATGACCTAATAAGAATTCTCAGATACTCTGCAGAGTTTTCAATTAGTACATCTTTCAAAAACTATAATTATTTTAGATATGTTTCAGATTTCTGAAAATTTACATGGTGTTATAACCTTTAGACCCAAATGTCATTTCTCCCTTGTGAAAGCTTGATGGAAATTTCCCCCATATGCTCATATATTTGAGTGGTTTGTCACCAGTTAGTTGAATTACTGGAGAAAGATTAGCAGCTCTGGCTTTGTGGGGGCCTTTGTGTCACTGGGAATGGGCTCTGAAGTCACAAAAGCCCATGCTCCTCTGTCTCTCTGCATTTGGATCAGGATGTAATGCCTTGCCTATCTTATTCATGGCATTCAGACCATGGACTAATTCTCTAAGATTGTTAATAAGCTCCCAGTTAGATTCTTTCTTTTATAAGAATCACCTGGCTGGGCAGTGGTGGCGCATGCCTTTAATCCTAGAACCTGGGAGGCAGAGGTGGGTGGATTTCTGAGTTAGAGGCCAACCTAGTCTACAGAGTGAGTTCCAGGACAGCCAGGGCTATACAGAGAGACCCTGTCTCATAAAACAAAAAAACAAAAAACAAAAAAAATCACCTGATCATGGTCTTTCTTTACAACAATGGAACACCACTAAAACACCACTATTGATTGGTTGTATTGGTCAAGTACATTTGTTCCATTTGAACTAATATTGGTTAATTATCATTTATTAAAACTTTCTTTGTGTTCAATCTTGTATTCTAAAAAGTTGTTTGCAGTTTTTGTTTTTGTTTGTCATTCTGTCTATTTAGGTTGGAAAATTACATAATAATATTTATCCACCATTACAGCACCATATACAATGTATTTTCTTCCCTAAATTCCATTTTGCTCAAAATATTCATGCCTTCCTCTATACTAATGGATTAGAAACCAATTATTATTTTTATTAGCTTTATTATTTTGCATTTTTGGATATCATACAGCTAAACATGCATGCAACTTTAATTTTTTCAAAAGCTACTTTTAATCATGGTTCTTAAATGCTTTAATAGCAAACATGCATTAGTAGAGGTGGCACTCCCCATCAAAGACAGTCAGGCCTCAGCTTTGGCACAAGTCAGCAGGAGGGACCAGGGCCAGGAGGCATATCAGGAAAATTTATTGGCTTCAACACCCAGAATGTTGAGAAAAGAAGAAAAGAAGAGTCTCCTTAGGATACAAAAACTGCACATAAACACAGCACCCCCTAGAAGCTCATGTCAAATTCTCAACACTAGATATGATGCCTCAGCTGACTCCACCTCCACAGGACCTTCATGCTCCACACAGGACATGCCTTACTTTTGTTTTTATCTTATACATAGAACAGTTTATTTTTAATTTATTTAGTAACCAGGGACAAACACTTATCAAAAATGCAAGAAATTATGAACCTACATTCTTAACCAAATACTAAAATTTTCAAAAAATGAGTAAGATTACAAATGAAATAGGAAAGAAACATGGGCATAGGTTGCTCAGTGGATACAAAATTTTCACAAGAATACAAATGTTTTCATATCTTTCACTGTGATGTGATTATATTGTATCCCAAAGTCTAGAATAAATAATTTCATGCAAAGACATGGTAAATATTTGATTAAATTAATATTCTTTGTTTTATGAGGACATTTTGAACTATTTGCTTGTATAAAAACATCACGTCATACCAAATAATTATCTGCCACTTTTGAATGTCAACTAGAAAAACTAAAAAATAAATGTAAGGAGCAGAAAAGATGGCTCACCAATAAAGAGAATTGACTGTTCTACCAATGATTCAAGGATTGATTCCCATCATCCATAGAGTAGCTCACAACCATCTGTAAGCCCAGTCCCAGAGGATCTGATACCTGCTTCTGACAGGCAATAGACATATACATAGTACACAGACATGTGAGTAATATACCAGTGCACAATGGATAGATAAATAAATAAAAGTGAATAGAGTTACTGCCAAGAAATCAAAGTACATTATTTGATAAAGTATAAAAATAAGTCATCAACTAAGATAGCAAATAATTCTGTCATCTTCAGAGAAGAAAAGCCTCAAATTTGCCTAATAAAAAAGACTTGGTAATGAATATACAAATAAGTAAACTTTTTGCAAGACAAAGAAAAAAATGAATGAACGTTGTGAGAAAACTTCCCAAGATACTGATAAGAGATAAAGACAAATAAGAAAGCTATGCAAGAAGTGAGTGAAGGAGAGAGCCTCATAAAGATTCCATGGCAGAGAACAAAGGATGAATGGGAGAAGATAAGAAAGAATGGATGCTAAGATTGAAGGCTACACATATCATTATGAATACAGTCTCCTACCAAGAATATTTTTCAGTGCTCCTTTCATGTCCCGATTCCTCAGACTATAAATAAAGGGATTCAGCATGGGTGTGACCACAGTGTACATCACAGCCACAATGGCATCCTTGTCATTAGTGTTATTAGATGAGGGGATGAAATATAGTCCAATAATGGCTCCATAATACAAGGAAACCACACAGAGGTGAGAGCCACATGTGGACAAGGCTTTGCAGATTCCCTTGATGGAGGGAGTTTTCAGGATGGTGACTCCAATGTGGCCATAAGAGACCAGAATGCATATGAATGGCAGAGTAATGACCACATTACCTAAAACAAGGATGACCAGCTCATTGATGGTGGTGTCTGAGCTGGACAGCTTCAGCAAGGTAGACAGGTCACAGAAGTAGTGGGGGATGGTGTTGTCTCTAAAGTGAGATAGATGAGCCAAGAGAAGGGTGTGTACAAGGGCATTGGCAGTAGATAAGGCCCAGGATACAACTACTAGTAGAACACAGAGGGTCTGATTCATAGTTTGTGAATAGTGCAGAGGGTGGCAGATGGCCACATACCTGTCATAGGCCATTGATGTAAGAAGAAAGCTATCAAGATCAGCAAATATTGCAAAAAAATATACCTGGGAAACGCACCCAGTATATGAGATGGACTGACTGTATGACAGCATATTCATGAGCATCTTTGGAGCTGTGACTGATGAGAAAGATATGTCTGTAAAGGCCAAGTGACTGAGGAAGAAGTACATGGGGGTGTGGAGGTGAGAGTCCAGCCTGATGAGCAGGATGATGAGCAGGTTCCCCAGGACAGTTGTCAGATACATGACTAGAAACAGGGCAGAATATAGGGCTTGGTCCTCTGCCTGAATGGGGAGTCCCAGCAGGATAAACTCAAACACAGTGCTCTCATTATTCCTCCTCATATTCCTTATCTTCTGCTGTGAGTGAAAGAGCAAATAAAAAAATCTGATTTTGCTTATAACATTATCAAAACATTTTATGAATCACCATTACTGAAAATAACATTAGTTAAATCCACTTAGTACATCAGCTTTAATCTTAATATAGAGCTTTTGTCACAGTAATGGGCTGCTGCTGGTTGGAATGGCATATAACTTAAAAACAATTAGATGTATGTTAGAGGGAAGCAATGAAAGGCCAGAACAATTTTCAAATCCAGGTCCAGATCACTATGCCTGGATTTCACAAAACCATATTAAATTAAGGAATTATTGTGTAATTGTAACTAGCCAATAGAATATTCAACATGATTTCATTGATTTTTATTTCTTTTAAACTTTCTTGAATGTAATTCCTTAGAGCTGTCTTCCTATGAATTAAATCCAGATAGTGGTTCCCATGGAGCTACTTTAGATCAGTGAGATACCAGGATCTGCAGAACTACTGAAAGCAAAATGTGCAGATGTTCCAAGCATTAAGTGTATGAGTCTGTGTCAATGATATAAAGTACCAATATTAGTTTGCAAGCAGCTATGAGTTCTTCCCATAATAACACTGCTGATCAATCTATTTACTCACTCATACTATACTGGATAAAATGACCCCCAATTCCATATTGGTATCTCAGCTTCAACCTAAGCATCTCATGCATGATCACAGAGCACTTGGAAATACTTCACTTTTCCTCTATATCTTAGATAACCTAAGGAAATTCCTTGTGTTTTTCTGGCAAAATGAAAGGTTACAGGTTTTACTCTTAACCTGGGTTTTTAAGCCAAAGACTGTTACTTTGTATAGGTTTCCAACATTTTCTCTCTAGCTACAGTGGCATTTCTCTCTTTTTCCTTCAACCATATAGTACTCATGTGAGCAATCACTAAACAACAGTAAAAGGAATATGATCAAACTCGAGTTGATATCCTAGCAGCTGAAAGAGCTCTGCGGTTATATTTTATTTGAAGACTTGTTTAGTGGCCAGTTTGTTTCTCTGACTGGCCTTTCACTCTTTGCCTCTTCACTCTTTCCAGGGTTTAACTGGAGTTAATGTATGAATCTTCCCAACTTAGTCAAAACTATCTTTAAAGTGCCTTCATATCATCCATCTCAATCTATAAGAAACATTAAAAATTCAGTTAATGTGACATTGCCTGAAGTTAATTATACTACATTTCTCAGTTGCTTCTGTGTTAGTAGTAATTACTTTATCACAATAAAAATACTAATTAACATGGTAGACTATTTCTAATATTTTTCTATTTTGAGCAATATTGTAATAAGCAATATCATTCTTATATGATTTTAGATACTGTATATGGTATATTCAGAAAAGAGTTTAGAGAAGTAGGCATCCATAGTTTTGCAAAAATGTTAAGTCATGAGAAGCCAAGGTGATGAAAAAGCTGATATATGCTCTATTAATTATAATCTGCATAAGAATATTTTAAAAATGAGTCTGCAGGTAAGTGTTTGGAAGTACATTGCTAGGGGCTTTGAGAAACAAGGAAAATCCAAGGCAATAGCCAGTCTTAGAAATGTAAATGTTGGAGAATATATGAGAAGCAGGTATATATAATATTTAACTTGTTATGATAAAATGTTTCTACCTGTTCAAGAACCATAACACCCCCCCAAAAAAAAATAATGAAGTAGAAAATAGGAAATGGCATAGTGGCTGCAAGGTAGAAAGCAGAATGGCAAAGTCAAGAATGCTAGCTGGAATATGAACATCAGGAAAAATATAAAAAAACACATAGATTTGGGAAGTAGTTGGTATAAAACAATAGAAATTGTGCGTATAAGCTAAATGTGAGCAAAGAGGATTATTTTACTGCTTTCTTTCAAAAATTGGATAGTTTACGAAAGGTATTCTATGGACTCCTTTTGAGGGTATGTATCATTTTATCTCAAAGTTTAGGCAGGTTCTCAGTGCAAGGTAAATTTCTGTATAGGGAACTGTTTGCCATTTTGTGTGTGAACTTGAGATGTCAAATGCACACTGAACAGATAGACAGACAATAAAAAGATAGACAGACACACAGAAAGGCCCAAACATATGAGGTCATACAGAAGAGTGTGCATTCTATTCCTGATATGATAGGCTAACATGCATGATGAACACAGATACCTTTAGCTAAGAACCATGGAAGAGCATTTCATTTCTCTCAAGAAGAAACTCAACATAGGGAAACAGCTGGATAATCTCAAGCAGTCATACATCCATTGCAACAATCAGAAGGATAATCAGTTCAGGTAGATATGTGAACATTTTCTACATATCCTGGGAAGGTCATGTGAGCTCTAATTTTGAAAACCATGTACTAGACCTATGGTGCAATCCTTGTCCCCAGATTCAAATTAGAGGTATACAGGATAAAATTGCTTCATTGTCAGTGACTCCCTTAGGGAAAAAACTGTTTTATCAAGCAGGAAAGAGAGTCCCTTTGCACTCCAGAACTAACAGTAGCAACCATAACAAGATTCCCCATCATTTTTTCCTGTTTAAAACATGAACCCTGTGATAACTTGACATTTAATATAATACTGTCATATACAGACACAAAACAGTTGAAAACATAATCTAATATAATTTGAGGATAATAATTTTAAATAGTATTAACACAACAAGTGATGGTCAAACTCCCTAATAATATGGAAAAACTTAAGACAATATCTGTGAATTTCTTGTATTGCACATAAAGAGTTAGACATATACTTTTGCGTATGCTCATTGAACACTCTGATCTACGTTAGTTGGAAAGCTTAGACACTTTTAACACAAAAAAAAAGTGTCGTATTATTTACCATTGAAAATATACATTCCCAATGACTGTGCATTGTGGTATCCAGACTCATACCCAATGATATTTGCATGGGTACAAGTAGAGGCAGAGTAAAGATTTTAGCAACATTATCTATAAGAAAACAATCATCAACAAATAAACTTGGTATTTTTACATAAGGAATAATCCAGATCAATTATATGGCAAAAAATAAAATAAAATAAATCTAATGATTAAAGAAAAATAAATCCTTCTACAGTGCAGGAAAATGTATAAAAAGATTTGGAGGATGGATTATGGGACCTGTAGGAGGCAAGAAAACCAGGTGAGATAACCACAGTCCAATCTCTTGCCTCATAAAGAAATACAAGAAAATAAAATCAAACAGGTGAAGGAAATGAATATGACCTGAAATTGGAAATATACACAATAATGAAAATACCTGAAGACCCAGCTATGTCACTCACTCCTGGGCATATACCCAAAAGACATTCCAGCATATAAAAAGGACACATGTGCTACTATGTTCATAGCAGCCTTATTTATAATAATCAGAAGCTGGAAACAACCCAGATGTCCCTCAATGAAAGAATAAGTACATAAAATATGGTACATTTACACAATGGAGTACTACTCAGCTATTAAAATCAATGGCTTCATGAAATTTGCAGTAAAATTGGTGGAACTAGAAAATATCATCCTGAGTGAGGTAACCCAGACACAAAAGAACACACATAGTATATACTTCATGATAAATGGATATTAGACCCAAAGCTCAGAATACCTTTGATACAACTCACAGATCATATGAAGCTTAAGAAGAAGAAATCCCAAAGTATGGATGCTTCAATTCTACTTAGAAGGGGAAACAAAATAATCACAGGAGGTAGAGGAAGGGAGGGATCTTGGAGAAAATGGGCTGGGTAAATCCTGGCAGGATCAGATAGAGAGAGAGACAGGAAAGAAGTCCAGAGGGTCAGGAAATTGAACTGAAACGTGTAGCAGTGGGGGATGTGCAACTGGGGTTAGCCACTAGAAAGTCCCATATGCCAGGGAAACAAGAGGTTTCCTGGACCCAACAGGGATGACATTAACCAAAATACCCAACAAATGGAAGAGAGAACCTGTGGAAACCATCTCCAGTAGATAGGCATAATCCCCAGCTGAGGGTTGGAGCCACCCACCCATCTCAAACATTTTAACCCAGAATTCTTCCTATCTAAAGGAAATACAGGAACAAAAATGGAGCAGAAACTGAAGGAAAGGCCATCCAGACACCACACACCTAAGGATCCATTCCACCTGAAGACACAAGACACTATTGTAAGCCACGAAGTGTTTACTAAAAGGAGCCAAAGATAGGTGTCCCCTGAGAGGCTCTGCCAGCACCTGACCAATACAGATGCAGATACTCACAGCCAACCATCAGATTCAGTCCAGAGAATGCAATGGAATAATTAGGGGAAGAACTGAAGGAGCTTAATAGGATTGAAACCCCAAAGAAAGATCAACAGTATCAATTGATCAGACCACCCAGAGCTCCTAGGGACAGAACAACCAACCAAAGAATACACATGTAGGGATCCATGGCTCCAGCTTTATTTGTAGCAGAGAATTGCCTTATCTGGCATCAATGAGAGGGGAGGCACTTGGTCCAGTGGAGGCTTGATATTTTAGTATGAGGGGATGCTAGAGTGGTGAAGCAGGAATGGGGAGTGGGGAGTGGGTGGAGAGCACCCTTATAGAGGCAAAGTGGAGGCGGTGGAATGGGGGGATTTCAGAGGCTAAACCAGGAAGGGGGACAACATTGGAAATGTAAATAAACAAAGTAACCAATTAAAAGATAAAATAAATTCTTTTTTTCAGAAAGTGAAAGTTATCATAAGGTATGAATAACAAAAAAAGGAAGAAAAAGAGAGAAAAAAGAAAAAGAAAAGAAAACACAAACAGAGGCAATTCTGGAGATATAGATCCTAGGAAAAACACAGGAGTTACCAGAAATAAGCATCACTGACATAATACAAAAAAAAAGTAAATAAATAAAATAAAAAAAGAAGAGAGAATCTCAGGTGTAGAAGATATGGAAGATGAAATTGAAGCATCAGTTTTTAAAAATTCTAAAACTAAAAAGTTCATGATATTAAAAAAAATCAGAAAATTTGGTACATCACCAAAAGGCCAAACCTAAGAATCATAGTTATAGGAGAAAGAAAAGATTTCCAGCTTTAAATTCCCAGAAAATCTCTTAAACAAAATCATAGAAGATAATTAACCTAACCTAAAGAAAGAGATAGCTATAAATATCCAAGGAGCTTACAGAACAATGAATAGATTGGATCAGAAGAGAAAATCTTCCTGCCTCATGACAATCAAAACACTAAAGATAATGAAAAATGACAGAAAATTAAAAGCCATATGGGAAAATCACTAAGTAACATATAAAGCCACATGTATCAGAATTACATCCAACACTAAAGTCAGAAGGCCCTGGACAGATGATTCACAGGCCCTAAGAGACCACAGATGTCAGCCCAGAATGTTATACTCAGGAAAACTTTCAGTCACCAACCATGGAGAAACCAAGATATTGTACGACAAAACCAAATTTTAAAAATGTCTTTCCACTAGTATAGCCCAATGAAGGATACTTAAAGAAAAAAGTGTAACACAAGAAGGGTAACTACACACGAAAAACACAGAAATTAAAATTTTCACATCAGAAAAACCAATAGAAGAAATACACCACACACACACACACACACACACACACACACACACACACACACACACAAACACACACAACCACACCACTAACATCAACATAATAAAAATATACAATCGTTGGTATTAATATCTGTCACTATCAATGGACTCAGCTCCCCAACAAAAAGACACAGGCTGAGAAAGTAGATTAATTTGTAAACAGGATCCATCTTTCTGCTGCGTATAAGAAAAACACCTCAGCAACAAAGATAGTCACTACTTCAGAGTGAAGATGCTAGGGAAAAAAAAAGGTTTCCAAGAAACTAGACCCAAGAAACAATATGGAGTAACCATTGTAGTATCTTAAAAATAAATGGTCAACCAAAAGTAATCAGAAGAAAAGGGGAAGGACAGTTCATACTCATCAAAGGAAAAATCCACAAAGATGATGCCTCAATTCTGAATATCTATACCCCAAAATGGAAGGCTACCCATATTCATAAAAGAAACATTACTAAAGCTTAAATCATACATTGATTGAATCATACACTCATTAATAGTGTCAGACTTCAATACCTCACTGTCACAGATGGACATGTCATCAAAACAGAAACTAAATAGTGAAATATTAAAACTAAAAGATGTTACTAATAAAATGGACTGAACAGAAATCTACAGAATATTTAATTCAAAAATAAAAGAATAAAGCTCAAGAACCTCCTTGAAATAGTTCATGTGCCCAGTCAGACAGCAAGCGTCTACATATGCAGGAAGACTGAAATAACCCACTGCGTCAAACACTTCCTAGAAATCAGTGAAAATGGATGTACAACATGGCCAAGCTAATGTGACACACTGAGAGCAGTGCTTAAAGGAAAGTTCATAGCATGAAGGACCTTCATGAAGAAATTAGAAAGATGAAGAGCACACAAGAACGTTCTAAAACAAAAAGAAGCAAACACACTCAACAGAAGTAGACAGTAGGAAATAATAAAAATCCAGGCTGAAATTGAAAAAAATAAAAACACGAGAACAATACAAAAAAAACCAATGTAACCAATAATTAGTTCTTTGAGAAAATCCACAAGATAGACAAACCCTTATCTAAATCAATGAAAAGACACAAATAGAATATCCAAATTAACAAAATCAGAAATTAAAAGTGGGAGATAACATACACCAACTAGAGGAAATTTAAATAGTCATTCTTCATACTTCAAAAGGCAATACTCCACAAAATTGGTAAATCTAAAAGAAATTGAGAATTTTCTCATTAGGTACCACTTACCAAATTTAAATTAAGATTGGATAAATAATACAAATAGTACTATAATCCCTAAGCAAATATAAGCAATCATTAAACATCTTTCAGCCGAAAAACGTCCAGGCTCAGATTGCTTTAATGCAATATTCTAAAACACTTTCAAAGAAGGCCTAATACTGAGGTGGGCAGTGGTTGTGCACGCCTTTAATCCCAGCACTTGGGAAACAGAGGTAGGCATATTTCTGAGTTTGAGGCCAGCCTGATCTACAGTGTGAGTTCTAGGACAGCCAGGACTATACAGAGGAACCCTATCACGAAAAACAAAAACAAAATAACAAAGAACAACAAAAAAAGAAGGCCTAATACCAATACTCCTCAAATTATTCTACAAAATAGAGACAGAAGGAACACAGTGAAATTCATGTTATGTGGCCACAGTCATGCTGATGATACCCAAGCCATACAAAGATTTAAAGAAGTATTTTTGAACAATTTCCCTCATGAACATGGTTGTAAAAATGTTGAATAAAATACTCACAAGATTAATCTTAGAACACATCAAAAAGATCATCTACCATGATCAAGTAGGCTTAATCACAGAGATGCAGCAGTGGTTTGATACAGGAAAATCTGTCAACATCATGCACCATATGAACAAATTGAAAGAAAAAAAAATCATCATCTCATTTGATGGTAAAAATGCCTTTGAGAAATCCAGCAACTCTTCCTCATAAAAGCCTTGGAGAGATCAGCCTTAAAAGAGACAAATCTAAACATAATAAAACCAATTTACATTAAGCTGATAGTCAACATCAGATTAAGTGAGGAGAAATTTAAACTAGGATCTAAAATCAGGAACATTTTAGTTCAATATAGTACTTGAAGTTTTAGATAGAGCATTAATGAAACTAAAGAAGAACAATGGATATGAATTGGAACAGAAAAATTCAAAGTATTATTACTGGGAATGGAGAAATTTACATGTAAATAAAGAAAATATCTAATAATAAAAAAACCAAAGTATTATTTAAAGATGGTATGATAGTATACATAAGCAACCCTCAAAATTCTACCAGGGAACTCTTATATCTGATTAAAACATTCACCTAAGTGCCTGGATACAAGACTAACTCAAAAGAAATCTGTAACCCTCCTAAACACAATGCCAAACACACTGAGAACAGTATCAGGGAAACAAGCTTAGTGATGGTGGCACATGCCCAGAGCACTTCCAAAGCAGAGGTAGGTGGGTCTCTGTAAGTTTGAAACCAGCCTTGTCTATAGAGCAAGCTTCAGGACAGCAAAGACTATACAGAGAAACCATGTCATGAAAAACAAATAAATAGCAACCTTGAAAATATCCACAAATAATACAAAATATTATAGTGTGACTCTGACTAGGCAAGTGGAAGACCTGCATGACAATAACTTTAAGTCTTTGAATAAAAAATATAGAGAAAATGTCAAAAGATGGAAAGCTATCCCATGCTCATAGATCAGCAGGATTAACATAGTAAAAAATGGCCATCTTACCCAAAGCAATCTACAAATTCAATGCAATTCCCATCAAGATTTCCCACCAACAATCCTTTACTCATCTTCAAGAACATTACTCAGCTTCATACAGAGCAACAAAAAATCCTGTACAGGACAGGTAAAATAATCCTGTACAGTAAAACAAGTTCCGGAGGTATCACCCTCACTGATCTCAAGCTATCTTACAGAGATATAGTAATAAAACCACATGTTATTTGCATAAGAAAGACAAGTTGATGAATGAAATCAAACTAAAGACCCAGATATAAATCCACAAACCATGGACACCTAATTTTTATTTTAAAAAAGTCAGATACTCTCTATTGTAATGCTAAGTATGAGACATTGAAATCTAGAGACTTCATGTAAGCCCAGGGACATTGACCCTAAGTTAATTCAGATTGGTAAATAAAGATGCTAACAGCCATTAGCTGTACTGAAGAGACATAAATGGGTTCAGATTTCACAGGCATGAAGAGAGAGAGGACAAGGAGGAGGAGGAAAGAGGAGAGCCACCATGGCTTAATGGACAAGAGAATGTGGCCAGAGTGTTGACCAATTGAGTTAAGAACAGCCCAGATGGAACATATTAAATGATAAGTTTTAACTTGGGGTTATGGAAAGTAGATTTTAACATCATGGAGTATTGGCAGCTCCTCAGCTATTACCCTAACTAAGGCATATTTTAAAATATGAAGACTGTATGTTTTTCATCCAGGAAAATAAATGGACTAGGGCAGGGGTGAAACCCTGCATTGGAATTTTTAATATTTTCTACTATGTACAATGATGGGGAGGAGGCATCTTCAACATATGCTGCTGGTCTAACTAGATGTTGTCAAATAGAAGGATACTCATAGATCCATATGTATCACTCTGCCCATAACTCAATCTCATGTGAATCAAAGACCTCAACATAAAAAAGATAAACTAAGCCTGATAGAAAAGAAAGTATGGAATATCTTTGAATGTGTTGACACAGGAGACAACTTCCTGTAAAACAATTATTAAGTAGGATACACACACACACACACATACACACACACACACACACACACACACACACACACACACACACACATACACACACACACCTAACAATAATAACTAAAGAAATTAACTGTGAAATTTTCTGGGGTGAGCAAGCCCATGGTAGGGATGTGAGAAAAGGGGAAGTAGAAATGATGTAACTTACATATGAAACTTTCAGAAGCAATTTTTAAAAATATGTGTTTTAATGGATTTATAGATAACCAAGAAAGAACAGATATGAGTGTGAAACTTCATTTACTGGTGCATAGAATATATACTTATGTAACAAACAATTGAATGAAGAAATAAGATTCCATATAGGGACCTTTCTAAAGAAATTTTCTACATGTAAGCCATATTTTTATTCTATTTTCATAATTTACCTAATATATATTTATAATATGTATATATATGTGTGTATATATACATACATATATACATACATATGTCAGAATAAAAATTGTATTCTCAGAATAATTCATTATAAAACAATATAATTCAGTAATAATGGGCCAGCTAGTTGATTTACACAAACACATACCAAAACAAAACCATTATGATCATTCCAATGAGGTTTCTATCACACTATTCTAGCCAATATCATCCAGAGGCAATTGTTAATGTCCCTTTTTTGCCATGTGTTAATTCAGCTCTGGAACTAACTCTACACATAGCACAGAAGTTGCAACATTTGCAGTATACTATCTCAAACTCCACTAGTGGTGGAGCTAGTGGTGATGTGGTGCTGGGATTAGCTCTATGTTGATTCTGCCAGTAGCCTCAACTGCAGCTGGTAGCAAGCCATCAGTTCTGGATCTGTAACTAAGTAGAGTACTGGCGGTGGAGTTTGCAGTATGTCCTCAGCCCTGGACTAGATTCTTGTTCTGGTGCTAACATTGCAACTGCAATGTGAATTCCTGGTTCCACTTGTGACAGTAGCTATATGGTAATAAGTGACAATTAAACTACATTTTGGACAACACTTATTCAGAAATTCTTCCAGGGACAGAAAATGGCCAATTGAAATATCTGCCTTGAGACAGTTTCTCTTAGCAGAGCCTGGTCTGTCCTCTCTTACATACCGACCTTCATCCACTGCCTCTCTCATAGTGGACTCCAGGTAATACAGGAGGGACAAGATAAAGTGAGCATGATACACTCTGTCTGAGACAAGTGGGTTAAAATATATCAAAACTGCCATCAATTTCAGTCAATTGATGTTTTGGAACTCAAAGAAGTATTGTAAATACTAGCCTAATAGGGAGCCCAAGATAGAGGACACAATAGAAATTATACTGATCATGACAACAGTCTGCACCCTGAAATTTACTTTCCTATTCCTCTCATGAAAGCTCCATGGGTGCTGGGTTCCTGTGCATTCCAAGCTAACGTTGGGACTTGCTCATCCCTCCACCATACTTACTCTCTTTGCTTTGACATTGGTAAGCCTAATCATCCTGCCTACACTGACAAGTTGGTTCTGTTAGTTGGTGCCTTGGATAATATTTCCCTTCTGTAGTGGAGTTGATATATTCTCGTTTCCTCTTCGTTTGAGCATAAACTCCAGGAAAATGAGGAATAATTCTGCTTGCCCCATGTTTCTGGTATTCTGGAACATGGTAGATAAAAATTCGGAGTGGGGTAGAAGGTAAGTATCACTGGAGATTGTTTTCCTTAGCCTTAACAAAGCAAGAGTATATAACATTCAGCTTATTCTTGGAGTGGCATGAGTAGGTCTCCTCTTCTATTTTATAATGCCTGAGCTAAAAGCAATGGCATGTCCTACTCCAGCCCTACATGCAACTTAGCACAGGTGTTGTGTCCCATGCAGACTCTACACTCAGTACACCTGAGGAGATCTAGGTAAGAGTACCACATCACTCTGCTCATCTCTATGTGGGCTTCTGAAGATGCTTTTATTGGGGTTTCTTCTGGTCCCTTAATTCTGTAACAGAAGTCAATCTGTTTGTTTCTATCTAGTGGTGCAGTTATGGTTAGTATAGCTGTGTAGAACCTTATTTTCAAATATATATTAACTATACTGGAGCAATTTAAAGAAGCACAATATATGCAAACTATAAAAAATATATGGAAAACAGAAAATGTAACATTTTACTATATAATGCCTAGTCCCACACCTTCACATAGTTTCTCTTTAATTATCTATTTTTACATTTATTTTTCATTTACTTTACTTATTTATTTATTTATTTATTTACTTATTCATTCATTCAATATCCTTGTAACTGCACATGCCTTCTTGGATTTCCTCACACTGTCAATCGCCCCTCCTACTCCTGCAATCTCCCCATTGTATTCTTCTCTGAGAGGGTGGAGATACCAGCTCTGTATCCCCCCTATCTTATCAAATCAAGTCTCTGCAGGGATTCCACTGAGTCCAGAAGAAAAGCCAAGCCAGGGGACAACAGTTTAAGAACATCCATGCTTCAGTTGCCAGGTGATTCACATAAAATGGAGGTGTACATCTACTACACATGTGGGAAGGTGGGTGTCTAGGTTCAGCTAGAGTATATTCTTTTGTTGGTGATTCAGTCTCTGAGAGCCCTGAATAGTCCAGGTTAGTTGACATCATTGGCCTTCCTGTGGAGTTCCTATCCTCTTCTGGACTTTCAATCCTATTCTGAACTTGTCCATAAGAGTCCCAGTGCTTCATTCAATGTATGGCTGTGTCTCTCTGAATCTGTTTCAGTCAGCTGCTAGGTGGAACCTCTCAGAGGATAGTCATGCTAGGCTCCTGTTTGCAAGCATAACAAAGTATCATTATTCATGTCAAGGATTCATACTTGCCCATGGGATGTGTTTCAAGTTGGGCCACTTATTGTTTGGCCATCACCTCATCTAAATAAGATTCAAGCAACTTCTTTGGGGCCTTCATTCCTGTTTAGCTTTTTTAGGTATATGGGCTGTAGAGTGGTTATCCTATACTTTATGGCTAATATCCAGTTATAAATAAGTTCATACCATGTATGTCTTTTGGGTCTGCATTACCTGACTGGGGATATTTCTAGTTCCATACATTTGTCTGAAAAGTTCATGATGTCCTTGTTTTTCAGAACTGAATAGTAGTATTCCATTGAGAAGATGTACCACCCATTCTTATATTGAAGGACACCTAGATTGTTTCTAGTTTCAGGCTATTGTGATTAAATCTGGTATGCACATAAAGGAGCAAATGTCCTTGTGGGATGGTGGAGCATCATTTGAGTATATGCATGGGAGTGATATATCTGGATATTCAGGTAGAAATGTTTTCAAATTTCTGAAAAACTGTCAGAATGATTTCCAGAGCAGTTGTAAAAAAATGCACTCCCACCAGCAATGGAGAAGCGTTCTCCACTCTCCATATTCTTGCCAGGATGTCCCGAGGTTTTATGTTAGCCATTCTGATGGGTGTAAGGCTAATATCAGAGTTATTTTGATTTGCATTTCCCTGATGACAAAGACTTTAAACACTTCTTTAAATGCTTCTTGGCCATTGGAAATTCCTTTGTTCTCTGATTAGCTGTGTACCCCCATGTTTTTGTTATTTTATTTATTTTCATTTCAGATATTACCCCCCTTCCCAGGTAAACCCCCCTATCCACTCCCTCACCCCCTGCTTCTATGAGGGTGCTCCCCAAACCATCCACTCCCTTCTACTTCAACCCCCTAGCATTCCCCTATCCTGTGCCAATGTGTTCAAGGTTCTTTCCCACTTTCTCTTCTATTAGATTCAGCATATCTGGTTTTACGTGGAGGTCCTTGATCCACTTGGACTTGAACTTTGTACAAGGGGATAAGAATGGATTAACTTGCATTCTTCTACATTGTGACTGCCAGATCAAGCAGCACCATTTGTTGAAAATGCTCTTTTTTTCCCCACTGAATGGCTTTGGCTTCTTTGTCAAAGATCAAGTGACCATAGATTTGTGGGATCATTTCAGGGTCTTCAATTCTATTCCATTGGTCTACCTACTTGTCCATATGTACCCATATTTAGTTGTGTCATTTGAGGTTTTGGCGTCTAATTTCTTGATTTTTCTATATACTTTTTGATATTAGCAATCTGAAGGACATATTATTAAAGATCTTTTCACAATATGTTGGCTGTTGTTATTGATGGTGTCCTATGCTTTACAGAAGGATTTCAGTTTCAAGACATGCCATTTATAAATTGTTGATCTTAGAGCCAGGGCATTTGCTGTTACTGTTCCATTCAGGAAATTGTCTCCTGTACCAATATGTTTACAACTATTTCCCCTTTTATCTTCTATTAGATTTAGTGTATCCAGTTTTATGTTGTTGTCTTTAATCTATGTTGAGTTTTTTGTAGGGTGATAAATATGGATCTACTTTCATTCTTCCACATAGAGACATCCAGTCAGACCAGCACCATTTGTTGAATATGCTTTCCTTTTTTTCATGGTGTGGTTTTGCATTCTTTGTCAAAAATCAAGTATACATAGGCATGTGGGTTTATTTCTGGGTCTTTAATTCTGTTCAATTGATTAACCTGTCTGTTTCTATAGAGATAGCATGTGGTTTTTATTACTACTGTTCTGTACATAGCTTAAGATTAGGGATGGTGATCCCTCCAAAAGTTCTTTTATTGTTCAAGATTCTTTTAGCTGTTCTGGTATTTTGTTTTGCATAAGAAGTTGAGATTCCTTTTTTCTTTTTTTCTTTATTCAAAGTTTATAAAAATAGTGTTGAAATTTTGATGGAAATTGTAAAGGACCTGTATATTGATTTTAGTAAGATGACCATTTTCACTATGTTAATTCTAACTATCTATGAGCATGAGAAATCCATATTCAGCTGTCTTCAATTTTTTTCTGAAACTCGAAGTTCTTTCTTTTATTAATTAATTTTTTACACTCCATATTTTATTCCCCTCCCCCAATCCACCCTCTGACTGTTCCACATCCCATACCTCCTCCCCATACACCTGTCTCCACATGGATGCCCCACCCGCAACCTCAGTTGACCTCCAGATTCCCTGGGGCATCTACTCTCTTGAGGGTTAGGTGCATCAACTCTGACTGAACACAGACCCAGCAGTCCTGTACTGTTTATATGTTGGTGGTCTTCTATCAGCTGGTGTATGCTGCCTGGATCTGAGAGTTCTTGAAGGTCCATGCTAGTTGAGACTGCTGGTTCTCCTACAGGATCACCCTTCTCCTCAGTTTCTTTCAGCCTTTCCTAATTCAATAACAGGAGTCAGCTGCTTCTGTCTATTGGTTGTTTGCAAATATCTGCATGTGATTGTTTCAGCTGTTTGTTGGGTCTTTCAGAGGGCAGTCATGATAGGTCCCTTGTTGTGAGTTCTCCATAGCCTCAGTAATAGTGTCAGGCCTTGGGACTTCCCCTTGAGCTGGATCCCACTTTGGGCCTGTTGCTGGACCTTCTTTTCCTCAGGCTCTTCTCCATTTCCATCCCTATAATTCTTTCAGACAGGAACAATTATGGGATGGCAATCCCATCCCTCAATTGATGTCCTGTTTTCCTGCTGTAGGTGGGCTCTACAAGTCCCCTCTCCATACTGCTGGGCATTTCATCTAAGGTCACTCACTCTGAGTCCTGAGAGTCTCTCACCTCCCAGGTCTCTGGTACATACTGGAGAGTCCCCCCAACCTCCTATCTCCCGAGGTTGCCAGTTTACATTCTTTTTGCTGACCCTCTGGGCTTTAGTACTTTTCCCTCACCCAATACCAGATGAGGTTCTTCTCTTCACTGCCCCCTTCACACATCCACTTTCCCTCTCAGGTCCCTCCCTCCCTCCCCACTTGTGATAGCTTTCTTCTCTCTCCCAAGTGGGACTGAGGCATCCTCACTTGGGCACTTCTGCTTGTTGACCTTTTTGATTTCTGTGTCTGTGGACTGTATCTTGGGAATTCTGTAGGTTTTTTTTTTTTTGGCTAATATCCACTTATTAGTGAGTACATACCCTGCATGTCCTTTTGTGTCTGCATTAACTCACTCAGGAAGATATTTTGTAGTTCTATCCATTTGCCTGTAAAATTCAGGATGCCCCTGCCCTTATTACCTGAGTCATATTCCAATGTGTAAATGAACCACATTTCCTGTGTCCATTCTTCTGTAGTGGGACATCTCGGTTGTTTCCAGCTTATGGCTATCACAAATGAGGCCACTATGGACATAATGGAATATGTGACTGTGTGGCATGGTGGGGCATCTTTTGGGTATATTCCAAAGAGTGGTATTGCTGGATCTTCAGGTAGATCTATTTTCAATTCTCTGAGGAACCTCCAGATTGATTTTCAGAGTGCTTGTACCAGTTGACAATCCCACCAGCAATGGAGGAGTGTTCCTCTTTCTCCACATCCTCTCGAACATGTGTTATTGGTGCAAGGTGGAATCTCAGGGCTGTTTTGATTTGCATTTCTCTGGTCAGTAAGGACTTTGAACATTTCTTTAGGTGGTTCTCAGCTATTCAAGATTCCTCAGTTGTGAATTCTTGGTTTAGCTCTATAACCTATTTTTAATTGGGTTGTTTTTTTGGTGATTAACTTCTTGAGTTCTTTATATATTTTGGACATTAGCCCTGTATCAGATGTGGGGTTAGTGAAAATTTTTTCCCAATCTGTAGGTTGCAGATTTGTCTTATTGACTATGTCCTTTGCCTTACTGAAGCTTTCCAGTTTCATGAGGTCCCATTTATCAATTCTTGATCTTAGAGACTGAGCCATTGGAGTTCTGTTTAGGAAATTTCCCCCTGTGTCAATAAGTTCAAGGCTATTTCCAACTTTCCCTTCTATTAGATTCAGTGTATCTGGTTATATGTTGAGGTCCTTGATCCACTAGTACTTGGGCTTTGTACAAGGTGACAAACATGGGTTTATTTTTGTTCTTCTACCTACAGACAGCCAGTTAGACCAGCACCATTTATTGAAGATGTTTTCTTTTTTCCATTGTATATTTTTGGTGTCTTTGTCAAAAATCAAGTGAGCACAAGTGTGTGGTTTTATTTCTGGGTCTTCAATTCTATTCCATTGATCAATGTGTCTGTCTCTGTACCAATATCATGCAGTTTTTATCACTATTGCTCTGTAGTAAAGCTTGAGGTCATGGATGGTGATTTTCACTATTCTGGGTTTTTTGCCTTTCCAGATGAATTTGAGAATTGCTCCTTCCATGTCTTTGAAGAATTGCATTGAGATTTTGATGGGGATTGCATTGAATCTATAGATTGCCTTTGGTAGGATGGCCATTTTTATTATCTTAATTCTTCCAATCCATAAGCATGGGAGATCTCTCCATTTTCTGAGATCTTCCTCAATTTCTTTCTTGAGAGACTTGAAGTTATTGTTATGCAGGTCTTTCACTTGTTTGGTTAGAATTACCCTAAGATGTTTTATATTATTTGTGGCTATTCTGAAGGTAGTTTTTTCCCTAATCTCTTTCTCAGCCTGTTTATCATTTGTATAAAGGAAGGCTACTGATTTCTTTGAGTTAATTTTATATCCAGCCACTTTGCTGAAGTTGTTTAACAGCTGGAGAAGCTCTCTGGTCGAGTTTTTTGGGTCGCTTATGTATACTATCATATCATCTGCAAATAGAGATATTTTTATTTCTTCTTTGCCAATTTGTCCCCGAATTCAGTGGGATTGCTTCAAGCATATCTCCATTTAATTTGATAATAGGTGTTGGTTTGCAGGAAATTGTTTTTATTATGTTTAGATGTGGACCTTGAATTCCTGATCTGTCTAATACTTTTAACCAGAAGGGGTGCTGTATTTTGTCAAATGCTTTCTCTGCACTTAAAGAGATGATCAGGTGATTTTTTTTCTTTGAGTTTTTTTATATAGTGTATTACATTAATGGATTTTCATATATTAAACCAACCTTGCATTCCTGGGATGAAGCCTAACGGACCATGGTGAATGATGGTTTGATGTCTTCTTGAGTTCAGTTTGCAAGAATTTTATTGAGAATTTTTGCATCAACATTCATAAGGGAAAGTGGTCTGAAGTTCTCTTTCTTTTTTAGGTCTTTGTGTAGTTTAGGTATCAGAGTAATTGTAGCTTCATAGAATCAGTTAGGTAGTATTCCTTCTCTGTCTATTTTATGGAATAGTTTGAGGAAAATTAGTATCAGGTCTTCTTTGAAGGTCTGGTAGAATTCTGTACTAAATCCATCTGCCCCTGGGCTTTTTTTGGTTGGTAGGTTTTTAATGACTTCTACGTCCTTGTGTGATATGGACCTGTTCAGTTTATCTGCTCTTGATTTAACTTTGGTATGTGACATCTGTTTAGAAAACTATCCATTTCATCTAGATTTTCCTGTTTTGTTGAGATAGGCTTTTATACTAGGATCTGATTTTTTTCTTTAATTTCCTCTGTTTCTGTTGTTATGTCTCCCTTTTCATTTCTGATTTTGTTAATTTGGATACTGCCTCTTGGCCCTTTAGTTAGTTTGGCTAGGGTCTTATCTATCTTGTGGATTCTGTCAGAGAACCAGCTTTTGGTTTTGCTGATTCTTTGTATTGTTTTCTTTGTCTCGACATTGCTGATTTCAGCCCTGAGTTTGACTATTTCCTGCTTTCTACTCCTCTTGGGTGAGCTTGCTTCTTTTTGTTATAGAGCTCTCAGGTGTGCTGTTAAGTTGTTATTATAAGATCTCTCTAGTTTCTTTACCAGAGCACTTAGTGTTATAACACTAAGTCCTCTGAGCACTGCTTTCATTCTGTCCCATAAGTTTGGGTATGATAGGTGTCAATATTTTCATTAAATTCTAGGAAGTCTTTAATTTCTGGCTTTATTTCTTCCCTGACCAAGTTATCATTGAGTAAAGAGTTGTTCAGTTTCCATGTGTATGTGGGCTTTCTGTAGTTTTTGCTGTTATTGAAGACCAGGCTTAGGCCATGGTGATCTGATAGGATGCATGGTATTATTTCAATCTTCTTTTATTGGTTGAGAGCTGTTTATATGGTCAATTTTAGAGACAGTACCATGAGGTGCTGAGAAGAAGGTGTATTCTTTTGTTTTAGGGTAAAATGTTCTGTAGATATCTGTTAAATCCATTGGGTTCATAACCTCTCTTAGTCTCACTGTCTCTCTGATTAGTTTCTATTTAAATGACCTGTCCATTGGTGAGAGTGGGGTGTTGAAATCTTCCACCATTATCATCTAGGTTTCAATGTGTTTTGAGCTGTAGTAAAGTTTCTTTTATGAATTTTGGTGATCTTGTGTTTGGGGCATAGATATTCTGAACTGAGACTTTCTCTTGGCGAATTTTCCCCTTAATGAATATGAACTGTCCTTCATCATGCTTGATAACTTTTGGTTGAAAGTATATTTTATTGGATATCAGGGTGGCAACCCCTGGTTGTTTCCTAGGACTATTTGCTTGGAAGACTTTTTTCCACCCTTTTACTCTGAGATAGTGTCTGTTTTGTTATTGAGGTGTGTTTCTTGTATACAGCAAAATGCTGGATCTTGTTTGTGTATCCAGTCTGTTAGCTTATGTCTTTTTATAGGGGAGTTGCAACCATTAATATTGAGAGTTATTAAAAAGAGATGATTGTTGGTTCCTGAAAGGTCCGTTTTTGTAGGTGGCTTTATGTGCTTGTGGTTCTCTGTTTTTGGCTTTGTTGTGAGATGCTTAGTATCTTGTCCTTTCTTTGGTGCAGGTACCTTCCTTGTGTTAGAGTTTTCCTTCCAGGATCCTCTATAGGGCTAGGTTAGTAGATAGATACTGTTTAAATTTGGTTTTGTGCTGGAATATTTTGGTTTCTCCATCTATGTTGATTGAGATTTTTGCTGGGTATAGTAGCCTGGGCTGGTATTTGTGTTCTCTTAAAGTTTTTCATGACCTCTGACCAGGTTCCTCTGGTTTTCATAGTCTCTGTTAAGAAGTCTGGTGTAATTCTGATAGGTCTACCTTTGTATATTACTTGGCATTTTTTTCCTTTCAGCTTTTAATATTCTTTCTTTGTTCTGTGTATTTAGTGTTTTGATAATTATGTGATGAGAAGATTTTCTTTTCTTTTCCCATTTATTTGGTGTTCTATAGGCTTCTTGTACCTTACTTTTATGGCCATCTCTCTCCTTAGGTTGGGGAAGTTTTCTTCTATGATTTTGTTGATAACATTTTCAGGTTCTTTGAGATGGGAATCTTCATTCTCCTCTATTCCAATTATTCTTAGATTTGGTGTTTTCATTGTCCTGGATTTCCTGTTTGGTTTCGGTTAGGAGTTTTTTATGTTTTGAATTTTCTTTGACAGTTTTGTAAATCTCTTCTACCATATCTTCTATACCTGAAATTCTCTCTTCTATCTCTTGTTTTCTGTTGATAATACTTACATCTGTAATTCCTGACCTCTTTCCTAGGTTTTCCATTTCCATGTTTGCCTCCATTTATGTTTTCTTTATTGTTTCTACTTCCATTTTTAGGTCTTGGATTGCTTTATTCAATTTCTTCATATGTCTTTTCCTGTATTTCTTTCAGTGAGTTATTGATATCTTCCTTAAAGGACTCTATTACCTTCATGAGATAGGATTTTAGGACAGATTCCTGATTTTTAGTTGTGTTGTTGTGTTCAGTGCTTTCTGTAGTAGGAGAACTGGGTTCTGATGATTCCCATGTATTTTGGCTTCTGTTGCTTATAGTCTTGCACTTGCCTTTCACCATCTGGATATCCCTGGTGTTTGTTGGTCTGAGTGACTTTATGGAGTCTGCTTCCTTTGTCCCTGGGTTGCTTCAGGTCTTCCAGTAGGCCTATGGCCCTGAGTGTATCAGACCACCTGTGGGGCCTTCCAACTGAGGGCTCTTTACTGGGGCAGAGAAGCTGCTGCTCTGTTGCCCTGGCTGTAGTAGATCACCTGGGAGGCCTTAAGACTATTGGGTCTTCAGTGGAGCAGTCAAGCTGTTGTTCAACTGCCCTGAGTGCAGCTGATCCTCAACTTCTCTGAGTGCAGCGGGTCTTCTAGGATGGATCATGATATGGTGTCTTCATGTGAGCAGACCAACTAGGAGTTTGCCCCAGCAACAAGGACTGAGCTGGAGGGGATGAAGGGATGGAGGTGAATGGTAGTTGGGAGGGCAGGTGGGGTCGTTGGGTGATGGGTCCCAAGTCCACCAGGCTCCCAGCAGCAGCTCTGGGACTCTGGGTGGGGAAGAGCTTCTTTCCAACTGCTCTGAGTGCAGCAGGTTTTCTAGGATGGAACAGGATATAGTGTCTTCATAAGAGCAGACCAATTAGGAGTATAACTTGAAGTTCTTGTATAAATTTTTCAATTGTTTGCTTAGAGTCACACCAAGATATTTTCTAATATTAGTAGCTATTTTAAAGGTTGATGTTTCTCTAATTTATTTTTTAGCCCGTTTATTAATTCTATAAAGGAGCTACTGATTTATTTCAGATTACTTTATATCCAAATGCTGGATACAAATGCAGGTAGAATTTTGGGTGTCACATATGTATACTATCATGTTGTCAAATGATATTTTGACTTCTTCCTTTCTAATTTCTATTCCCTTATTCTCCTTTTGTTGTCTCTTTTCTCTAGCTAGAAATTTAAGTACTAGAGTGGGTAGACTTCCTGGTCCTGATTTTGGTGGAATTATCTGAAGTTTCTCTCCATTTAACATAATATTAGCTATGTGCTTGTTGTATATTGCTTTTATTATGTTTAAGTATGTACCTTTTATCCCTGATCTCTACAAGACTTGTAATGTGGAGTGTGTTGAATTTTGTCAAAGGCTTTTTTGTCATCTACTAAGATGATCATGTGATTTTTTTTCTTTCAGTTTGTTTATATGGTAGATTATGTTGATGAATTTTCATATATTGAACCATCCCTGCATCCCTAAGATGAATCTTAATTTGTTATGGTAAATGATGTTTTTGATGTGTTCTTGGATTTAGTTCTTGAGTATTTTTATTAAGTATTTTTTAATCAATGTTCATAAGAGAAATTGATCTGAAATTCTTTTTATTTGATGAGTTTTGTGCAGTTTAGGTATCAGGGTATCTATGGATTCGTAGAATGAATGTGGCAGTGCTCCTTCTGTTTCTATTTTGTGGAATAGTTTGAGGAGTGTTGAGATTAGCACTTCTTTGAAGGACTGGTAAAATTCTGTGCTAAAACCATCTGGCACTGGGGTGTTTTTTGATTGGGAGAGTTTTAATGATTATTTCTATTTCCTTAGGGTTTATGGGATAGTTTACTTTACATAATCTTGATTTAACTTTGATAAGTGGTATCTGTCTCAAAAATCATCTATTTCATTTAGATTTTACAATTATGTAGAGGACAGGCTTTTGAAGTAAGATCTAATGATTTGTTAAATTTCCTCAGTGTCTATTGTTATTTCTACCTTTCATTAATGGTCCTATTAATTTGGATACCGTCTCTTGGCATTTTAATTAGTTTTGTTAAGAGTTTGTTTATCAGCCAGGCAGTGGTGGCACATGCCTTTAATCATTTGGGAGGCCAAGGCAAGAGGATTTCTAAGTTCGAGGCCAGCCTGGTCTATAGCCAGGACTATAGAGAGAAACCCTGAATCAAAAACAAAACAAACAAACAAACAAACAACAAAAACCAAATAAACAAAAAAAGAGTTTATCTAGCATGTTGAGTTTTTCAAAGATCCAGGTCTTAAGTTTGTTGATTCTAGTATTCTTCCGTTTATTTATTTATTTATTTATTTATTTATTATTAGATATTTTCTTTATTTATATGTAAATTTCTCCATTCCCAGTTTCCCCTCCAAAAAACA
>NW_022196897.1:24437888-24455567 GCF_008632895.1 Mastomys coucha | reverse complement strand
ACCCAGAAATGAACCCACGTACCTATGGTCACTTAATCTTTGGCAAAGGAGCTAAAACCATCCAGTGGGAAAAAGACAGCATTTTCAACAGGTGGTGCTGCCTCAACTGGAGGTTAACATGTAGAAAAATGCAAATCGATCCATTCCTTTCTCCTTGTACTAAGCTCGAGTCCAAGTGGATCAGGGACCTCCACATCAAAGCAGACACATTAAAACTAATAGAAGAGAAAGTGGGGAAGAACCTCGAGCAAATAGGCACAGGGGAAAATTTCCTGAAGAGAATGCCAATAGCTTCTGCTCTAAGATCAAGAATTGACAAATGGGACCTCATAAAGTTGCAAAGCTTCTGTAAGGCAAAAGACACTGTCAGTAGGACAAAACGGCAACCAACAAATTGGGAAAAGATCTTTACCAACCCTATATCTGATAGAGGGCTAATATCCAATGTCTACAAAGAACTCAAGAAGTTAGACTCCAGAGAACCAACTAACCCTATTAAAAAACGTGGTACAGAGCTAAACAAAGAATTCTCAATTGATGAACACTGAATGGCTGAGAAGCACCTAAAGAAATGTTCGACATCCTTAGTCATCAGGGAAATGCAAATCAAACAACCCTGAGATTCCACCTCACACCAGTCAGAATGGATAGGATAAAAAACTCAGGTGACAGCAGATGATGGAGAGGTTCCATTTATTATTAATTGATTGATTTTAGCCATGTCTTTGATTATTTTCTGCCATCTACTCCTCTTAGGTGTGTTGGTTTGTTTTTGTTCTTGAGCCTTTGGGTGTGTTCATAAGTTTCCAGTCTTAGTTTTCTCCAGTTTCTTTATGATGGCATTTAGTGCTATGAAGTTTCCTCTTCACACTGCTTTCATTGTATCTAATAAATTTGAGTATGTTGTGGCTTCATTTTCACTGAATTCCAGAAAGTCTTTTATTTGATTCTTTATTTCTTTTTGATGGTGTGGTCATTGAGTAGATTGGTAAACTGTGACTGCATTCTACCATTGTACTAAGAGCATTCCTGGGGTTAAATTTAAAAGGCAAGGAATTATTTCTTTGGCAGAGGAGATTTCAAGACAGTCAAAAATTGCTGCTGCTGGATAGGAACTCACAATTACTCTTATGCAGATTTACAATGAAAGAGAATGAATGAGGCAGGTAGAAGTACAAAAGGTACAGCTGGAAAAGGAACTGACAATGGAAAGCATTATGTTACAGCTAAGGTTTTTCTTGGAAGAAATGATGAAACTATTAAGGCAATTGTTATTAAGGGGAGGCCTGATTTTCACTGAAATAAAGGGAAGTGTGCCCTCTTAATAAGACCCCACACAGATTCTCTTCCACCTGTGAGGCAAAAGACAGAAGTGCTTTCTTGATCAACAAGTAGAAACATCCTCAAATGTGGCTTGAAGGAACATAATCTGTAACAAACTGGCGACAACTTGGTAATGTCATCTATGTGGCAAGGATGTAGGAATGAAGGGACCATGGAACTTTTTTCTGCAGTTTCATTGAAACTTTGAGGCCAGTCAGCATATTACAGGGGAGTCCCAGTGAAGAGTCCCTGAGAGACCACTAGATAAAGCTGTGAAACTAAAGCCCCCAAATGTTTGATAATGTTAGTGTCATAGGATATCTGCCAATGGTACCTGCAATCAGGAAATATACAGCCAACAAAGAGGTCTATGATGCAGGCAGCAAAGCTGGATAGGCAAACCCATATAAACCCCTTGACACCCAACATAAGCTATAGGATCTGGAGTTCTCTACTGGATTTATGTCTTGTTTTGGTCTAGTATATCCTCACCCTGTTCCCATCCCTCCCTTTTGCAATTGTAATATATATTCTATACCATGGTAAGTTTTTAATTTATTTTCTGATTTTACAAGGAGATTCAAGGAAGAAATGCTTGAGTCTAAGAGGTGACTTTGATCTTTAAAACAGTGTTGGAACTGTTAAAGATTGGGACATTTATAAGTTGAACTAAGTTCATTTTACACTATAATATGGCCAGAAGACAACTTTGGAGTTCAAGGAGTGGAATCTGGTGCTTCAAATGTTGGCTGTTCCACCCCATAGTCTCAAGCATTTAAATACTTTGTAATATATAAATAACTAATACATTCCACAAATGGGATTCCATGCATGGTAATGTAAATTCAAAAAGCCCATGTCAGAGGAGCTCATAAGACTAAAGGGACAATGTTCCATTGTTATTTTTTAAATGGTCATGTTGTCAAACTGCTTCCTAAATATTTATGTTTATACCCATAGATTTATACTGCTCTCACTTTTGAACAGAAAATCTTTCTTCAGTGCCATGGTTAATGCAGAGGCTTACAACAGTTTGAAGTCCTGAGAATGACTTTGAGAACTCAGATATAAATATGTATCTACATCAAACTCTCCTCAAGTTGGACTCAGGAAATATCACAAGAGGGGGAAGAAATAATATAAGAGCCAGAGGAAGGAGGAAAAAGTTATGGTATGCTGTCTTCTAGATTTCACATGGCCATTGTATAGTAGCTATGGTTACATTATCTGTACAAGGCTCACACAAGATCAATCCAGTAGGATCTCAGTATAGAAAAGAGAGGGGTGCTAGAGGTCCCACCCCTGTTACAGTAGCTATAGGCATCTGATAACTAATGAGGAAGGGACATGTTTCTTTGCAAGTCTTGCCACTGAGTTCCTCAGGTTCTAGTAGATGGTCCCACACCCTTGTACACATTAGCAGTATTAATGGGACTCTGTGATGGAGAAAAGTTACCTTCTTCACTAGAGGTACTGGAGGTAGGTAGTAGAAGGTTGTTATGATAGAAGAATACTGCAAACATGTATGAGATGTTCAAAGAATAAATTTAAAATATTATTTAATAAAGGAGAAAATAATGAATTTTTCATTAATAAATAATAAAATGATGTCACTTATAGGAAATGGAAGGAATTAGTGATTATTTTGTTGGATGGTCCAGACTTCCAAAGACAAGCTTCACAAATTTTCTCTCATATGGAATTTTGTAAAACAGGATGTGAAAGGAAAAAAGAGGATATTTAAGTGTATGGTGAGTAAATGGAAGAGTGTAACACAGGAGGTCAGTATCCTCAAACAATACTATATACATTACAAAGATAATTAAAACTCATCACTTTGAGGCAGGTGTAATGGTGGGTATCTTTAACATCTGTGAACTAAAGACCAGCATGGTCTACATGAACTACATGGTCAACATCATCTTTATGAAATGAAGATTCTGCCTAGTCTCAGTTGCTGTGGTGTTCACGGCTGTCCACACCTGTGTCCAGGGCCATTTTGTGAAACCTTGACTCAAAAACAAATTCACAAAACATCTCTTCATATAATTCATCACAATCATCTCTTCATATAATTACTATACACTAATAAGAAAGAAAGAGTTAAGACTATCTTCAAGGCTAAAGAAGATATAACTGACAAGGGGCCAAAGGAACTTTAGCATTTATAGTATTGGTTTCTATTATTTAAGACTAATGATTTTTAAATGAACACTTTAATAGTGTTCATTAAAATGCCACATACATTGATATATGATATATGACTTATAATAAATATAATAAATATATAATATAATATATAAAATATAGAATATATTATATTGTATATAATATATATGATACAGAAATATATGCCCATATATTTTAATGGTGATTGTTATGTGTATATTCTTTTCTTCAGACATTATCTCAATTTTTATAAGTATGAATTAACATTTCAGTGACAAGAATAATGGCTCAGATTTCAGAAGTTTCCAAGTGGTACACCAGTCTAAGGACTCAACTTAACATACAATAGTCTGAGAAGCAAATTTACTAAAATTTCTAGTGTAGCAGCAGAACACCAAATAAGTTCTCTCTACTTGAATCTATTTTCTCATAATAATCACTAGATATGAAAATATCTGAAATATCTGTCAGAGTAATTGGCTACCATTGATGAAGCTAAACACCTTTGTTTTGGAGATTTTTCCAAGAACAAAAGCACAGCTTGAACATTTCAGATGGAAACAGAGGACAATGTATTTATGCAATTAAAAGTGGAGCCCACTTCATTTTAGAACACAGTAAAGTTGGGTTAAATTTTTAGTTTAACTTTTTTAGATTTTTATATATTTACATAATTTCCACCAGCCCCTACATTTGGGTACCCAACAACTATAGAGAACAGACTGATGCCACATAACTATAGCACCATGTGAAAAGCCATTCTAAAATTCTTTCTTCCCATTTTTATACTTCACATAAACTTGCTCTTCCTAAACAAAGAGGATTCCAAAACCCTTTTCACCACCTAGAACCTGTACCCATTTTGTCTACCTGATATCAATGGACCATTGAGTTTGGAAGAAAAAAGAAGTTAACAACATAGTTAATATCAAAGAACATATTGCAAAAAATTTTGAACAATGAAGAACAAATTACAAAATGATGAGCAAACTATGTGGGAAGTAGGAAAAGCTGGTAGCATATATGAAATTTAAGTAAAGGATGGATCTACAGTGTTGACTTCATAGTAGAAGGACAAGGGGTAATGATGATGGAGTGCATAGTACAAAAGAAGTACAGGAACGAACTCTGAGTGTTTATACCACAAAATCTGACAAACATTTAGAAGATAGTCCCATTCATTATACAACATACATTATACAACACATATATGTATCAGAATATCTTTTCTTATAAAATGTATATCTTTGTGTGTCAATTAAAATGAAAACTGTATTCCAAACAAGAGGCTGGCAAATTCTATGCATGGCTGGAGATCTCAGAATGATGATTCCAATGTGTATATAAGAAGCCAGACACATCAATGTGAGGCTAATGAAAACCACCCTGCTGTAAATATAACCAGTTCATTGCTGATATGTTTGAGGCAAAATATCTATTTAAGCTTATTCTCAGCTGAAAATTAAAAATATTGCTGTGTTAAATATGAAAACTAAGATCAAACTGAGCATAATTGTAATCCTAGCATTCGGGAGGCAGAGGAGGGATAATCTCTACTGGTTCAAGGCAAACCTTCTCTGTATAGCAAATTCTAGAACATCTAGATCTACATAGAGACATTGCCTGTCAAAATAATTTTTAAATGAAATTAATCCTATCTAAAGAAGTTTTTCATGAGATAGAAAAGGGAAAAAAAAGGCTTTGTTCCAAAAGCTACAAGCTATGCAAATGAAGAGTGTTACATTGAATTTTAACCCTTTGGGGGAAAGATGTCATCTACAAAGGGAAATAGTAAAGAACTTATGTGTATATATGTTGGAAACACCTTTCTCAAGATTATCAAGATCAAGAAAAGAGGTAAGTGTAACGTCCAAGATAAATGCAAAAAGTTCAAATTAAAAAATCTTTAAGATGGCAATTCAAAGAGAATATATTATATGTGCCAAACAAGGAGGAGCCCTACACAGCTAATGGGAAGCAGAAAGTACATCATTCTGTTCTGCTAAGGATATTTCTCAGTGCTCCTTTCATATCCCGATTCCTCAAACTATAAATAAAGGGATTCAGCATGGGTGTGACCACAGTGTACATTACAGCTACAATGACATCCTTATCATTAGTGTTATTAGATGAGGGGACAAAATATAGTCCAATGATGGCTCCATAGTACAAGGAAACCACACAGAGGTGAGAACCACATGTGGATAAGGCTTTGCAGATTCCCTTGATGGAGGGAGTTTTCAGGATGGTGACTCCAATGTAGCCATAAGAGACAAGAATGCATATGAATGGCAGTGTAATGACCATGTTACCTAAAACAAGGATGATGAGATCATTGATTGTGGTATCTGAGCTGGACAGCTTCAGCAAAGTAGAGAGGTCACAGAAGTAGTGGGGAATGGTATTGTTTCTAAAATGAGATAAGCGAGCCAAGAGGAGGGTTTGCACGAGGGCATTGACTGAAGATAAGGCCCAGGATACTGCTACTAGAAGAATACAGAGGCTCAGATTCATGATGATGGTATAGTGCAAAGGATGGCAGATAGCTACATACCTGTCATATGCCATGGAGGTTAGAAGAAAGCTATCAGTGCTTGCAAAAACTATGAAAAAATACACCTGGGAAACACACCCTGTATATGAGATGGACTGACTGTGTGTCAGCATATTCACAAGCATCTTTGGAACTGTGACTGATGAGAAAGAGATATCTGTGAAGGCCAAGTGGCTGAGGAAGAAGTACATGGGGGTGTGGAGGTGAGAGTCCAGCCTGATGAGCAGGATAATGAGCAGGTTCCCCAGCACAGTTGTCAGGTACATGGTCAGAATCAAGGCAGAGTACAGAGCTTGGTCCTCTGCTCGAATGGGGAGCCCCAGGAGGATAAACTCAGACACAGTGCTGTCATTATCCATCCTCAAGCTCTTAGTCTTCAGCTGAGGGTGAAAGGAGAAATGGAAAAGGAAGAGAAGTGATTTTGACTAATACATTGTGGGAACATTTTGTATCACCAGACTGAAAATAAAATTAGTTTGGGTGTTTTAATCCAAATATGAAAACTTTTGTTATAGTAACACACTAGTGACATTTTGGAAAGAGACAAAATTTACCAACCTTGAAAATAACTGAATGTCTTTTCGAGAGAAACAAGGAAATTCAGAAAAGTTATCAAATCAGACTCATTTCCATATCAAGGTTCCTGAAATTCACCAAGATAATTTAAAATTAAGGAATTACAATGTAAACTGTTACCAACAAATCAAGAATTCAACATGACTTCAATGATTGTGCATCTGCTTAACCTTTCCTGATTGCATTTGTATAAGGCTTTCTACAAATATAAGTATTGTAACCTACAGGGCTTTTTTGGATTAGTAAAATATTAGGATCTTGGGAAAATTAGTAAAAGTAGCATGTGCAGATGGTCAAAGCCTTAAGGGCATACATCTGTGCCAACATTACAGTGTACCAATAACAGCATGTATGTAGCTATGGGTTCTTCATGTAGTAACAGTTTATCAGTCCGTGTGGTCACTCTTCCATCACTCTTCCTAGGCTGCATCAGATGGCCCTGATTCCATGACAATATTCTCAGCACAAACGTAAGCATTGCATTGAAGTACACAGAACACCTGGAAATACTTGACTTTACTGCTACCACTCAGATCAGACTAGGCAATTCTTGGGTTTTCCTAGCAAAAGCAAATTTCACCAGTTTTATTTTTAACCTGGGTTTTTAAGCCAAAGACTATTTTTGTATATATTTCTCACATGTTTTCTCTGTTGATAACCTAACATTCTCTTTTCTGTAATCATTCCCTATACATGTGAGCAATCACTAAACAATAGGAAAAGGAACATGATGATAAAAGTAAAGTAGATATCATAGTTGCTGATAGAGTTCTGTGGTTATATTCTATTTAAAGACTTGTTAGTGGCCAGTTTGTCTCTGTAATTGGTAACAATCTCACCTTTGCATCTTCAAACTTTCCAAGCCTTAACTACAGTTAATCTAGGAAGACTTCAAACTGTGTCAGTATCATCTTTAAAATACTTAAGTAACATCAATTTCACTGTGTAAAAAAGCCAGTTAATGTAATACTGTTCGAAATTAATTATAATTTCTTTCTTACTCATTTCTGTGTCAATAATAATGGCTTTATCACCATGAAAATTTTAATAACTATCTGTCCACAGGTAGATGGTTTCTAATACTTTGCTATTTTGAGTAATACTGCAATAAACAATATTATTCTTATGGTATTTTATATAGTATACATGATATATTCAGAAGAGACTTTAGAGTATTTGAAAGAAATGATTAGAGAAAATATCAAGTCATGAGAGGACAATGTGCTGAAGAAGGTGATAAATGTTCTCTGTAGATAGTGTACTCGAAAACCTACATAGAAAGATTGTAAAAATGAGCCGCTATGTAAGCATTGGGAAGGACAGTGCTAGGAGTTTTGAGAAACAAGGAAAACTCAAGGTAAGAGCAAATCCCAGAAATGTAAATTTTGTAAAATATATGAACATCAGGCAGATGTAATGTCTAATACACTGGGGAGGAAAATTTCCATCTGTTCAAGAATAGTAATACTCAGAAAAATAAAGTAGCAGAAAATAGTGAATAGCTAACTGGCTGCAAGGTAGAAAGTATATTGGAGAAGCCAAGACTCCTAGCTACCATAGGAACACCAGGGGATATTATGGCAAAAGTCACAGAGGTTTGGGAAAAAGTTGTAAAAAAAAATACAAAATACAAAAGGCATGTAGAAATTGTGTGTTGACATTATATCTGAGCAAAGAATTTGATTTTCCTGCTTTGGTTAAAAATGGATAAATTTAAGAAAAATATTCTATGGAGAGGATTTTGAGGGAGGGATGCTTGTTAACTCAAAGGTTGGTCAGGTACTCAGTGCAAAGTAAATTGCTCTATAACGAACTGTTTTCCATTTGATGGTGTAATCCTTGGAATTTGAAATGCATGCTGACCAAAGAGACAATGAAAAGAGAGAGAGGGGGGCAGACAGAAAGACTCTGAGAGACCCAAACATATGCAGTGATACAGAATTTTGGACATTCTGTGCCCTGATCTGGCAAGATTACTTAGAAGGTGAACATAGATACCTTTATCTAAGAAGCTTGGGAAAATTCTTCCATTTATCTCAAAAAAAAAAAAAACACAATACAGGGAAAGAGCTGGATCATCTGAAGTAATCATACACGCATTGCAATTATCAGTAGTCAGTTCAGAATCAGATAGGACAGATATATGGACATGTACATTGTCCATGTCTCCTGGGAACTCTATGTGAGCCCTAATTTTGAAAACCTTGTAGAGAAACTATGATGCAATTCCTGTCCCCAAATCCAAATTAGAGGCATGTAGAATAAATTTGTTATGTTATCATTGATTCCCTTAGGGAAAGAATTATTTTGAAGCAAACATGAGAGTCCTTTACCTTTGAGAAACAATGGTATCAGCCTTAACAAGATTTCCCCATCATTTTGTCCTATTCAAAACAGTATGGGAAAACATAATTTTTTATATTTATGCATTATTATCTAGCACTGAATGCTGAAACCTGGTGAAGTCCTAACAACTATAGTTCTATTTGAAATTGATGCTTCTAATAAACTAATGAATATTAATGACAATATTTGAGAGGCTAGTGTTTTTCTAAAAATAGATACTAGAATGTTTCTGCCATCCCTCAAATTGAGGCCATAGGAAGCAGACAGCAGTCTATAGTCAAAGTTACTGACTGTACTGTACCATTAGGAGGCAACAGAGAAAAATCTTTGTATCAACCCTTTCATTTTGAACTTCTAGCTTCCAGAACAGTGGAAAATGTAATTCCATTAAGCTACTATGTTGAATATTGTTCTGAGAGTGCATGGTTATAATCAATGTAAGTATCTGTTTATATATAAAAATATGAGAAGTCGGGCAGTGGTGGCTCACACATATAATCCCAGCACTTGGGAGGCAGAGACAGGTGGATTTCTAAGTTCGAGGGCAGCCTGGCCTACAGAGTGAGTTCCAGGACAGCCAGGGTGATCCAGAAAAACCATGTTTTGAAAAACAAAAACAAAACAAAAACAAACAAACAAAAACAAATCAAAAAAAATATGAGTAGAAATTCTCTGGTCTACTAGAAGTCTCACAAACTGGTAGAAGCCGAAGTAGGCTTTCCGGCCTCCAAATGTCTCCTCTCTCACTATCTCAGTGCTCCCAACCCCAGTCTCTTGCTGTGGTGATAAGAATACATTGGGCCCATAGGCAGTTGTACTGTTACGAGTCCTGGCCTTGTTGGAGGAAGTGTGTTACTCTGAGGGTTGGCTTTTAAGCTCTGCACAGTGTGGAAGAATCAGTTTTCCCCTAGCTTCAGTCACATCAAGATGCAGAAGTCTTAGCTCCTCCTTTGCCTTGCTTGCTTGAGCTGCCATGCTTCTGCCTTGATGATAATGGACTGAACCTCTGAATCTGTAAGCCAGCCCCAATTAAATGTTGTCCTTTATAAGAATTGCCTTGGTCATGCTGTCTCTTCACAGCAATGGAAACCCTAACCAAGATGCTTGCCCTCCTACCTGCTGCTTTCCAGCCCTCAACAGGGGCATAGACTCCCTCGCCCTAATAGAAACAGGACAGACTGGGAAACATCCAGGTAGATTGGCTGCCTGCCAGGCTCTTCCTACAATGTCTCCAGTTTCCCACTCTTCCAATTGCCATAACCTAGTCCCCAGCTGTGTGTAGATGCTCTAATATACCAGAGACTATCCTGGGCCAAAGGATCCCAGATCTCCTGGAGTACTTTCAGACTGATAGAAGTAGAGGTAGGCTACTTGACTGCCAAACTCCCCTATTGTCTATTTTAGCATCTGGCCCACAATAAGATTCCATCCCAAGCCTTTCATTTGTTATGTCATAACAACCAGCTGGGGAAGAGATTATCTACTCCTATAAAGACCAAGCATATTTGAATTCTAGGAATACTGCTTGCTTGGCAATATCCATCACTCACTCCCTCACTCTCTTAGGATCTCTCAGCCCAATACCTGTGGCCTTCTAGTTTTCTTTACCCCAGCCTAGAACTGGGTTGCAGACTCCTTTTTCTATCAAAGACCACAGACTCAAAAAAAAATCCTAGGCTCACAGACCAGAAGACCAGAGAGACAACAGAATCCAAATAAAGCACTCAGCCAACAAAGCCAAACTCAGAAATCAGTACCTTCAAATTCAATTACCCTATCTCAGATGTCTAGAGGTCAGTGTAGGAACCCAGAAAACCACTGCCAATGCACAAAGTCACCTCTAGAACCCACCTATATTACAACAAGCAAACCCTCAATATTCCAATAAAATAAAAACAGGAAAAAAACCAGCTTTATGAAGATGGTTGAAAATTTTAATCAGAAAATTAATAAATCCCTTTAAAATTCAGACAAACAGAAACATAAAATTAGAAGAAATGATTGAATTCATTTTAAAGGCCAAGAAAAGCTCTTTTCTCTGCTTCATCTTCTGGTCTGTAATACTAACAGTAATGCTGACATGCACTCCTTTCACATTGCCAACACTGCCTTTATTCCTAGAGGATTGCTGTCACCTGTAAAAACCAGATAAGCTCTTTATTCACCAGTCCACTAGCAGTGTGGTCCTCAGGGAAAGGACCAAGGAATTAGGTCCTTCCTGTCACCTTTGTTCTCTATCTTCTAGTCCACATCCCTACCTACAAACCTAGATCCTCACCACATTCCCCCAGCCACACATCTGCCTACATCCCTGTGCCTTGTGCCACTGTGGGCAATTGGGCTGAGAGCCATCAGGGACCAGTATCTCTGCCAGCATCCCTGAAGGTCTACTCCTACCAAAGACAACCAGAGGCCTGAAGACATTAGGGAGTCCCATTCTTCCAATTATCCTGGAAGCTTCCTAAAGCCCAAAATAAAGAGCTCTACCAGCAGTCATAGAGTCCTGCTACAATCAGTCCAGTGCCCCACCCTCCTAGTCTCCTTAATCCAGCACTAAATAAACAGATTCTGTGATACAACAGACTCCAGCCTGTGGCAAAAAATTCCCAGCTTTACTTGAAATCTCAAAGACTGGGAAGAAACCCCAGTAGGCTAACTCTTCCCAAAACTTTCCAACTATGTAAATGTCCTTCTACTCTATCCCAAAATCTTGGACCCTCCTACTTGCTCTGCTCTGGCCCCAACAAAGTCATAGAATCCCTACTCTACAAAAATCTGGGAGACTGCTATACATCCAAGTAGGCTGCTCTACCAAAAAAATTTGCATACTCTATCTATACCTACACTATGTTGTCTTGCCTACCCCTTCTAGTTGCCATACATCAGCCCATACTCATGAGACATAATGAAAGTTGTGCAAAAAGGAAAGTTCATAGCACTGAATTCCTTCATAATCAAATTACAGAGATCTCACACTAGCAACTTAACTACAAACCTGAAACATCTAGAATAAATAGAAGCATGCAAAGCCCAAGAGGGATGCACAGCAGAAAATAATGAAACTCATGACTGAAACCAACAAAATAGAAACAAAGAGAGCAAAACAAAGAAATAATGAAACAAAGAGTTCATTTTTTAATGGCCTAAGAGTCACTGAAGAAATACTCCAGACTTAAAAGTATGCAAAAGCAAGGAGCTTTTATTCTGCAGAAGAATAAAAAAAAAAAAAAAAAAAAAAAAAAAAAAAAAAAAAAAAAAAAAAAAAAAAAAAAAAAAAAAACAAACCTGTATGCAGGAGTCAGCCCTTCATTCAAAATTGTGACCCTGGGATAAGCTTGCAGGCTCCTATTCATAGTTCACCTAGGAAGATTTGAAATATGATTAGGTAATTTTTAATATAATTTGCTAAGTAAGCAGCAATTAACTGCATTAGTACATTTGTAATATGTCATTATATTAGTTTTACCATTTTTTGGCAGGCTTTAGGGAAATTACAGGAACTGTTTCAGTCCTTGGGCTGGATATCTCTCTCAGCTAGATATCAGAGCCATTGCTAATTAATGGTTCACTTTCTGTGTTTTTTTTTTTTCTGAAAAGTCTTTACTTCTTTGAGAAAGTGAAATTTAGGCCCTATTATAAAATGGAGTAAGTTTCAGGCAAACCTCTCATTCCCCACTTTGATTCGGGTTCCTTCTTAAATCCTTGAGTAGGGTTTAGTGGTTGATTTTGACATTTTATTGTCATGAGTTGGACCCTGAATATTCATTCCTTGACAAATTTTATACAGGTGTTTAGAATGTAGCGTCCACAAATAAGAGAAAGTAACAGTAACTATAATGGTCCTGCCAATGTGGAAAGGATGATGCTGAACAATGAAGACCAATTAAAAAGAGATTTGTGTCAAAGTTTAGATTGTTGTTTCTTTTTTCTTTCTCTTATAATCTTTTAATACCAAGGACATTGACTCTTTGATGTCCCCAGAATGGCAACAAAACACATTTTTCTCCCAGACAAGTCATAGCCTACCCTGTTGTAAGAATAGGAGGCCAAGCCTGCTTGTGTTTTAGAGGGCAACTATTGCTAGAGAAGACAAAGAGACCTCAAGGTGTGAGACATATTTTCCTAATTCAGAGAAGTCAGCATCTATGGCCCATCTCAAGGCTCTATAATTTTTGTCTGAGAGTATCAGGGACGAGATGCCAAGTCCTACCACCCCAGCAACATCAAATCTCAATAATGTTGGTACTAAAATTGTTGTTATTGCCACTCCTTTTTGTTCGAGTGGCAGAAAGAGAAGGATAACCAGGTGTTTATGTCTTCATCTCCATGATGGAAGATTCTGGCAGTGATTGGATCAGTACTCAGATGCCTGACAAGTATGATTGCAGAAGGGGTGGTGTGACATCGTTCTTGAGTCTGGAGCAGACCAGAAGGACATGGGTCTCTTCAGCTGCTGATGGTTGCCATTGACATAAAGCTTGTTTTATATTAATGTGCATATTCTATTTCATGTTCTCCCTTTGGGAAATGTTTGGTCTTCCAAGGTCAGTGACTCCATGATAATCAGGAACAACAGGATTCTGGGAAGCAAAATGTCTGATGATACTCAGCAATATAGCAACATCATGACATTCATGACACGTCTTAGGCTGGAGAAAGAACTTTAAACACATGAGTTTAATAATACATAAATAAATATGATAGCTGTTCTTTAAAGGATTTCTCATCTATGCACAACATAAGGGTACAATATGTATTATACAAGGCTCTTCATGTACCTGAATGAACAGAGGCAGCTTTACTAAGGAGTCAGCTTAGTCATGCTGTGCCAGAGTAATGTTAGTGGTCCCCAAAAACACAGACAGAAGCCAATATGATGTAATTCACAGCAGGGTCTTTATTCTATTCCAGCTAGGCCACCCCCACCCTGATGCATTACTGACACACAGGACACAGTTTTGGAGGGGGAATCGGATCATCAACTTTATTTCTGCTCTTCTCTGCATTGGTGGACCTTAAGCAAGGGATGGGATTGTAATCTGGTGGTGCAGGTTTGTTGGGGTAATAACCTGAAGACACTGGTCTTCTTGATGGTGTCACCTGGAGACACTTGTTGGGGATTAGCCTAGAGACTGGATCTAGGCTCCAGTGTTTGGGGTGGGGGACAACTTTGAAACTAATGCTAGGTACCAATCTATTAGTTTACCTGAGTTCAAACTGAGGTCAGGTTCTCTAAAATGGAGTCTAAACTTAAAGATTTGGCATCTTAGTCAGAAAAAAATATTAAGGAAGGACACATGACCTAGTCAATATAGGAGAAATCCTGGATCATGAAAGAGAAAGGAATAGTTAGAAAATATGTCTCAGATAGGATTCTACAATATTAGTGCTAAAATGGTGTCCTCCGTGGACACAATCAAAATTTAAATTTGATCCAGATATTCAACTCCCTAAAGAAGGTAGTTATATGTAAAATCCAAATAGAAGATGGGGATGGACAAAAGTCTGGTATCAAGAAGAAATATAGGTTTGTTGAGTAAACTGAGACATGCGCCGACCAATTTCCTATCTCTGGTAGACCTTCATTCTCCTGACATCACTCAATCCAAATTCATCAGATCTTTGAGTCCTTAACCATACAGGTAAGCTATGCAATAGAAGAAATTGATACACTAGTCAAAGAAAATGTTACATCTAAAAATTCTGTACAAAAAAATCCATAAAATCTGAGATTCCATGAAATGTGATATCCTAAGAATAATAGGAAAAGAAGAACTTGAAGAGTCCCAGCTCCAAGACTTAGAAAATAATTTCAACAAAATCATAGAAAAAATTTCCTAGTAAAAAGAAAGAGATGCTGATAAACATACAAGATGCTTATAGAACACCAATTAATCTGGACCAGAAAAGAAAATCCTCCTGCCTCATAATAATAAAAACACAAAATCCAAAGAATAAAGAAATATTAAAAGTAACAAGTGAAAAAAAGGCCAGGTGACATACAAAGGCAGTCATATTAGATTACATCCAACTGCTCATGAGAGACTTTACAAAGTGAAAAGTTCCTGGACAGATATCTTTAACTCCTTTAAAAACCACACAGACTAAACTAGACTATACCTAGCAAAACTCTCAATCACCCTTGATGGAGAAAACAAGAAATTTCAAGACAAATCCAAATTTATATAACATCTACACACAACTCCTGCTCTACAGAAAACACTAGAAGAAAAACTCAAACAACTACATGAAAGAAAGCACAAGAAGTAAGTAATTCCATACCAGAAAAAAAAAAGAAGCATACACACACCCCAACATCAAAATAACAGGAATTCACATTCACTGGTCATTAATATCTCAACATCAATGGACTCAATTCCCCAATTTAAAAAAAGAAAACAAATAATAGACTAAATGCTAAAACTAACCCCATCATTCTGCATACAAGAAACACACTTCAGCAATAAAGATTGAAGTTATCTCAGAGAAAAGGGCTGGGAAAAATGTTTTCCAACCAAATGGACCCAAGAAGCAAGCTTGAGTAGACATTCTACTATTCTCTCTACTATTCTACCCATCCATCTACCCTGGATGCTGCCATGCTCCTGCCCTGATGATAATGGAATGAAACTGTAAGCCAACCCCAATTAAATGTTATCCTTTGTAAGAGTTGTCTTGGTCATGGTGTCTGTTCACAGCAGGAAACCCCACACTAATGTCACATCAATGCAAATCCTAGCTATGGCGGAAGTTGAGACCAGGAACTGAGGTATTGCTGTGATTGGGTGAACCATGCTGTTTGGAGAAATGTGGATTTGAGTACTTTGGAAAGCAGTGAGATGTGTTCAGTTGAGCCTAATGGGACATCTTAGGATATATATGGAAGACAGTGGTTCTGGGGGATATTTCAGCTGTGCAGACCTGGTCCAAGAGGTTTCAGTGAAGGTGGATTTTAGTATTTGACCTAGACTGTTTTGTGGCATTTTGGTAAAGAATGTGGCTGCCTTTTGCCCTTGTCTGGAGAGTTTACTTGAGGCTAATGTAAAGACATATATATTAATTACATTGAGAAAGAAGTCTCAAAAAAAGCCCAGCAAAGACTTTGTTCTATTGTTTAAGTCTCTTGAAGAGCATTTTGATCAAGTATAGCAAGCAAGCTTCAAAAGGAAAAGTACAAAATGTGTGTTTTTTTTTTATTTTCTTTATTTACATGTAAATTTCTCCATTCCCAGTTTCCCCTACAAAAAACAAAGAAACAAACAAAAACAACCAAAACAAACCCCTGTTGCCTCCCACTACCTCATGCCTGCCACCCCGCCCTCTCCCACTTTCTGGCCCTGGCATTCCCCTACACTGGGGCACAGAACTTTCACGGGGCCGAGCTCCTCTCCTCCTATTGATGTTTGATTTTGTAATCCTCTACTATACACATGCTGCCTGAACAATCAGACCCCTCCATGTGCAGTCTTTGGTTGGTGGTTGAGACCCTGGGAGCTCTGAGGGTACTACTTAGTTCATATTGGTGTTCGTCCTAAGGGGCTGCAAACCCCTCAGCTCCAAAAATGTGTGGTTTAATGAATAAAGGAGCAGTTAGAAATAGAATGGAGCTGAATGATATGTTCCAGGAGATAAAAGATAAAAGAGAGTGGTGACCTCTGGGCAAGATCACACCCAGTTAAGTATATTGTTTATGTGTTTACACTTGAACAGTAAATACTTATTTCATGTTATACATTGTAGGGCAGTGGTCTGTTCAGGTAATTTAAGCTCAGTCAAGCATTTGGCCTTGGACCCTAGAGCCTCCATGGGCAGTTTTCTGCTTGCAAGGGGCAGAAGGAGCTCGGCCATAACTCCTGAGTATTTGGGCTCCTGCTTCAGTCACAACAGCTCACAGCTGGCCCTACAGGAGATGTGTGCTCTATCAGGCAGACAATGCCCCAAGCTCCTAGCATTCTAGCTGAACCCTATACCCAGTCTTCTGATCACAGCCAGACAAGACACTCCCCATATAATAAAAGGGGTGGTTTGCCACACCCACTCCAGTGGAGTCTGCATGACATGTCCAAAAGATTGGCTGAAGTCCTGAGGCAAAAAGTTTTAAGGAAACTGGCCTCCTGGAGGTCCTTGGTGTCCCCTAACATGGATGTAGTCCAGATTTGTCCTTGGGATAGTCGATGGAGGGTTTTTGTGTGCTTTCTTTCAGTATTCTTCTATTATAGGTATAGAGGTGCCCCCAAGGAATGATTTGACTAATAGCCAAGTTAGATTGGACATTGTTTCCTGGCCTCTTCCAGTGTTCCAACATCCTAGTCAATGCTGAGCCAATCCTCGGCTTGGAATTTCATAAAGAATGTTACTTATTCAGATAAATCGCTTCAGGGTTGAGAGAGAGATAGTGAAAGAAATCGGGCATTGTAGTTTACTAGATAAGAGTTAAAAATCCCAGGGCAAGTTCAATAAAATAAATTTAGAATTTTCATTACAATCACATATGGCAGACTACATTACATAATAGAAGAAAACTGGTGGGCTCCTCTGATTAATGGAGGTCAGCCACAAATACTTAGAATAACAGTTGAGTCACTCTCATATGCAGGAATTTACAATGGTCTAGGAAGAAGATAGGTTGTAGTTTAAGAAGGAGCTAGAGTGTAGGATGCCGTCCCGCAGCTCCTACTTGCGTGGGGTTCCACGAACCGAGGATTTGGAAA
>NW_022196897.1:24401296-24427381 GCF_008632895.1 Mastomys coucha | reverse complement strand
CAGCGAGCTAAGTCTCTGGTTTCGGTTTTGAGTTCTTCCAAGAACACAGCAGGGCCACCACACTAGAGTATTGTATTATTCACAGAAAGGCTAGCAAGAATGGGACCCCTGGTACATACTTCCATTAGCCTAGAAAAATAGCATAGTTGGGTGTTTACTAAGGGCTGGCTGGTGGTGGATTATACAATAGACTAGAATTGGAACTATGGCTAGGGCGTGAAGCTTATTCTTATACTAAGAATAAGCTGATCTTAGATAAGGCTGACTTTATTTCATTTGTACCCTCTGACTAGTTCCTGCCAATTCTCATGTATATATTTCTCTATAGAATCATTATGCATCAGATGACCTCAATGAATCATGACTGTGAATTATGCAGAGGCCATGGAGGGATGTTTCTTACTAGCTTGCTTGAGTTCCAGTCCTGACTTCCTCTGGTGATAAACAGCAATGTGGAAGTAAGCCAAATAAACCCTTTCCTCCCCAACTTGCTTCTTGGTCATGATATTTGTGCAGGAATAGAAACCCTGACTAAGACAAATTGGTACCAGTATAGTGGGGTATTCCTGTGACAACCTGACCGTGTTTTGGGGAGGACTGTGGAAGGACTTTGGAACTTTGAGCTAGAAGAGTCACTGATTGTTAAGAACTCTGTGGGATGTTCTGTAGGAGCTTGGAAGATCATGTTGAGAACAGTGTAGAAGATGGAGACCTGAACACTATTGCTGATGCCAAAATGTGCTTGCTAACAGGATCCTGGTATAGCTGTTCCCTGAGAGGTCCTGTCAGCACATGACCCATACAGATGCAGACACTCAAGGCCAAACATTAGATTGAGCCAAGGGATCCCAATAGAAGAGTTAGCAGGAAGACTGAGAAGCTGAATGAGATTGCAATCCCAAAGGAAGAACAACAATATCAACTAACTGGACCACCCAGAGCTCCTAGAGACTGAACTACAAGCCAAAGAGCAAAATCGGAGGGACCAATGGCTCCAGCTACATATATAGCAGAGTATTGCCATATCTAGCATCAGTGAGAAGAGAGGCCCTTCGTCCTAAGGATGTTGATAACCCAGCATGAGGGATTGCTAGAGCGGTGAGTCAGGAATGGGGTATGGGTGAGGGAGTACTCTCATAGAGGGAAAGGGGAGGGGGTTGGGATGGGGTGGTTGTAGAAGGAAAACAAAGAAGGGGTCAATATTTGAAATGTAAATAAATAAAGTGACCAATTAAAAATAAAATAATTTTTTCAGAAAGTGAAAGTTATAATAAGCTACAAAGAAGAAGATGAAGGAGGAGAAGGAGAGGAGGAAGAGGAGGAGGAGGAGGAGGAGGAAAACACAAAAAGAGGTAATTCTGGAGATGTAAATGCTAGGAAAAACAAAAGAATTACAAGAAACAAGGATCACCATCATAATACAAAAATTAAATAAAAAAAATAAAAATAAAAAATTAAGGACCAGGCAGTGGTGGCACATGCCTTTAATCCCAGAATTTAGGAGGCAGGTGGAGTTCTGAATTCGAGGCCAGCCTGGTCTAGAGAGTGATTTCCAGGACAGTCAGAGCTACACAGAGAAACCCTTTCTCAAAAAACCAAAACAAAAAAATGAAAAACAAGAAAGAAAAAAGGAAGAGAAAAATCTCAGACGTAGAAGATATGAAAGAAGAAATTGATGCATCAGTTAAAAATGCTAAGTCTAAAAAGGTCATGATATAAAATTTCAGAAAGTTTGGGACACCATAAAAAGGCCAAACCTAAGAATCATAGTTATAGAAGAAAGAGAAGATTCCTGGCTCAAAGGCTCAGAAAATATCTTAAACAAAATCATAAAAGATAACTTCCATAACATAAAGAAAGAGATGGCTATAAATGTCCAAGAAGCTTACAGAACAATGAATAGATTGGACCAGAAAAGAAAATCTTCCTGCCTCATGATAATCAAAATACTAAATCTAAAGAACAATGACAGAAAATTAAAAGCCACATGGGAAAACAGTTAAGTAAAAATATAAAGTCATATGTATCAAAATTACACCCAACTCTAAAAGCTAGACAGCCCTGGTCAGATGTCTTGCTGGCCCTAAGAGACTACAGATGTCAGCCAAGAATATTACACTCAGCAAAAACTTTCAATCACCAACCATGGAGAAACCAAGATATACCAGGACAAAACCAAATTTAAAAAATATTTTTCCACTAATATAGCCCTACAGAGGATACTAAAAGAAAAACTATAATGCAAAGAGGGTAACTACACATAAAACCACAAGAAATTAAAATTTTCACACCAGACAAATCAATCAAAGAAACACACACACACACACTAACACCACCAACATTAACATAATTGAAGCATACAATCATTGGTATTAATATATCTCAATATCAAATGACTCAATTCCCCAATAAAAAGACACAGACTAACAGAGTGGATTTGTAAACAGCATCCATCTTTCTGCTGCATACAAGAAAACACCCCAGCAACAAAGATAGAAACTGTCAGAGTAAAGATACTGGAAAAAAGGTTTTCCAAACAAACTGAACTAAGTAACAAGCTGGTGTAGCCATTCTATTATTTAATAAAATAAATTCTATCAGACTGTCATAGAAGAGTTAATGATAATAATCCTAAAATTATTTCATAAATCAGACAGAAACTTAAGGAATACTGTCAAAATCAGTTTATAATACCACAATCATCTTGATACTCAAACCACACAAAGATTTATATCAGGGCACAGTCACAATCAAAAGCAAAAATCAAACTCCAACTGTCCAATGAATGGGATCCATTCACGATCTTCTGGATTCCTCTAAGGGCTTGGGTTACTTTGCCAGCTCTGCCCTTTGTAGCACACACCTTGTCTTCTAGGCTCCAGATGCCTGTACTCTACTGCTGCTGCTGTTCTTAGTGGTCATTCATGGTACTGGCATCACTAAAACACTGTCTTCCGCTGTAACTAGGCTTCACCTCATAGGCTCTCTTCATTGTGCCAAGCCTCAACTCCTTTGCATGACCCCTTCAGTCCTGGGCCATCAATTGCAACTGAGGCTGCACCTTCACTAATGGCCTCCCATGGCCTCTCACTGTGCTGAGCCTCAGCTGCTCTTCATGGCCCCTTCATGCCTTCAAAACCAGTACCACCTGGATGACTCTTACACATTACCAAGTCCTGCTGCAGCACAAGGTACAACCTTGGCTGTCTCTGGAACACAGCCTCTTTGTACTCTCAGAAAACACTTCCCAGAAGATGTCACCTCAGTGATGCTAGTCACTTCTTAATCACCACTAATTTCTTAGCCCCAGCTAACCAGCATCAATAATCCCAGTAATGCAAAGTTTTTTGCTTTAGTAGTTCTGGTATCTTGTTAATCACAGCTGATACTTCAGCGCCAGCTAACCAAAACCACAGAATCTTCACAATCAAAACAACATGGCCCTGATAAGAGTCTTTAATCCTCCCTCTGAAATTTCACAAGCCAGGCCTCCATTTCTGCACTGTTCTCAACGTGATCTTCCAAGCTCCCACAGAACATCCCACAGAGTTCTTAACAACCAATGGCTCTCCTAGCTCAAAGTTCCAAAGTCCTTCCACAGTCCTCCCCAAAACATGGTCAGGTTGTCACAGGAATACCCCACTATGATGGTACCAATTTGTCTTAGTCAGCGTTTCTATTCCTGCACAAATATCATGACCAAGAAGCAAGTTGGGGAGAAAATAGTTTATTTAGCTTACTTCCACATTGCTGTTGATTACCAGAGGAAGTCAGGACTGGAACTCAAGCAGGTCAGGAAGCAGGAGCTGATGCAGATGTCATGGAGAGATGTTTCTTACTGGCTTGCTTCCCCTGGCTTGCTCACCCTGCTCTCTTATAGAACCCAAGACTTCCAGCCCAGGGATGGCACCACCCACAAGGGGCCCTACCTTCTTGATCACTAATTGAGAAAATGCCCCACAGCTGGATCTCATGGAGGCACTTCCCCAACTGAAACTCCCTTCTCTGTGATAACTCCAGCCTGTGTCAAGTTGACACACAAAACCAGCCAGTACACCAGGTACTTTCCTGAAGGTGTTTATAATATGTAGGTATTCACGGTTAGAAATTTTGGGGTTGATTATATATACTATTGTATCATCTGCCACCAATACTTTGACTTCTTCCTTTCCCTTTCTTGTATCCCTTTAGTTTCCTTCAGTTTTCTCAATGATCCAGGAAAAAATCAATTACTAAATTTACTAGATTTGGAGAGAATAGGCAGTCTTTACTTATTAATGATTTATTGAAATTGCTTTGAGTTTTCTCCATTTAATTTGATGTTGGCTATATGCTGGCTGTAGATTACCTTTATTATGTTTGGGTATTTCAAATTCCTCACTAATCTCTCCAAAACTTTTATCATGGATGGGCATTGGATTTTGTCAAAAGCTTTTTTACTATGAAATGAAATGGTTATGTTAGTTTTTTCCTTTGTGGATTACATTGATTGAATTTTTAATATTGAACCATCTTGACAACCTGAAGTAAGCCTACTTGATCATGGTGGGTGATCTTTTTCCTATGTTATTGGATTCAATTTTCAATTATTTTATTGAGCATGTCTGTATCTATATTCATGAGGAAAATTGGTTTGAAATACTCTTTTTATAGAATCTTAGTATGGTTTGAGTATCAAGATGATTGTGGTATTATAAACTGATTTTGACAGTATTCCTTAAGTTTCTGTCTGATTTATGAAATAATTTTAGGATTATTATCATCAACTCTTCTTTGACAGTCTGATAGAATTCTCCTCTAAAATCATCAGAACTGTTTTTGGTTGGGAGACTTTTAATGACTACTTCTATTTCCATAGGAATTACAGGTCTATTTAAATAGTTTACATAATCTTGACTTAACTTTGAAAATAGTACCTATAATGAATGTTTTCCATTTCATTTAGATTTTTGAATTTTGTGGAGTACACATTTTTACAGTATGATCAGATGATTTGTTGAATTTCCTCTCTATTTTTTGTTATGTTCCCCCCTTTCATTTCTGATTTTGTTAATTTGGATATTCCCTCTTTCTATCAGTCTGGATAAGAGTTTGTCTATATTGTTGATTTTCTCAAAGAACTAACATTTTATTTCATTAATACTTTGAATTGTTCTCTTTATATATCATTTTTAATACATTTATTCTACCTACCACTTTATTTCTTGCTGTCTATTCTTCTTAAGTGAGTTTGCCTCTTTTTGTTCTAGAACCTTCAGGTATTCTCTTAAATTCCTAGTATGAAATCCCTCCAATTTCTTTATGTAGGCATTTAATACCACAAACTTTCCTCTTAGCATCAGTTTCATTTTGTCACATAAGTTTAGGGATGTTATGCCTTCATTTTCATAGAATTCTAGAGTCTTGCATTTTACTTTTTATTTCTCTCTTGACTCATTAATTTTTATTGTTTAATTATTTATATCCCAAACACTGACCTCTTCCTGTCCTGCCCTTATAGAGTCCCTGCCCCCATGCCCTATGCCCTTCTCCTCTGAAAGGATGGAGACTCCCCTGGCTATCCCTGTACCCTGGACCTTCAAGTGTCTTCAGGTTTAGGTGTATCCTTTCCCACTGAAACCAGACAAGGAATCCTTGTTGGGGAGAGAATACCACAGTCAGGCTTCAGCTTTAGGGGAGACCCTCTGCTCAAGTTGTTTGGGGACCCACATGGAGACTGAGCTGCATGTCTGCTATATATGTGCTGGGGGCTTTAGTCCAGCTTTTGTATGCTCTTTGGTAGGTAACTCAGTCTCTGAGATCCCCAAGAGTCTAGATTAGTTCACTCTGTTGGTCTTCTGGTGGGTTTTTCATCCCCTTCAGGGCCTTTAATCCTTCCCTCAACACTTTCATGAGGGTCCCTGACTTCTGTCCAATATTTGGGTATGGGTATGTACATCTGTTTGATTCAGCTGCAGTCTCAGTGGACAGCAATATTTGGCTCCTGTCTGCAAGCAAAACAGAGAATCACTAATAGTGTCAGGGACTGGTACTTGCCCTTGGGATGGGTCTCAAGTTTGACTAGTATTTGGTTGGCCATTCCTCTGGGTTTTGCTCCATATTTGTTCCTGCATTTCTTTTTGACAGGACAAAGTTTGGGTTGAAAGTTTTGTGGGTTGTTTGATGTCCTTACCTCTCCTCTGAGAATTCTGTCTGGCAACAGGTGGTAGCCTTTTAAGTTTCCATGTCCCCAATGTTAGGCATCACAGCTAAGGTCACTTGCATTGATTCCTGGGAGCCTCCTCCATTCGAGATCTCTGAGACTTCCTAGAGATTCTCACAAGCTCCACTACTTGCAGCTGGAGATTTCCATTCCTTCTATTGGCTGTCTGTGACACTATCCCATCTCTCTCTTTATACATGATCCTCTTTTTTATTTCACTTCTGCTCCCAACTCCTATACAGGTCACTCCTTCCCTCAGAATATCCTATTTTGATCCCCCTTTTAAATGTGATTTAAACATTGTCGCTTGGGCCATCTTTCTTATTTAATTTCTTTGGGCTGTGGGCTGTATCATGGGTATTTTATAATTTATGGCTAATATCCATATATTGGTGAGTATATACCAAGTATGTCCTTTTGAGTCTGGGTTACCTCAGGATGATATTTTCTAGTTCCCTTCATTTATCTGAAAATCTCATGATATCCACACTTTAATAGCTGCATCATATTCCATTGTGTACATAAAACACACTTTCTGTATCCATTTTTGAATGAGGGACATCTTGGTTATTTTGAGTTTCTGACTATTTCAAATAAAGTTGTTACCAACAAAGTTGAGCATGTATCCTTGTAGTATGGTAGAACATCATTTGGGTATATGCCCAGGAGTGATATAAGTGAGTCTTCAGGTAGAACTATTTCAAATTTTCTGAGGAAATTCCATTCTGTGTAAATTTATTTCCAGAGTGGTTGTACAAGTTTTCAAACCCTCTACCTTTCTCCACATCCTTACCAGAATTTGCTGTAGCTTGAAATTTTTTATCTTAACCATTTGGATTGGTGTAAGGGGAAATCTCAGAGTCATTTTGATTTGTATTTCCCTGATTACTAACGATGTTGAACATTTCTTTAAGTGCTTCTCAGCCATTCAAGATTCCTCTGTTGAGAAGTCTCTGTTTAGCTCTGTATTACATTTTTCAATAGGGTTATTGGTTCATTGAATTGTAACTTCTAGAGATTCTAATAATTTTAGATATTAGCCTTCATCAGATGTATAGTTAGTGAAGATCTTTTCCTAATCTATAGGCTGTCATTCTGCCCTATTAATAGTATTTTTTGTCTTACAAAAGCTTTTTAATATCTTGAGATCCCATTTATCAATTGTTGATCTTATGGCCTGAGCCATTGCTGTTCTGTTCAGTAAATTGTCTCCTGTACAAATGCATTCAAGGCTAGCCCCAACTTTCTCTTCTGTTAAACTTAGTGCATACCATCTTATGTTGAGATCTTTGATCCACTTGGACTTGATTTTTCTTCAGGGTAATTAATTCTGGACCTATTTGCAATCTTCTACATACAAACATCCAGTTAGGCCAGCACCATTTGTTGAAGATTCTTTCTCTTTTCCATTGTATGGTTTTGCCTTATTTGTTAAAAATTAAGTGTCCATAGTTATTAGGATTTATTTAAGTCCATTGATCAACCTGTCTGTTTCTATACCAATACCATACAGTTTATATTACTATTGATCTGTAGTACAGCTTGGCATCATGAATGATGATTTCTCCAGAAGTTTTTATTTTTCAGGATTATCTTGACTACCCTGGGTTTTTTTTTTACTATATGAAGTCTCAACCCATTCAATTTCTCATTCAAAGTTTGCAAAAAGTTGTGTTAGAATTTTGATAGCAATTGCTTTCAATCTGGATATTGCATTTGGTAAGATAACCATTTTCACTATGTTAATCCTACCAATCCATGAGCATCGTAGGTCTTTCTATATTCTCATATCTTTTTCCATTTCTTTCTTCAGTGATTTGAAGTTCTTGTCAGACATGTCTGTCACTTGCTTGATTAGAGTTACAACAGGATGTTTTATACAATTTGTGGATCTGGTGAAGGGTGTTCTTTCCCCAATTTCTTTCTCTGCCTGTTTATCCTTTCTATAAAGCAGAGCTATTGATTTATTTCAACTAATTTTATATCCAGTCACTTTGCTGAAGTTCTTTATCAGCTGTATGAGTTCTTTGGTAAAATTTTGGTAGTCACTTATGTATATACTATTATTTCCTCCTCTAATAGTGATACCTTGACTTCTTTCTCTCCCATTTTTTAATCCCTTGATCTTCTTTTTTGTCTCATTGCTATAGCTGGAACTCCAAGTACTATACTGAGGAGATAAGGAGAGAGTGGGTAGCTTTGATCTGTTCCTGATTTTAATGGTACTGTTTTGAGTTTTTCTCCATTTAATCTTATGATGGCTTTGGCCTGCTGTAAAAAAAATTTTTAACCACTGATCATTCCAACACTTTCAACATGAAGGGGGTATTAGATATTATCAAAGGCTTTTCCACCATCCAATGATATGATCATATTTTTTTTTCAGTTTGTTTGTAAAGTAGATTACATTGATGGGTTTCCATATATTGAACCATCCCTTCATCCCCGGAATGCAACATACTTCCTCAAAGTGAATAATATTTTTTATGTGTTCTTGGATTCTGTTTGTGAGAATGAGCCTGGTAGGAGAATTATGTTAAGGCAAAATGAACAAAATACAATCAAGTTTAGGATCAATTTGATCCACATATGTATCTTGTCATCTTTGTTCTACCAGAGATAGCTATTTTTCTGCTTCAGCTGTTAGACATTTGGGCTGTTTAAATTTGAATCTCTTTGTAATGTTTGAAACAAATTATTTAACTCAAATTTATTTAGTATTTAGTCAAATTATAGTCCTTAGCCAGTTAACATCTTCTATTAATATTTGAAAATCATTAAATGTTTGCAATTAGTCCATACAACTGGGAAACTTTTGTGATTAAATTTTATTTATTGACTTTATAACCCAAATAACTAAGTGACTCTTTTCTATTTTTTCTAGAACAATCTATACCATCAGTATGGCAGAATTCTTTATGTTCCCTTAAACATTTTCTCTAAAGATCTTTGTCAGAATCAGCCAGCAAAATGCCATCCATGTAATGATAAATTATAGATTGAGGAATTCTCTTAAATTATTTCTAATGGTTTTTGCATAAAACATTGATATAAATTTGGACTATTTAACACCCCCTGTGGAAGCATCTTCCAATGATATCTTTTTATTAGACTGCTTTATTCAGAGTAGTTATTGAGAAAGCAAACCTTTCCCTATCATGCTCATGCAAGGGTATTAGGAAAAAGCAATCTTTCAAGTCAGTTATTATTATAGGCCATGACCTCAGTAACAAAAAAGGTAAAGGAAGTCTGGGCTGTTAAAGGACTCAGTAGTTGGATTACTTTATTTGCTACTCTTAAATCCATTATCATCCTCCATTTTCCTGATATCTTTTTTACAAAAATCACAGGAGAATTCTATGAAATGATAGACTCTTATATGTTAAAACTCCAACTACCTGTACTAGTTGTTCAAGTACCTGCAATTTTTCTTTTGTTATGGGCCACTGTTCCTGCCATACAGGTCTGTTTGATACCCATTTTAAGGGCAAGACTGTTGATATGTCATCAGTGGTCCCATTTATAGATTTGGAAACTCAATCCCTGTGATGCCCTGTGTTTAGACATTGGGCGCAGCTTGTGATTTTTTTCAACAGCTGTATTACTACCTTCCCTGGGAGAATCTACCATATTAGCCCTAATTTCCTTATTTGCTGTACCTGGAATTCCAGGAATATTAACTGAGTACATGATTGTTGTAACAGATCCCTTCTCCATAATTTTATGGGTATGTCGGCCACATAAGTTCTCCATTTCTCTGATTGCCCTCTGGTCCCAAACAGTTAATACACTGGACACTTTGTCTTATTTGTGATAATTTGCCATTCTTATAAACTGTATGTAAACCTTATGAAGTTACCAGTCTGGATTCCAAGACTTTAGGGAAAGAATACTAATGTCAGTTCCTATATTCACCAAACCTTCTATTTCAACACCATTCTTTTGTATGACTAATTTGGGTTTCAGATCATTAAACATTGTTTGCCAGAACACACATTTTCCAGTACTCCCAAAAGCCCTTATTCTTGATAGTAGAGCAGCCTTGCCATTGATGTAAGGAAACACTAACAGCTGAGCATTTCACGTCCTCTGCATTAATTTGCATCTCCTTTTTCATATATGCCATGATTTTAATTTCTTCCTTGTTATTTCCCCCTACTTTATCTGTATGCATAATAAATATTTGAGAAGTTAATCTACTTCTTCCAAGATTGTTCCCACTGTCCCTTAAGTTAAAGGATCGTAAACACCAGGGGCTAATTTGTGACAGTCAATTTAGGGATAGTGTAAGAAGCATATCTGTGGCCAAATCCAAAGCTGCACTTCATTCTGTAACATGTATAAAGTCAGAAATACTTAGTTTGATTTTTAGCCCACTTGATATCTTCTGGTTGACCAATGAGGACAGTTTGTATTGTTTACTATAGGGACTTAGACTGACAGGCACCTCTGTCCATTTTCTAATGACAAGAGATTACCTTGTATGTATCTCTTGGACTTATAATCTTACACCAATGTTTACCCTTTTCATATCTGCTACAATACCCTGGAAGCCTTTGTGTTTCTCTACAACCAAAACCTGTTTAATCTCTTCTATAAATAACATACTCTCCAAAGACAATGTTCCTCTTATTTTGAGTTCTGAATCTTCTAGATTTACAATTTCTTTGAAAATGACCAAATTCACCACAATAAAAGCACCATGCATTTTGATTCCTGAGACTTCTAAGTATGGTTTGCATGATGCTCTTAAAAGCCAAGACCATTTGTCTCTCTTATCAATACATCTAATGGCACTCCTTATGTTGTCATTGATCTGCTTGCTCTCTTACATTCAGTATTTGTATTTTCAAATGCCAACATCCCTATCAATGACTGTCTGGTTTCATGGACTGTTATGGCTCTAATTAGAGTGAAACACAATCTTTGTAAGAAGACAGTAAAGACTTCTTCAAAACCCTGTATTACCTTAATAAATGAGGTAGATTTTACCCCTGGATCCTTAGCCATATCCAAGCTCTTAAAGCTTCAACAAAACATTGTTCAATTTTGACATCATCAGATCTGATTTGTTTTTGTAGATCAGCAAAATGTGCTCCATGAAGCAGTTGGTCTTTCAAAACATTTATTTCCCCTTGCTATATTACTTTGTTCTATTTTCATGCCTCTGAGTCTCTACTGTGACAAGCATTGTAATTGTTGACCAGCTTATAGCACAGCTGATCTCAATCCTTTTGAATCTTGGGTAAAGTTTTATTCTATGCATCCTGGATACTTAATATTTCTTTAACAAATAGAGACTGCAAACCATACAATACAAGAGATTATTTAAAATGTTCTACATTTAGCATTTCTATTGAACTTCTTATCAACTCATTATAAGCAAGACAACTATAATTAGCATGCATAGATTGGGGAGACTGAAGGTGCCTGTGTAGCTCCAGGCAAACACTGTGGAGGTACACTTGGCTAAATACTAACCCACTGTCCCTAAGCACCTCTTGCTCTTCCCATCTGCTTGTCTCATAGAGATGATTTGGCACATAGCAGTGAAAGTATGTGGAGAAGGGCAAGGTGGCAGTTTATCTTCCATCTGGTTTGTTTCTTTCTTCCATCATGTGGTAAATTTGTGGTCATAGATACCAAGTCTGAACCTTGTTGTTCTCCTCCCATTTTTGCTTTCCAAGCACTTTAGCCTCTATACACAAACTCTCTAAGTGCTTGGCAAATTCTGAAAATCACTTTTAACACAAAAGAATTGCATGAACCTTCTGAATTTTCAGCTTTCCCCAGAGCATTTTCAAAATGGTGTATGTAAAGACTATGAAAGAAAAAAACAGAAAACTCCTTCCAGAAGCAAGGCAGAAAACCACCCAACAGCAGGTACTGATATTTTGCTGACCTCTTTAAACACCATCACCAACCCATCATAACTTGCTGATTCATCTAGAACAATAAAAGCAAAGACCCCTCTTATGTCTAAGCCACGTTGGGTACCCCCTGTGGGCTTAGATCTTTCAAAACCTACTTTATTTAGGGTTCTTAAATGCTTCAACCTCCCTTCTAGCTCCCAGACCATACATGGGAAAGAAAGAAGATTAATGGGAAAAGGGGGTTGTAAACCTGTTTAGAAGTAATTCATTGGGGGTAATTCCACTCTTCATTGTCAAAGTACCACTAGTCCAGTTCAATACTAAAGACCAAATCATGAATCAGTAGTGCTAGCTTGGTCCAAAAGAAGCAACAATGCTCTGCCAAATCAGCACAAACCTGTAGAAGTGGCCCAAATCAGCCAAAATACCACAAGAATTTCTTTGGCAAATTTCTCTCTATGAAGTGAAGGCAAGCAAAGATCAGTAAAGACCATCAAGGAAGCTAACCACTGCGTGGCATTGCAATGCAAGTGCATGATCTCACTGTTTGTAGTGTTCTATTTATATTCTATCTAAACATCAAACTCCCTCTCAAGTATCAGTTTTCAGCAAAAGAGCACATGCCTATTCATAAAACAGCTTCCAGAAAAACATCATGTGACATAACTGAGTTGTTAAAGAAAACATTAATTTCCAACTTATTTTCTGTCTGCTGCAATTTTTTCATCAAAGATTTAAAGTTCTTGTCATACAGGTTTTTCACTTGAGATGGAGGGACTAGAAGGTAAGGAAGGAGGGAAGCTGTGATCAAGATATAAAGTAAATTAATTAATTTAAAAATACAGATGTCATATTTCAAAACAAAATGTGGAATCTTTTCCACAAATTAGACTGGATGTGTATTCTACAGGAAGCAGCTCTGCTTTGGAAGATTATGGAACCTGTGTGGTATGGTGTTTAGCTGATGTCTTAGCATTTCTGTTGCTGTGAATAGATATTATGACTATAGAAACCGTTATTAAGGAACATGTTTAATTTGTGCTGGTTTAAAGTTCAGATTAAGTCCATTGTGATCATGGTGGGAAATATGGCAGCATACAGGTAGACATGGTGATGGAAAAGAAGCTGAAAATTCTGCACCTAGGTCTACAGAAAACAGAAAGTGAACTAACTGGCTTGAGCTTCTAAAATCTCAAAGCTGAATACCTAATAACATACTTCCTCCAACAAAGCCACACTTCATAATAGTGCCACTCTCTGTATACCAAGTATTCATGAACATGAGTCTATAGGGAGCATACCTGTCCCAACTACCATAACTATTAAACATATGTCACTGGGACAGACCTTAAAGGTCTGGTACTTCTTTGTTTCCTGCCTAACATGATATTGCTAGAGTAATTATCTTTCCTTCCTATAATCCACTGCTGGCCCTGATGAGCTTTATACTGTGTCTCCTATACTTAACCCTTAATAACTACTGATCACATTACTACCTCTGTTTTTCCATGTCCTAAAATATACTATTAAAACAATACCATATCATACTCAGGCTCTTTTATTGGATTCTTAATTTAACTACTTAGGAGTGGCAGATAAAGAGGATAGGTACACACCCTACAATTCAATAGTTTTGCAGATAGAATCACTGAGTTTCTTGCATTTACACACTAGATTTATGTTCAAGAATATTGGCTGTGTTGTTTTTCCTCATTACAAAATCCTGAAAGAATTAGGCTGTGTCTGTAAAACTAAAACAAATGAACATTACCTATCCATAACATAGAAGGCTATTAAATCAGGACGGTAGGACTAAGATGTAACTCAGTGGTAGAGCAGCTGTCATATACATATGAGCTTTAGTTAGGTCCCAGTTCCTACCACAAACAAATTCATGTCCTTTTGACAATGATGTCGATGATGATGATGAATTCTCTCACACATCAATCCAAATCCTTTAGACAAAGTAACCAAAAAGGCATAGCAATGAAATCCAAAATTTTAAAAAGTCAGAAATTAAAAGGGAGACATAACCACAAAAACTGAGGAATTTCAAAAATTAATCAGATCTTAACTACAAAAGCTGATACTCCACAAAATGGAAAATATAGATGAAATGGACGATTTTCTAGAGCTAGATCATGTCTGAAAGTTAAATCAAGATCAGATAAACTATCTAAAAAGTTCCCTAATCCTAAAGGATATAGAAGCAGTCATCAAAAACCTCCCATCCAAAAAATAAAAAATAAATAAATCCAGAGGGCCACAGGTTTTAGTGCAGAATTCCACCAGATTTTCAAAGAAGAGCTTATACCAACACTCCTCAAGCTATTACACAAAATGTAAAAAGAAGGAACACTATCTAATTCATTCTATGAGGCCAAATTTACTCTGATGAACATGGCACACAAAGACCCAAAGAGAACTTCAGACTGATTTTGCTAGGGAGCATTGAAACAAAAATACTCAATAAATTTTATATTAACTGAATCCAAGAACACATGAAAAACACCATATACCAAGATCAAGTAGGGTTTTATCCCAGGAATTTAGGGATGAACATATTAAAATTGATCAACATAATCCACTATATAAATAAACTCAAAGATAAGTCACAGGACCATCTATTAGATGCTGAAAAAGAATTTGATAAAACCCAACACCCGCTCATCATAAAAGTCTTGAAGAGATCAGAAATTCATGGATGGCATATAAACACAATAAACAAAATACACAGCAATGCAACAGACAACATCAAATTAAATGGAGAGAAACTTGAAGCAATATCATTAAAATAAGGGGAAAGACAAGGCTGTCAATCTATGTCTGTCTATTTAATACAGTACTTGAAGTTCTAAATAGAGCAATGAGATAACCAGGCAATGAAGGAAATACAAATTGTAAAGGTAGAAGTCAAAGTGTCACAATTCACAGATGATGTGATAGTATATACAAGCAATCCCCAAAATTCTACCAGAGATCTCCTACAGCTGATAAACAACTTCAGCAAAAGTGGCAGGATATAAAATCAGCTCAAATAAATCAGTAGTTTTCCTTTATACAAATGATAAGTGGCCTGAGAAAGAAATTAGGAAGACAACACACTTTACAAAGTCACAAATAATATAAAATATCTTGATGTAATTCTAACCAAGCAAGGGAAATACCTGTATTTCATGAATTTCAAGCTCCTGAAGAAATAAATTGAAGAAGACCTAGGAGACAGAAAGATTTCCCACACTCATGGATTTTTTAGGATTAACTGTGGGAAAATGGACATCTGACTAAAAGCAATCTACAGAATCAATGCATTTTCCATCAAAATTACAACACAATTTTTCATAGGTATAGAAAGAGTAATTTTCAACTTCATAAAGAAAAACAAAAACCCAGGTTTGCCAAAACATTTTGAACAACAAAATAACTTCTGGGGGAAATCATCATTCCTGTCTTCAGGCTGCATGACAGAGCAGTAGTGATAAAAAAACAGTGGTATTTGAAGAGGCATGCAGGTAGATCAACAGAATAGAATTGAAGACCTAGAATTAAACAAACACACATACTGATATTTGATCTTTGATGAAGAATCCAAAACCATACAGTGGAAAAGAGGAAGTATCTTCAACGAATGGTGCTGGTCTAACTGGTAGTATGCAAGTAGAAGAATTCCAATTGACCCATATTTTTCACCCTGTACAAAGCTCAGGTTCAAGTGGATCAAGCCTCAACATACAACTAGGTATACTGAATCTATTAGAAGAGAAAGTAGGAAATGCCCTTAAACACATTGGCACAATGGAAAATTTCCTAATCAGAGTACCACTGGCTCTGGCTCTAAGATCAATAATTTATAAATGGGACCTCTTGAAACTGAACAGCAAAGTATACTGTCAGTAGATCAAAATGGGCATGTACAAATTGGGAAAAGATCTCCACTTACCCTACCTCTGACAGCTGACCAATAGCCAAAATATATAAAGAACTCAAGAAGTTAAACTTCAAGAAACCATGTAACGCAATTAAAAATTGGTGTACAGAGCCAAAGAGTTCTCAACAGAAGAATCTCAAAGGGCTGAGAAGTACTTAAAGTAATGTTCAGTATCTTTAGTCATCAGTGAAATGAGGATCAAAATGACCCTGAGATTCCACTTTATACCAATCAAAATAGTTAAGATCAAAAACTCAAGCAACAGCATATCCTGGCAAAGATGTAGAGGAAGAAGAATACTCCTCCATTGCTGGTGGAATTGTAAACTGGTACAACTACACTAGAAATCAATCTGGCAGTTTTTCTGAAAATCAGAAGTAGTGCTACCTGAAGACCCAACTATACCCCTCTTGGGCATATATCCAAAAGATGCTCCACCATACCACAAGGACATGTGCTCCACTGAAACTGCCTGCAGTTTCACGAAGTGGGTTCTCTCAGGGGAGGGAACAAGGACCTGAAAGAGAAAGGGACCTTAGAAATGCCAGAGAAATCACAAAGCCAAGATAAATTCCAATCAAGGATTCAACTTAACTTAGAAAGGCCAGAATTTTTATAGTTACACCAAAGTGAATCCAAATCTCTAGGTTACATGATATTTGCATAACATAAACACTGCAGAAAAGGTCTTCAGGTGGTGGGCATTGAACTTCCAGACAGCTTCTTCAAAGAAGAACTGGCAGTCTACAGAGAGCTTTTGTCTTAGCTCCCCAGGTGGTAGCCTCCAAGCAGAGACTGACAGTGGTCTGATGGCTGAGTTGAGGGGAAAGGTAAGAGTTCCTCCCTTTTTATTTAGAAAATAGCAGGACCAAGGCATAATCATACATCACAGTCCTGCATGGGAGTTTTCACTGTGCCTTGACAATCTCACCTGTAGTATAATATCTACTGGCAAATATCTTACCCGTCATTGGTAATCACATTCATCAAGTTTGAATTCTACAAACTGGGCACATTTCATGTTTTGGGGTTTTTTTTTTTGTTTTTTTAACACACAGCCACTTGACACGTGTGCCTGCTTTAGGTTGATACTTGTTAGAGACCTAACTCGTTGAACACAGGTTTTCAAAATGCACCTTATTCCCGTGCACCCAATGCCAAGACATGCCTGTATCACCTGCAATATCCACAAACTGCTATACTCTCTCTGGAAACTGCCTTCTCTGCAGTTCTCATAAAGCTTCGAGCCAGTGTGCTGGAGTTGAGTGTAGGCACCTGATTGAGTTGCAAAATAACAGCTCCTGCTTTGAGAGACCAAGAGTTTCTATGACTACCTGTTGATTATTCATAAGATATCCATCTCGTCCTTTAGAGGAACTATCAGTAAATATCACAAGGACATTACTCAAAGGCTGTAAAGAAGTCATGTTAGGAAATATCATTTCATGCACATTTAAGAATTTTATCAGTTTATCCTGAGGATAATGATTATCTATAATTCCTTGAAATCCTATCTGAGCCAGCAACCAATCTGTGCTATGCTGTTTTAACCAGGAATCTTGATATAAAATAAAAGGCTGAATGATAACCCCTGGCTCTTTGCCAAAATAAGTCAGTGCTTGCTTTCTACCAAGCATGATCATGTGGGCTACTGCCTCATAATATGGCAAGATATTACATTTAGGAGATACCCTTGAATGTATCCACATGAGAGGTACTTTTTTTCCATAACAATGCTGTAGGAGCGTGAGTTGTGTTGAAAATTAACAAATCCAAGGGTAGAGAATAATCTATGTAATTAACAAATTGATTTTCAATAGCTCTTTCTACCTGTTGTAAAGCTAATATTCCTTCTCTAGTTAAAAGTCTAGGAGAATTTGGATCAGAATTCCCTCTGAGAATATCAAATAAAGGTTTCAATTCTCCTGTAGTAAGCTTTTAGATAGGGATGAAGTCAATTGATATCACCTAATAATTTTTGAAAACCATTTAAGGTTTTTAATCTGTCTCTACGAATAACTGTATTTTGGGGAATAATAGCTTGATCCATAAGTGTAAAGCCTAAATAATTATACGGATCCTTAGTTTTCACCTTTTCTGGAACTATTTGCAGTCCCTTCTCATTTAGGGCAACGTGTAAGTCTCTATAACATAGAAGTACATCCTGAAGATTTTTTTCCTGCTAATAGGACATCATCTGTGTAGTGGGCAATATATATCATTGGCCATTTTTTCCTTATAGGCTCAATGACTTGTGCCACAATTTTTTGACATAATGTAGGACAATTAGCCATGCCCTGAAGAAGGACTGTCCATTGATATCTTTTCATAGGTTCTTTAAAATTAACAGATGGAAAACTAAAAGCAAATCTCTCACAATCCTCAGGGTGCAAAAGATTGTAAAGAAACAGTCCTTTAAAACCATAACTATTTTATAAAATCCTTTAGGAATTGCCACTGGAGATGGAAGTCCAATTTGCAATGCTCCCATAACTACCATTGTTTCATTACCTTTCTTAGATCTTGTAACAGTCTCCATTTACCTGATTTTTTTCTTGATGACAAATATTGGCGTATTCCACAAGGAATTGGATTCCCTCAGATGTCCTGCCTCCAATTGCTCCTGCACTAGCAAAGAAGGAGCTTCTATCTTTTCTTGAGATAAAGACCACTGATCATCACACACTGGAATATTTTTAGTCCACTGAATTTTATCTGCATGGGGAACAGGCAAGATAGTGGCCATCATGGGAAAAGCTTCAAACCTTTACTATTAGAATGAGGTTTAGGGCCTTCAGATGTTCTAATGTCCTGTTCTAGATTCTGATTATTAGCTATTTCACTAGGGGTGCACAAAACAAGAACCATTTGTGACAACAGATCTCTCCTCAACAGAGTAACGGGCAGATTTGACATAACATAAGGCTGAATTTGTCCTGAATTACCTTTCTCATCTCTCCAGGTTAGAAGCTTAGAGCTTCATTTTGGGTTATTGGTATAACCAATTCCTTGGAGAGAGTAATTGTCCCAGACAAAGCCCAAGGTGAGGAACAGTCTTGTCCTCTAATAATAGTCACATTAGCTCCAGTATCTATTAAACCTTCAAAACTTTTTCCTTCAATAATTAATTTAAGATTAGGTCTTTTACTAGTGATAGATTGTACCAGTATACATCAGAAGAACCAAAGAAACTCTGTCGTCTCTCATTTTTAACTTAATTTTAAATTTTTAATTTAAAATTAGAAAGCATTGGATACAGAGGGATTAAAATAAGCTGAGCAATTCTCTAATTAGCAGGTACTATAATAACACCACGAGGTGCAGCAGCCATAATCTTAATCTTCCCCTGGTAATCACAGTCAATAACACCTGGATAAAGCTGCAATCCTTTCACAATTGAGCTACTTCTCCCTATAAGCAATCCCCAAGTCTCTGTGGGCAAAGGCCCAAAGATTCCAGTAGGCAGAATTTGAACTCCCATTTCTGGCATTAATACTGTGTGGCAGATGGAACAGAGGTGCAATCCTGCACTTCCTGCAGTTGCCCTGAAAAGTTCAAAGACAGATTTCCTTGGCTGGGTGGCAGCCTCATGGCCCCATACGCTGCCTGTTGTTTTAAGAAGGGAGCCTGGGGCTGCCCCCCACCACTCATTTCCCGACAAGGTATTGTCTTGAAAGCCTTTTTTAAATCTATAATCTCTAGCCCAATGCTTCCCTCTCCTGCAACAAGGACAGATTCTTGGGGCAGCACCTGACTGCTGCCTATTTGTGGCCCCTGATTTCTTAGGGCAATCATATTTAAAATGATTCAGACTTCCACATTTAAAACATCCTTTATTCTCTTGCCTTTGTGCCAGGATCTCTTGAAACGTACTTCCCTGCTATGCAGCTGCCATAGCCAAACCTTGATTATAGGAAGGTCCAATATCTGCACAAAGATGAATAAATCCATCCGACCCTTGTGTGGCTGAATAGCAGCTTTGCATGCTGTATTAGCATTCTCATAAGTCAACTGTGTAATAAATGGACTGTCCATATGAGATTCCCCAAGAATTCTACTTTGCAGCCTGCTGTAACCTTGCTATGAAATTTTGCAAAAGCTCCTCTGGACCTTGTTGGATGCCAGCTAGACTTCCACCAACCTCACCTTTCGTGGGTAATTGAATCCAAGCCTGTCTCACTGCCATCACAATTTGTGCATATACCCCAGCAGGATACCCAATCTGTCTAGCATTTCTTTAATACTGCCCTTCCCCCAGAAGCATGTCTAGATTCCATTCTGGATTACCTGACTGAGCATTCTGTGCAGTTGTTCTTTTGCTGATTTTCCACCATTCTGAACTCCAAAGTAAAAAATCACCTCCTTGCAATGTAGCCTTGCATAAGATTCTCCAATCTTGAGGTGTTAAATTTGACTCTATTACATTGTCCAAAAGTGCCTGCATAAATGGGGCATTTGGACCATACTGAGCCACTGCTTCTTTTAGATCTTTTATCACCTTGAATTCTAAGGTCTGATATTGTCTATATCTCTCGTTTTGCTGATCAAGCCTTTCTACTACAGGAAACACTAGCACTCCCGAAGTGTCTTGCCTGTTTTGCGAGCCTGATTAATTGCTCTCTCTAAAGGCAATTTACCTGTCTCAAGATTGCTCTCCTTTCTTTTGCCTGATACCACCTTTAATTCATTCAACTCATTATTCAATTTCTGCAACTTGATTTCAAACTCCAATTTACTTAATTGTAAACCTCTCTGAGCCTTCACTCCTGTCATAGTGGACATAGAAGAAGTAGATGATATCATAGTGAAACTAGAAGGAGCAGATGATGTGATAATGGACCTACAGGGAGCAGATGATGCATATGAAAGCCACTCCTCTCCACGAGACCTAGTAGATCTGCTTTCTGATGAAGTATTTTGACTCTTTTCGCTTTCCTATCTGTGCTCTCTGAGTCCTGTGAGCTCAATTTGCTACCTGACTCTCTATCTCTCTCCTCTCTCCTCTATGATCTCCTTTACAAGTGCCCAAAGGTGGATAGTGAATCTATTGGCCTGATCATTTCTCAGAGCTCTTCCAATTTTTCCCCAAGTTTTTTTATTTAAAACTCTTACTTCTTGAAGCCATGGGCAACAAGATTCTATCTCATCTGAGAGATCTTTCAATGGATTTTTTCCATCCTGATTCCCCTTGCCTGAAGCAACTCATTTGAACTCTGTATAACTGCTTTTGACTCATTCAAACCCATTTCACTGTCACAGCCCTAGGTGAGTTTAACACTGGATCAGCGCCAAACCCAACCTAGCCTTGTACCCTTCTTGCACACATGGCAATACCTCTACAATATGAAAATAAGGCTAGCACTCACATCAAAATTGCCTATCATGCAGAATGGTGTACGACCTTTTATTCTTTTCTTCTGAATCTTTAGGCAGAGCTCTGCTTTTGACAGTGTGTCCTTTATTTATCCTCCATGCCTGAGTCCACGAGTTCAGACACCCTGCAGTTTCATGAACAGGGTCCTCTCAGGGGAGGGAACAAGGACCTGAAAGAGAATTAGAAATGCCAGAGAAATCACGAAGCCAAGATGAGTTCCAATCAAGGCTTCAACTTTACTTAGAAAGGCCAGGATCTTTATAGTTACATCAAAGCAAAACCAAATCTCTAGGTAACATGATATTTGCATAACATAAACACTGCAGAAAAGGTCAGGTGCCAAAGTCCCCAGCAACTCGGAAGGTCTTCAGGTGGTGGGCATTGTCATATCTTGGTGTGAACTTCCAGGCAACTTCTTCAAAGATGAGCTGACAGTCGGCAGAGAGCTTTTGTCTTAGCTCCCCAGGTGGTAGCCTCCAAGCAGAGACTGCCAGAGGTCTAATGGTTGAGTTGAGGGGGGAGGTAACATTCCACTATGTTCATAGCAGCCTTATTTGTAATAGCCAGAAGAAACTGGAAGCAACCCTCAACCAAAGAATTGTTACAGAAAATGTGGCTCATATACACAATGGAATTACTATTCAGCTATTAAAAATGAGGACATCATGAATTTTTCAGGCAAATGAATGAAACCAGATATCATGCTGAGTGAAGTAACCCAGAACCAAAATGATATGTACTCACTGATAAGTGGATATTAGCCAAAAAGTACAAAATACCCATGATATTCTCCATAGACCACATGAAGTTAAGGAAGATGGAAGGCCCAAGTGGGAATGCTTCACTCCCTCTTTGAAAGGGAACAAAATAATTAATAGGAGGCAGAGAGAGGAAGAGATCTGAGTGGAAGAAGGGAAGGGGTCAGGGTCAGATCTGGTGTTAGATAGGATAGGAGCCCAGAGGACCAGGCTAATGAATGGAAATATACAGATGCTGGGGTTGAAGGATTTGAGTTTGGGGTTGAGGAAACCTCTAGAAGTCACAGAGACCTGGAATGTAAGAGGATCCCAGGACTCAATGTGAATGACTTTAGCTAAAATGCCCAACAATGTAGAGATGGAATCTGAAGAGCCCACCTCCAGAAGTTAGACAGGGCCCCCAGTGCAGGAATGGAAACACCAACCCACCTTCAATTTTTTTTTCATCCAGAAATATTCCTGTCTAAAACAAATGCAGAGACAAAATTAGAGTAGAAACTGAAGAAATGCCCGACCACCAGTTACCACCCCAACTTCAACTTCAGATCCATTCCATGGGCAGACATGAAGACCAGTAGTCTCAACTAACCTGGATACTTTGATGAAAAAGACAGCCATTGTCTCATATATTAGAGTGATTGCTCACAAGTTAGTGGAACTATTGGGGAAAGATTAGGATGTGCAGACTTGTTGGAGGCCATTTTGCCACATGGAATGGGCTCTAACATTTCAAAAGTGCATGTGTCATGTCCAATTTCTCTAAAAATGTAAATAATCCCTAAATAAATGCTATCTTTTATAAGAGCTGTCTTGGTTGTTGTGTCTCTTCAAAGCAACAGAACACAATGGAACACTACTATTAACAGCTTGTATTGGTATGATACATAAATTTCATTTGAACTAATATTAGCTTATAATGATTATAATGATTTATTAAAGCTTGCTTAGTGTTCAATCTTTTATTCTACAGAGTCGTTTGGGTGTTTTCCATTTCTGTCCATTTGTATTTGAAATACTGCATAGGAATATTTAATCCACAGTTAAAGTATTATACACAAAGTATTTTTTACCCTAAAATACATTTTCCCAAACTATTCATCCCTCTTTGACTCCATAGAAAATCATTAGGAACCAGTTATCATGTTTATTAGCTTTATTGTTTTGTAGTTACTTAGATACCATGCAGAAAACCCTACAACCTTCAAACTGGCTTTTATTAATCTATTATAACTTCAATTTTTTCACAGTCTACTTTTAATCATGATTCTTGAATATTTTAACCTCCCTTCTAGTTCACCACCCACAAGAAGTACTGGAAAAGAAAGGATACAGGGGAAGTAGACCTATTTAGAAATGTTTTTGGAGCTAATCCTATCTGCATTCTCAGAAAAATCAGCAGTTCAGTTCACACATCAGAAGCTGCAGCTCAATCCAATAGCAAGCACTTCCAGATATACCAGCAGTCCAGTTTGGTAGTATTGTGATAACAGCAGCAGTGGCACAACCTAGCAGGAAGAGCCAGGTCTGCCTCAGCCAAATCAGCAAGAGAAAGCAGGAAGGATTTGGATCACCAGAAATGCCAGAAGTTCTCAGCTGTGCCTCTCTTATTGAAGCAAAGATCAGTGAAGACTCAAGACCAAGTGTTGCACAGCTACCTCTATAGAGTTCTCATCTTGAAGTGGAGTTTGAAAATATAAAGTTTTTTTTCTCAATGGTACACAACAAAAGGAACATGTAAGAAAGTAAATATAGGTGTTTCTTTTATAAAAAAACTCTAGACCAGGTAAATTTAAACAGTGTTAAACTGTTAAAAATCTAAGGTAAATATTGAAAATAGACAGGAAACTGTTTAGCTTCAAGCCTAGCCCAGCATCCTTCACTGTCCATCCAGTCCTATTTATTGTCCCTCCAAAGATCACGTATTTCATGGGTCTTGCCTCACCAGGATTTTGGGCTGAGCTTGTGAGTCTATCTCAGTTGACTTCACTCTGTCAATTGACTGGAGTCCAAAGATGCTGCAAGAAGATGCAGCATACCATGAGAGGTCTGTGGTGCATATCTCTCTATGGAGTCCTGACAAATGAGCTCAACTATGAAATGTAAGGTGTACAAATACATGTGTGTCATTGGTGACGTATCTTTTATCACATGTCCTTTCATGTGCTTACTTTAGCAGGACATTCTCTTATTTGTGTCTGCTTCAGCAAAATGTTCCTTCCCTTGTGTGCTTTAGCAAAACATCCTTTCACTTGTGTCTGCTTCAGGAAAACACTCTTTCACGTGTTTGCCCCAGCAAAACACCAACCAACACTTTCCAAACCTTAAATTTCCACTTCAATCTATTTGGCAGAAAAACTTAGCAGGTGATGGTTAAACTGGGTATACATATACTCTACGGTCCAAAACTCTCTGAGTGTTCAGTATACAGGATATCCTGCAAGTACAGTGTAAATATACATAGAGAAATGCTTGTAGCATCTTTGTTTAAAGAACAAAATCAACGACTGTGTCTTAGTTACTTTTCTATTGCTTTGATTAAAACATCAAAACCACGGCAACTTAGAAAACAAAAAGTTTATTTGGGGCTTACATGTTCAGACATGTCAACTCTACATCCATCATGGTGGGAGCATATAGACACCAGGTATGGCACTGAAACAGCAGCTGAATGCTTGTATACATGATTGACAAGGAAGATATAAACAATGCAACCCTGGATAGAATGTAGCCTTTTGAAACCACAATTTCTACCCCCAGTGACAGACCTCCTTCAACAAGGCCATACCTTCTAAACCTTCCTAAACAGTTATACAAACTAGAGACCAATTATTCAAATATATGAGCCTCTAGGAGCCACTCTCATTCAAACAACCACACACTGAAAGCAAAGATAGGAGGGTTCTCATCTTGAAGTGGAGTTTGAAAACATAGAGTATTTTCCTCAATGGTACACAACAAAAAGAACATGCAAAAAAGTAAATATAGGCGTTTCTTTTATAAAAAAAAAAACTCTAGACCAGGTAAATTTAAACAGTGTTAAACTGTTAAAAATCTAAGGTAAATATTGAAAATAGACAGGAAACTGTTTAGCTTCAAGAGAAAATATGATAAAACTGTGGTGAGAATAAAGGAACATCAACAATACTGCCAGTTTTCTACTATCAAGGTATAGAGATTAATGAGTATTTTGTTAAATATTATTATAAAAATGTTATAAGTATAGGGATCCGAACACATTAATGTACAATACAGCACACATATCTAAACTATGTGTAGCTCATATCACTTGCCTCTTTGTATATTACCTTTAAAGCTGTATAACAACTAAATAAAATGTCCAATAAGTGTATAAGATGTTGCTTCTTTTAAAAATAATTAGCAGATATTTAACACATTTGCACACATGCACACATTCACAATATCTTAAGTTCTGCTAAGTGTTAGCAGCATTTTAGTAGCCCTTAAATTCTCCTGTTCTACTTTACTGACATATCTGTCTTACTGTCAACTACTATCAACTGAATTAAGTCCCTCTGATTTGAAAGAGGTTGATACTCAGGGACAGAAGGCAAAATCTCTTCATGCAATGTGAAATTTTTATGGTTGATCAAGTAGCAGTATTTCTTGTTATCATAATAAAATATATTTGGATTAAACTGCTCTGAAACCTGCTTGAAGTTGGTTCAAGGGTTTCAAAATTCCTGATATCTACCTAGCCATTCTTCATCACCCATTCAGAAAAGCAGAGATTCCTTCTTGGAATATAAAAACTGTCCATAACCACCGCAACCCTTGGAGGTTCATGTCACAGTCCTGCCACTAGGTATAATGCCTCAGCTTATTGCCTCTTCACAGGACTTTCAATCCCCACAAAGGGCTCATCCTTATTCTTATTCTTATGTTTTACAAAAAAGTTTCATTTTAGTTAGTGACTGGGGCCATGCACTTGT
>NW_022196897.1:24392663-24401179 GCF_008632895.1 Mastomys coucha | reverse complement strand
AAAAAAAAAAAAAAACAACAATGGGTTGAATATGTGATTACAGCCACACTAATACAAATAATAAAAAATTGAGGAAAATGGGTAAGACTACAAATAAATGGGAAATAAAGATGGGCAAAGTTTGGTCATACCAAATTACACACAGGCAGGAAAAATAAGAGTTTTCATACCTTATATCTTATACCTTATAATCACCTCTGCAGTGATTATAAATACTATACATTACCCCAAAGGGAAAAATAAAGAATTTCATGCTAAGATACAGTGGGTATTAGAATAAGTTAATATAGTTTCTTTGATTTGGTATTATGAACTATTTTATTTACATGTATGAAAACTTCACATCATGCCCTATAAATGTCCACCACAACTGAATGTTGACTACAAAAAGTGAAGGGGCAGAAAAGATGGTTCTGTGTTTAAGAGTACTAACTGCTCTCCCAAGAGAACTGGGTTTGATTTCCTGCACATGTATGGTGGCTTACAACCATCTCTATGCCATATCCCAGGGGATCTCACACCCTCCTCTGAGCTTTGCTGGCACTCGGGACACACATGGCACACAGACATACATGTGAGCAAAATACCAACACACACACACAGATACACTCACACACACGCACACACACACACACACACACACACACACAAAAATGCTAATAGAGATACTGACAAAAAATCAGACTACACTATAAGATTAGACACAAATAATTAACTTAAAAGAATATATAGTTTCATCATCTTCAGAGAAGAAAAGGATATTTTCTATGAAAGTCATAAACCTGTCCAATAAAACAGCTTGGTATTGACTATATAAACATTTAAAATGTGTGCAAGTCAAAGAAAAATATGTAGAATATTTGTGAAAATCTTCCCAAGATGACAAGATACTGAATGTCAGTAAGACAATTAAGTAGGGAAGAAAGCTGTGCCAGGAGAAGTGAGTGAAGGAAAGAGAGCCATGTGGGGAGACCCTGACAGAGAACAAGGGATGGATGGGAGAAGAGAAGAAGGAAGTAGGGATGCTAATACAGAAGACCACATCCGTCACTATGAACACAGTCTCCTGCTGAGGATATTTCTAAGTGCTCCTTTCATATCCCGATTTCTCAGACTATAAATAAAGGGATTCAGCATGGGTGTGACCACAGTGTACATTACAGCTACAATGACATCCTTGTCATTACTGTTACTAGATGAGGGGACAAAATACAGTGCAATTATGGCTCCATAGTATAGAGAAACAACAGAGAGGTGAGAGCCACATGTGGAAAAGGCTTTGCAGATTCCCTTAATGGAGGGAGTTTTCAGAATAGTGACACCTATGCGGACATAAGAGACCAGGATACATATGAATGGTGGGATAGTGACCATAGTACCTAAAGTAAGGATGAGCAACTCATTGATGGTGGTGTCTGAGCTGGACAGCTTCAGCATGGCAGAGAGGTCACAGAAGTAGTGTGGAATGGTATTGTTTCTAAAGTGAGATAGGCGAGCCAAGAGAAGGGTGTGCACAAGGGCATTGGCTGAAGATAAGGCCCAGGACATAACTACTAGAAAAAGACAGAGGCTCTGATTCATGATGGTAGTATAGTGCAAAGGATGGCAGATGGCCACATACCTGTCATAGGCCATGGAGGTCAGAAGAAAGCTGTCAAGATCAGCAAAAACTATGTAAAAATACATCTGGGAAACACACCCAGCATATGAGATGGATTGACTGTGTGTCAGCATATTAATGAGCATCTTTGGTGCTGTGACTGATGAGAAAGAGATGTCTGTGAAGGCCAAGTGGCTGAGGAAGAAGTACATGGGGGTGTGGAGGTGAGAGTCCAGCCTGATGAGCAGAATGATGAGCAGGTTCCCCAGCACAGTTATCAGGTACATGGCCAGGAACAGGGCAGAGTACACAGCTTGGTCCTCTGTCCGAATGGGAAGCCCCAGGAGGATGAACTCAGACACAGTGCTATCATTATCTCTCTCCATGGTCTTCCTCTCCTGCTGTGAATGAAAGAAGAAATGGAAAAGAAAGAGAAGTGATTTTGACAATTACATTGTGGAAACATTTTGTGAATCACCAGTACTGAATATAACATTAGTTTACACCACTTAGTAAGTCTATTTATATCTTAATATGGAGTAATGGGCTACTGATGGTTGGTTTGCAAAATGATGTAATGTGCCCACCTTGAAAATAACTGAATGTTTCTTAGAGGAAAACAATGAAACATCAGAACAATTATCAAATCAGACCTAGTTCCTCTTCAAGTTGCCTTGATTTTACCAAGGCAATTTTTGATTCAAGAAATAGTATGTAAATTGGTACCAGCAAAAAGAAGAATCAGCAAGATTTCAATGGCCATTCATCTCTTTTAAACTTTCTTAAATCCACTTGCCCAATGCTCTTTTTTCTATGAATTAAATCCAGATAGTGGAACCCAGGGAGCTTCTTTGGATCTGAAAAAAAAAGTCTCAGGAAAAGTAGTGGAAGCAAGATGTGCAGATGGTCAAAGCATCTGGACAGGAACAGAATAGAGTACACCCCTTGGTCCTCTGCCTAAATGAGAAGCTCCAGGAGGATGTGTCAACAATATAAAGACCAATGACAGATTTAAAAGTGCTATGTGTTCTTCCCATAATAACAAATTATCAGTCAATGTGCTTACACTTTCCTAATTTTTCCTAGGTTAGATAAACTGACTCTGATTCCATATTAACATCTTCAGCTCAAACATAAACATCTCAAACAAGTCAAAGTATCTACTGAAAATACTTGACTTCCCATACCTCTTAGATCAGCCAAATTCCTTGTGTTTTTCTATCAAAAGCAAATATCACTTGCTTTACTGTTAACCTGGATTTTTGTGCCAAAAGAAGATACTTTAATGTTTCCTACCCATTATCTTTGTACTTAAACTGGTCTTCTTTTCTTTTTCATTTAATCATTCACTATCATTGTGATAGATCACTAAACAATAGTAAAAGGAACATGATAAAATTAGAATTGACATCCTAGTGACTGAGATATCTCTGTGGTTATGTTCTATGGGAAGACTATTTTAGTGGTCAGTTGTTATGTGACAAGTAGATGTCTATCTCCCTCTTTATACTTTCCAAGCTTTAATTTGAGTTCCCCCAACTTAACTAATGATAATCAAGACCATTATTAAAATGCCAATATATTATCCATCTCACTCTTTAAAAATATGTTAATATGATATTGCCTAAAATTAATTATAATTCATTTCTTACTTATTTCTGTTTTAGTAGTAATTAATTTATCACATTGAAAATGCTAATTATCTGTATGTGGATAAATTTGTTCTGATATCTTGTTATTTTGAACAATATTGCAGTGAGCAATATTTCCCTATGTTATTTTATATAGTATAGATGTGATATATTCAGAAATTAATTTAAAGAAATAGACATCCATGGCTTTGAGAAAATATCAGGTCACAAGAGACAAAGGGGATGAATAACCTGATATATGTTCTATAAGGTATCTTTAATAGAAGAACCTACACAGGAAGATTATAAAAATGGGTCACTAGGTAATTGTTTGGAAGCAGAATTTGAAAGAAGAGTTTGGAGAGAGTGCTAGGAGTTTTGAAAACAAGGAAAACCCAAGGTAATGACCAAACATAGAAATATAAAGATTGGAAAAAATATGAGGTGCAGACTGATATAATGTATAATTGGTTATGATGAAAAACTTTCCATCTGTTCAAGGAACAGTAACACGCAAAAAAAAAAAAAGTAGCAGAAAATAGGAAATTTTCATGCTGGCTGCCATGTAAAATGCAGATTGTAGAAGCCATTTATACTATGTGGAATATGAACATTTGGGGCTTATTATGGCAAAAGTCACAGATATTTGGGAAGAAGTTTGATGTAAACAAAATAAAAATTGTGTGTTGAAGTTAAATGTAAGCAATGAAGGTGATTTTCCTAGTTTCTTTAAAAAATAATACATTTTTTAAAAATATCCTATGAAGAGGTCTTTGAGGGAGGAAGTACCCTTTCATCTCAAAGTTTGGGCAGGTTTTCAGTGCAAGGTAAGTTACTGTACAGAGAACTGTTTGTCATCTGATGTATGATCCTTGCAATTTGAAATATATGCTGACCTGAGAGATGACCAATGAGAAAGAAATAGAGAGCAACAGAAACACAGAGACAGACAGAGAGACATGTACAGTAATACAAATGAGTGTACATCCTATACCTTATCAGATAGTCTAACTTACATGATAAACACAGATACCTTTAGCCAAAAATCATGGGAAGCTCTTCCAGCTCACTCTAGAAGGAACACAACATAGTGAAACAGCTGGATCCTCTCAAATGGTCATGCATCCATTGCAACAATCAGAACAGCAATTAGTTTGGAATCACATATGATAAATACATGAACATATACATTGTCCACATTCCAGTGAAGTCAGTGTGAGCTCTAATTTTAAAAATCATATGGATTACCTAGAGTGTAATCTCTGTCCCCTGATCCAAATTAGAGGCATACAGGATAAAATTGCATCATTGTCATTGACTCCCTCTGGGAAAGAACCTTTGTTGAAATAGGCAGAAGTGTCCCTTCACTCTTGAGAAATAACGGTAGCAACTATAACAAGATTCCCTAACATTTCATCTGTTTAACACATGACCACAGTGATTACTTGACTTCTGATAAGAAAATATCCTCAAACATAGAATGAAAAGAGTTGAAAACAGACTTTATCATAATAATTCAAAATAGGCTTATTACCACAGTCAGAGGTGGTCAATCTCTATAATAATAGGGAAAAACTTCTAGAAATATCTGTGGAGTTTTTCCACTGCACATCAATTACCCCAAACCTAGATGCCTGGAGGCCAGTGTAAAAATCCAAGAAACAACAGCCAACGCATAAGGTTGAAAGGTACTACATTGTTGCAGAATTTGTTTATGACATGGTTTTAGCTGTGGGAACACTGTTAACCTGAATAATGCATCTCTTGCTTTCTAGTAAACAGATGGCTTTGCTTTTTTCTTGTATACTTGTCTGTTTTGAATTTTTCTATATGACATTTGTCCTCAAATATAATTATGGTAAAAAATTCTGGGAAAGAAATTGAGGGCATTACTAGAGGAGGAAATGGCCTTGATGTCTATTATAAACAAACTGCTCTGGTCCTGGCCACTCAAGCAGTCAACTCATGCATAATGGGCCAAGGGGTTCTGGATGTGAAGGCTGACAGCCTTAATTGTTGGGGGGGGGATTTTTAGCCAACTCATGATGATTAAGTTGTACCAGGAAACATTTGAAGCAGAATATATTTTTAAGAAATCCAAAGTTTTAGTAATTAAGAGAATTGAAGACTCCCTACAAGGAAAATAAGCAGTGGGTCTGGGTCACTAAGTATAGGGAAATCCATGGAAAGTACAAGGAACATGATAGAGGAAGGAATAGCCGGGTCTACTGGATTAGTAAACAATGGTGAGAGTCCCCATACTACTAGAAAGTTTGATCCAGAATACTATTGGGGAAGATTAGAAGATATATCTATAATAAAAAGAATAAAAGGATGACTCAAAGAGTGTGGACCCCTCAAGGGGAGCATTGGATTCATGAAGTGACCTTCCTGAAAAGATTGGAACATACTGATTTGACACCCTGGCATTGACTGCCTAAGTAAATTAGGATACAAGTTCTTAGAAATAGAATTTGGGCTTGTGAAAGAGCCCTGGAAGAAGCTGCAAGAGGAATTAATATTGTATATGGAAAAGAGTTTATAAAGCATTGTAGAAATAGACATTTAGGCAAGCTTAATAAAGAAATGATGCAAATCTAAGAGAAGTTAAAAATATGAACATTATCTTGACCTACTTTCCATCTTTCTGTTTTCATGCTAATGCTGTAACAAGTTTATGCCCAGATAACCTGTGATTTGGAGGGTTTTCTGAGATTTAAAAGTTCATATAACTTGCTTCAGCAGACACTAAACTTTGTGTGTGCATTGTACTTTCTAGAGACATAGTTATGTGATCTTTTTCAGGAAAAATAATGGGTTTGAAGAAAATAATGGGCTTTTGATTATGTATTATTGTATAACAAGAAAGTATGTAACCGATAAATGACTGAGGTGAAATCAGAGAGGGGAAGGGAGGAAGGGAAGGAGGAAGAGAGAGCAAACTGTCTACAGCGGAGTACAGCTTCAGAACAGCTAGGAATCACCTGTCAGATTGCAACTGCATCATTGCCTGAAATTCTGATTTTGTGTCAATACAATTCTCTCATTCTTCAGAACCACAAATCAACTGAGGCTAGTCTTCAAAATGAGGTCACCACTCTCTTTCTGCCATCTTTCCTCGCCGTCACCATGGTGTGAATGAATGTTCTGGCGGATGCTCTTAAGAGCATCAACAACGCTGAGAAGAGAGGCAAACGCCAAGTCCTCATCAGGCCGTGTTCTAAAGTCATTGTTTGGTTCTTAATTGTGATGATGAAGCACGGCTACATTGGTGAATTCGAGATCATTGATGATCACAGGGCTGGGAAGACTGTTGTGAACCTCACAGGAAGGTTGAACAAGTGTGGAGTTATAAGCCCTAGATTTGATGTTCAGCTCAAAGACCTAGAGAAATGGCAGAATAACCTGCTCCCGTCACGGCAGTTTGGTTTCATTGTGCTGACAACCTCGGCTGGCATCATGGACCATGAAGAGGCAAGACGAAAACATACAGGAGGGAAAATCCTGGGGTTCTTTTTTTAAATGTAAAGCATAAATAAAAAGTCTTCATGGACTGTGAAAAAAATGAGGTCACCATTGGATCCCACCTATCCTAATGTAAGCAAGCCCTTGAATGTTCCAATATAACAAAAGCACAAGAAAAAGACCATAAAATAGACTTTGTGGAGATGACTAAAGTTCTTAAGGAGGAAATGAACAAACACCTTAAGGAAATTCAGGAAATCTCAAATACCTAGAGGAACTGATGAAATCCCCTTTTAAACAACCAAGACAAAAATCAGAAACAAACAAAAAAAAAAAAAAAAAAAAAAAAAAAAAAAAAAAAAAAAAAAAAAACAGGTGAAGGAAATGAATAAAATTGTTCAAGATCTGAAAATGGAAATATAAGTAATAAAGAAAACACAAACTGGGAGAATCCTGGAATGGAAAACCTAGGTGAGAGTGAAGACACAAGCATTATCAACAGAATATAAGACATGGAAAAAATAATCTCAGGCTGTGAAGATAAGATGGAAAAAAATAGATACATCACTACCAGACCTCAAAAGAACTAACACCAATATCTTTAAACTATTCTGTAAAATAGTAATAAAAAGACTAGACCACTTCCAAACTCTTTTTATGAGGCAGACATTTTCCTGGTATCAAACCAATTAAATTCAACAAAATGAAGACAGAATTCTAAGACAAACTCCCTGATGAACAAGCGGATCCAAAATTCTCAATAAATTCTTGTAGATCAAATTTAAGAATGTAACCAAAGAAGCATTTACTATATCAGCTATGCAGAGATGGTTCAACGTACATAATTCAATAAATGTAACATCTTATGAATGGGCTCAAGAACACAAATCATCTGATTTTTTTCAAATGATGCATAAAGGACCTTTGAAAAATACAATATTCCTTCATGATAAAAAAAAATAAAACTGGTGAAGCTAGGGATGAAGGAATCATACATCAACATAATGAAGGCCCTCTATGACAAGCCTATAGCTACCATATTGTTAAATGAAAAAAAAAACTGTATGACTGAGTACAAGACAAAGTTGTCAGATCTCAAAGAAAGTTCTAGCTAAAGCATAAAGGAAGGAAATAAAAAAGGATTTAAATAGGAAAGAAAAGGAGATGCCCCATTTTCTCTCAGGTGAGTTTCTGAGACTGGAGCAGCCAGCCGGGAGGCACAGGACCCACGAGTCCCAGGGGAGCCGCAGGGCGGCAGGGACAGGATCCTCTCAGCTTCCGAGTGACAGAGGAGGATCAGCGTCCTTCTCTGCCCCTTCCCTGCAAGTGGAGGGCCTACCTCCAGGAAACACCTTAAGCCAGAGACTCAGGTGAGAGCCGCCATTTTCGCTCTGGTGAGTTTGTAAAACCGGGGCAGTCAGCTTGGAGGAACAGGCCCCACGAGTCGCAGGGGACTTGGAGGGCAGCAGGAACAGGACAAGCTCTAGCCATCTAACACCAAAAAGCAAGAGATGGCGAAAGGCAAATGCAAGAATCCTGCCAACAGAAACCAAGACTACTTGGCTTCATCAGAACCTAGCACTCCCACTGCAGAAAGTCCTGGATATCCCAAAACACCTGAAAAGCAAGAATTGGATCCTAAATTGTATCTCACAATGCTGATAGAGGAACTTAAGAAGGACATGAATAACTCCCTTAAAGAAATACAGGAGAATATAGGTAAAGAGGTACAAGCTCTTAAAGAGGAAACAAAAAAAAAATCCCATAAAGAATTACAGTAGATCACAAGTAAACAAGTAGAAGCACTTAAAGAGCAAACT
>NW_022196897.1:24385875-24386146 GCF_008632895.1 Mastomys coucha | reverse complement strand
CATGTAAATAAAGAAAATTTAAAAAAAAGAAAATCAAAAAAAAAAAAATAAAGTCTTTACTGAGAAATCAGGGGTAATTCTAGTATGTCTTTCTTTATGTTACCTGACCTTTTTTTCTTGCAGCTTTTAATATTTTTGTTTGTTCTCTGAGTTTAGTCCTCGGATTATTATGTAACAAAGGAAATTTGGCTTATTATTTGGTGTTCAGTAAGCCTCTTATACTTTATAGGTATATCTTTAAGTTAGGTAAATTTCTTCTATGATTTTGCAA
>NW_022196897.1:24367080-24385865 GCF_008632895.1 Mastomys coucha | reverse complement strand
GAAAAAAAAAAAAAAAAAAAGATATTTTCAGGGCTGTTGAACTGGAATTCTTCACTTTCTTCTATTCTTAATTTTTAGGTTTTGCTTTTCATAGTGTCTCCAATTTCCTGGAGATGTTTTAAGTCTGGAATGTTTTAGTTTTAACATTTTCTTTGACTGATGTATCTACTTCTTCTCTTGTGTTTTAACACCTGAGATTCTTTCTTCCATCTCTTCTACTCAGTTGGTGATACTTGGGCCTTTAGTTCCTGTCCACTTGTCAAGTCTTATCCCTGATGACACTCTTTCGCCTCTGCTGCCTCAAGAGGATCCAAGAAGAAAAAATTTAGGGGCTGGCCACTGGCATGTCAGATTTCAATACAAAATGTAGAAAGTTCATTACAGACTACACCGAACGTTTGAATGTATGCTCTCTACCAAGCTACTCTGCTTTGGGAGATTATGGAACCTGTGTAACATGGTGTTTAGTTAGTGTCTTACCTATTACCATATAGAGACAGCATGGGCACAGCAACTCTTATAAAGGACCACACTTAATTGGTGCTGTCTTGCAGTTCAGAGATTCAATCCAATATCATCATGGCAGGAGGCATGTTCTCATGTAGGAAGGCATGTAGCTCCTGGAGAAGGAGCTGATAGTTTTACTCCTGGGTCCATGGACAACAGGAAGTTATCTGGCTTAAGCTTCTAAGATTTCAAAGCTGAATACCTAATATCACACTGCTTCCAACAAAGCCATGACTACTCCAACAAAGCCACATCTCTGAACGATGCCACTCTTTGTGGCCCAAGTATTCACACATACATTTATGAGAGCCATACCTACTGAAACCAAAACAACTTATAAACATAGGTCATGGAGCAGGCCTTAAGGGTCTGCTCCTGCTCATTGTTTCCTGCCTATCATGATCATACTGGAGAAATTATCCTTCTCTACTTTGAACTCATAATCCACTGTTGGTCCTGGTGAGCTTTACAAACTCTGGACTCATCCAAGCACTTAATGACCACTGATCACTTTACTATATCCAATTATCCATATCCTAAAAATATATTATTGAAACAATACATATCTTATTTAGCCTTTTCTAATTGTCTTCTCAGTTTAACTGCTAAGGATGGCAGATAAAGGGGATTGACACACCCTACAATTCAATAGTTCTGCATATAGAATTCATTGAACCTTTTGAATTTCCATACTAGATGTATGTACAAGAACACTGGCAGCACTATTGTTCATCATGACAAAATTGTATAAGAAAAAACTTTGTGTCTATAAAAGTAGAACAAATAAACATAGCATAGTCATAACATAGAAGACTATGAAATCAGGAATGTAGGACTAAGATGTAACTCAGTGATAGGGAAACTGCCTGGCACATACGCGCCTGTAGTTTGGTCCCTCTTCATACTCCAAACAAATTCATGTCCTTATGACAATGATTATGGTGATAGTGAGGAGGAGGAAGAAGAAAAGGAGGAGTGCGATAAAACTTCCCCCATGTCATATACAACTAATAATGACCATGTATTGAGCAATTCACTGGGGTAGAGATAACCTACAAAAATAGCATCTCTCTCTTTCTCTCTCTCTCTCTGTCTCTCTTTCTCTCTCTCTCTCTTTCTCTGTGTGTGTGTCTGTCAGTCTTCTCTATATCTCTCTCTCTCACAGACACACACACACACACACACACACACACATACACACACAAAGCTGATTTCTCCTTCAGCAATCATTACTTGCCCATAGCCATTCAGCTAGTTTTATTGTCGAAAGAGCCCCTCTCTCACTCCTTCATTCCTGATGGAGTGGTAACTTGCTTAAACTTTTTCAGATCTTATGCAAACAACCACAACTGATAAGAGTTTGGGTGTAGATCATCTACGTCATGTCCAGAAGACAGTATTTCACAACTCCCTTTCCATCCTCTGGAATTTACATTCTTTGTGCCCTGTGATGATTCCTCAGCCTTGAATGAAGAAAGCATGATGTAGATTAAGCCATCTGTTGCTGAACATTCAGTCACTTATTCATAGCATTACAGCAATTATGACTCTCTTCATTGCCCAACACACACTGTAAAATGAAGCTTCAGTGACCAAGATTGAAAGCAGCAAAAACAAACAAACAAAACAAAAAAGAAAAAAATAAACAAACAAAACTGTTCTCACAGCTTCTAGTGTTCTCTTTGTTCTTTTGTTGGAGATTTTGTATCCTTTTGTATCATACTTCTGAATATATATCCAGAAGAATGAAGTCAGCTTACTCTGAGGACTTCTGTCTACTAATAGATTGTGTAATCACTGAGGTACCTGTTACTTAATGTATGGACAGAAAAAATGTACCACATGCAGTTATAAGTGTATATACATGTAATATTCATCCATAAATGATAGCTAACAGCCTCATTTTAAAATATTTCTACTTTTGTAACTAACTAATTAATTGTACAATCTAATAGGATTACCTGAACTATCACTAGGGCTACATATGTTGTACATTCAGCATACTCAGCCACAAAATATCATAAAATATTAAGCTGTTTGTTTATAATGCTGTTAGTTATGAAGTGTATGTGTTAAGGTGGAATTAACTTAAGCTATGTAGGAACAAACTTCACTAGACTTTTCCCTTTGCTTTTTCAAATAGGGCCTCTGAAAAAAATAAAAGTCTACCTATCATAGGAATGTACTAATAACCTCTGTACTACTCCTAATGCCACATTCCTTACTTAGTGTAAATAAATCAAACGTTTATCATTTGTGAGGTGATTTCCTCAGTAGAGTAAAGAAGACAAATCTCAAATTGATACAATAAAGTATCAGGCAACTGGAGATGGCTTGAGGGCTAAGAATTTCACATACTGGCTCACAACCGCATGTAAATCCAGTTCTAAGAGATCTAATGACCACTTCTGAATTTCTCAGGTACTGCACACATTAATACACATAAAATAAAAAATAATTATATTTTAAAAGATATTGATATAACTTTTTTAAGTTTTTAAATTTATTCTTTGAGAATTTCACATATATATACATAAAGATCATTCTCATATAATTTTATCCTGTTTAATTCCTCCCACATACACACAAAACAAATGACTCCCATCTTCATATCCTGTTATATTTTAATAACCTGATAAAGCCAAGTAGTTTTGTCCATGTACACATTGATTCAGGACCACTCACTGGATCTTGGGCAACTTACTAGTGGTCAGTACCCTAAAGGAGGATACTCATCCAAGCAGCTTCCATTAGCTCCATTTAGGGTATGACCTTGGTAGCCACTTCTCACTTCCTGTTAGAGGTTTAAGTTTGCACATGTCTAATTCAAGTATCTGCAGCTTCTGTGTATTTGTGAGTATACCAGCTGTATCATGTACAATAGACAGGATTTCACAGCACTCCTCCTGATCCTCTGGCCCTTGCAATATTTCAATAATGGGAGATGCTTGCAATATAAACAGTGGAAAAGAGATGGATCTCCACAATATATGAAGTGTAAAATAAAGTCTACAATAAAATATATAACAGGCAAACATCAAATGGGAAATCAGGAGATCATCATGATCACCAAGGAGTTCAAATGTTTATCATTTGCTGGTAGGAATACAGGAACCAGGCTTACTTACCTCCTACAGCAGTAAGTGATCCACATGCTTCTTTATAACCAGTCCAGGAAAGCAGTGTCTTCTTGCCTGCAACAAGCCTGACCGTGCCGACATCTGTACTAGCAATGCAAGAAATGCAGATGGAGAGCAAGCCACCTCTGTCTCTCATAGTAAATAGGTGCCATACCTAATTAAAGAACAAGACACTAGCCAGGCAATGGTGGTGTATGCCTTTAATCCCAGCACTCGGGAGGCAGAGGCAGGCAGATTTCTGAGTTCAAGGCCAGCCTGGTCTACAGAGTGAGTTCTGACACTTACCAAGTATCATCTGAAAGATAAGATAATAAGAACTCTAAAGTACTCTTCAGAGTTTTCAATTAATAGAGATTTTAAAAATTATAATTATTTGAGAGAAGTTTCAAAATCTGATATTTTAGAGTAATATAAACCCATAACCTTGGCCCACATACTATTTTCCCCTTGTGATGGTTTGATGAAAGTGGCACCCATATGCTCTTGTGTTTGAATGCTTACTCACCAGTTAGTGGAACTATTGGGGATTTGGAGGTATAACCTTTGTTGGAAGTCATTTTGTCCCTGGGAGTGTAGGCTCTAGAATTTCAAAATCCCATGCCAGGTCCAGTATCTTTCTCTTTCTGTGGATTAGGATGTAAAGCAATCAGCTACTGCTCCAATGGCATGCCTCTCTGTTCTATGCCTTTATGATAATGGACTAAGTCTCTAAAACTGCAAGTAAGCTCCAAGTTAAATATTTTCTTTTGTAAGAGTTGCTTTCATTGTGGTGTCTCTTCATAGTAGTAGAACACCACAAAAACACCACTATTGACTGTTTACGTTGGTATTGTACATCTCTTCTATTTGAACTAGTATTGGTTAATAATCATTTGCTAAATTTTGCTTGGTTTTCAATGTTGTACAGAATTGTTTGGGTATTTTGTTCTTGTTTTTGTTTTGTTTTGTCTGTCTGTCTGTGTTTGAAAATTACATCGCAATATTTATTTTTCTTCCCTAAAGTACATTTTTCTCAACATATTCATGCCTTTCTCCCTCTATATTAAGGTATTAGAAACCACTTATCATTTTTATTAGCTTTATTATTTTGCATTTTTGGATACTATACAGCTAAGCTTACAACCTCTTAAAATTGGCTTTTATTGAACTATTTTACAGATAGACTTGGCAAGTGCAGGTTAAACTGACCAAATATATGCTCAACATACCACAACTCTCTGAGTGTACAGTTTATGGTATCTCCTGCATGTACAACCTAAATACACATACAGGAAGATGTGTAGTATAATTGATTAAAGAAAAAAAGCAGTCACGGGGTCTTAATTACTTTTATATTGCTATGATAAAAACACAATGTCCAAGGCAACCTATACAAGAAAGTTTACTTGGGGCTTACAGTTTCAGACATGTAAACTCTATGACCATAAGGGCAGAGAGCATAGAGGCAGGCATAACACTGAAGCAGCAGCTGAGAGCTTATATACCTGATTCCCAAGCAAGAGACAGAGAAAAACACTAGAAATGTTGTGAGCTTTTGAAACCTCAAAATCTACCCTCAGTGAAAGGCCTCATTCAACAAGGCCACACCACCTAATCCTTCCTAAACAGGTCTACCAACTAGGGACCAAGTATTCAAATATATGTACCTATAGGTGCTATTCTCACTTAAACCACCACACACTGAGAGCAAAGAGGATTATTTTCTCATCTTGAAGTGGAGTATGAAAATATAGAGAATATTTTTCAGAGCCAATGGTATACAACAAAAGCAAAATATAAAAAAATAAATAAAGTCATTTCTCATTTTAAAAAAATATACTAGAACAGGTAAGTTTGAACAATGCACAATCCATGCAAAACTCTTATAGCTCTAAGGAAAATATTAAAAATAGTCAAGAAACTGGTTAGATTCAAGAGATAATATGATACCACTGAGGAAAGACCAACAATACATTGACAACACTGACAGTTGTCTACTATTAAAGTCTAGAAATTAATGAGTATTTTAATATTATTAAAATGTTATAGGTATATGAATGCAAATGTAAATGTATAATACAGCACACGTATCTAAAGTATGAATAGCTTCTATCACTTATTTGGTTTTGTACTATTTCTAATGTGTAGTGACTAAATAAAATGTCCACTAAGTATGTAAAATATTGCTTGGTTTAAAAATAATAAGTAGATGAATTTTAACATACGCACACATGCACATACACATAGTAGCATAATTCTCCTAAGTGCTAGCTGAGCTGCATTTACATTGCTATTAAACTCTCCTGTTCTATATTACTGATATATTTGTCATTCCATCAACTATTATCAACTGAATTAAGTCGCTCTGCTTGAACAGAGGTTGATTCTCCAGGACCAAAGGCAAAATCACTTTACGGGATGTGACATTTTTGTAGTTTCACCAGAAACTTTCTTTCTCCATTTCATAATAAAATATATTTGGATTATACTGCTTTGAATACCTTCTTGGACTCAGTTCAAGTGTTTCTGACTTGCTGATATCTACCTAGCCATCTTTTATCACCTACTCAGAAAAGCAGTGCCTCTTTCTTAGGATGCAAAAACTGCACATAACCACAGCACCACCTGGAGGCTTATGCCAAAGTCTCAAAACTAGGTATGATGTCTCTGTTCACTCCCTCTTTCCAGGAACTTCATGCTCCACAGGACTTGTCCTTATCTTTTTTATCTTTTACAAAGAACCATTTATTTTCAGTTTAGTTAGCTACCAGCCCCAACCACTTCTCAAAAAACACAATTAATTGAGCACACCACACTTACACAAATAATAAAAATTTGATAATGTGATAAGGTTACAAATGAAATGGGAAAGATAGACAAAGATTAGTTAATAGGTACCAAATAATGGTAAGAAAAATAAGTTTTGTGCAGTGTTTATAGACACTATTTATATATTATCCCAAAGGCAATAATAAAGAATTCCATACTAAGTCAATGCAAATATATGAGTAAATTACTATACTTTCTCGATTTGGACATTATGTACTATATACATTTATGAACAATGATATCATCCCCAGTAACTATCTGCTACATTTGAGTGTCAATATAAACGCTAAAAAATAAATGTAAGAGGCAGAAAAGATGGTTCAGCAATTAAGAACACTGACTGCTTTCCCATGTAACCCAGGTTTATTTCTAGAATGTTTGTAGTGGCTTACAGCCATCTCTGTGAGTCCAGTCCCAGAGGATTTGATACCCTCCTCTGATCTTTGTTAGAACAAGGCATAGACAAGATACACAGACACATGTTGGCAAAACACCCATGCCCAAAAACTAAAAATGAATAAAGAAATAAATGTTAATTGCATTACTGACAAATCACAGATAAATATTTTTCTTTGATATCTGATAAGATAAAACAAAAATAAAATTGAAAATCTAATAAAAAATATTTTTGTTATCTTCAGAGAGGAAAATGGATCTTTCCTATAAAAGCTACAATCCTGTCTAATAAAAAAAAAATACTTGGTGATAACTATGTAAATATTTAGAATGTTTTCAAAACAAAGGCAAATATGTACTACATTGGTGTCCCAAGACACTGAGTGTCAGCAGGAGAGTTAAATATGGAGGGAAACTATGCAAGGAGAAATGAGTGAGGGAAAGAGAGCCACATGAAGATTCCATTGCAGAGAACAAAGGATGAATGGGAGAAGAGAAGAAAAGAGGGATGCTAACAGAGGAGACCACACCCATCACTGTGAGCACAGTCTCCTGCTGAGGATATTTCTCAGTGCTCCTTTCATATCCCTATTCCTCAGACTATAGATAAAGGGATTCAGCATGGGGGTGACCAAACTATACATCACAGCCACAATGACATCCTTATCATTAGTGTTATTAGATGAGGGAACAAAATACAACCCAATAATGGCTCCATAGTAAAGAGAAACCACAGAAAGGTGAGAGCCACATGTGGACAAAGCTTTGCAGACTCCCTTGATGGAGGGAGTTCTCAGAATGGTGACCCCAATTCGGCCATAAGAGACCAGGATGCATATGAATGGCAGGTTAATAACCACCATGCCTAAAAGAAGTATGACCATCTCATTGATGGTGGTGTCTGAGCTGGACAGCTTCAGCAAAGCAGAGATATCACAGAAGTAGTGGGGTATGGCATTGCTTTTAAAGTGAGACAGGCGAGTCAAGAGAAGGGTGTGCACAAGGGCATTGCCTGAAGATAAGGCCCAGGACACAACTACTAATAGAACACAGAGGCTCTGACTCATGATGCTGGTATAGTGCAGAGGGTGGCAGATGGCCACATATCTGTCATAGGCCATGTAGGTGAGAAGAATGCTGTCAAGAGCAGCAAAAAACATGTAAAAATACACCTGGGAAATGCACCCAGCATATGAGATGGATTGTCTGTGTGTTAGCATATTCATGAGCATTTTTGGAGCTGTGACTGAAGAAAAGGAGATGTCAGTGAAAGCCAAGTGACTGAGGAAGAAGTACATGGGGGTGTGGAGGTGAGAGTCCAGCCTGAAGAGCAGGATGATGAGCAGATTCCCCAGCACAGTTGTCAGGTACATGGCCAGGAACAAGGCAGAGTACACGGCTTGGTCCTCTGCCCAAATGGGAAGCCCCAGGAGGATGAACTCAGACACAGTGCTATCATTATCTCTCTCTATGGTCTTCCTCTTCTGCTGTGAGTAGAAGAAGAAATGGGAAAGAGAAGTAATTTTACTATTACATCGTAGAAACATGCTGTGAATCACCACTACTAAAAATAGCATTAGTTTAAACTGTGTAGTGCATCTATTTTAAACTTATGGAGATTCTTGGCTAGTGATGGTTTGGAAAGGGACATAATTTTCCCACCTTCAAAACAACTGAATGTTTCTTAGATGGAAATAATGAAACATCAGAATAATTATCAAATCCATTCAAAGTGCCATGGAAATTTTTAGATTAAGGATTAGCATGTTAGTTAGAAGCAAATAGACAAATCAACAAGATTTCAATGTTCTTCATCATTTTAAACATTTCTTGATGCACATACCTAATGCTTCCTACCCACAAATTAAATCTAGATATTGTAACTCAAGGAGCTACTTTGAATCTGCTAGATACCAGTTCTGGGGAACTTGTACCCCAGCTTCCTGGCTCAAACTGCCATCCTCTGCACTATACCACCATCACGAGTTCCCCAGTATTTTGAATCTGCTAGATACCGGTATCAGGCAGAGGTCAAAGCATTAAGTACATAAATTAAATCCAACAATTTAAAGGACAACAACAGCTTAAAACCAGCTCTGAGGTCTTCCCGTAATAACAATGTCTCAGTCAATGAGCTCACTCTTCCATTACTCTCCCTAGGCTGCATAAAATGACCCTAATTCCACATGTACATCTTTAGCTTAAACCTATGCATCCCATGCAGGTACACAAAACACCTAGAAATACTTGACTTTACCACCATTCCCTAGATAAATCAAGAAAATTCATTGTGTCTTTGTTGCCACCTGATATTTTTAACCTAGGTTTTAAGCCAAAGACTGTTACTTTTAATGCATTTCCTACATGTTTTCTTTGTTGCTAAACTGGAATTCTCTCTTTTTTCTGTAATCACTTCCTATGCAAGTGAGTAATCACTAACCAACAGGAAAAGGAATATAATAAAGTTAGAGTTGATATCTTAGCTACAGAGAGAACTATGCGGTTATATGCTATTTGAAGACTTGTTTAGTAGCCTGTTTTTCTCTATGATTGATACTCATCTCACTATTTTCAAGCCTCTTCACTCTTTTCAAGTCTTAAATTCTATGAAGTCTCCCAACTTGATTAAATGCCTATGTATCATCAATCTCACTCAGTAAAATAAAAAAATCACTTAATGTGATGTTGTATGAAATTAATTATAATTTATTTCTTACACATTTTTGTGTTAATAATAATTATCACAATGGAATGTTAATTATCTATCTGTACACAGACAGATGGTTTCATATACTTTGCTATGTTAACAATATTGCAATAAGCAATATTATTATCATTATTATTGTTGTATTTTATATAGTATATATGTTGTATTCAGAAATGATTGTACAGAATTGGGCAGCCATGGTTTTGAGAAAATATAAGGTCACAAGAGGCCAAGGTGATAAAGAAGCTGATATATATTATAGGAAAAACCTTTAGTGTAATAACCTACATACAAATTTTGTAAAACTGTGTCTCTATGCAAGAGTTTGGAAGGGTAGTGCAAGCTACTTTGAAAAATGAGGGAAGTCCAAGTAAATGGCCAATCACAGACATGTAAGATCTGAAGAATATATGAGGAGCAAGCTGATATAAGGTATAATTTCCTCTGGTAGAAAAGTTTCCATCTCTTCAAGAATAGTAACACTCGGGAAAATGAACAGAAAATGGCAAATGGTTTGTTGGGTGCCAGGTAAAAAGTAGATTTGAGAAGCCAAGGATATTAGCTGGCATATGAACACCGGGGGTTATTATGGAAAATGTCACCGAGATTTGGGGAGAAGTTGGAAGAAAATACAACAGAAATTGTGTGTTGACATTAAGTGTGAGCAAAGATGATTTTCATGCTTTTTTTCAAAAATGGATACATTTAAAAAATATTCTATGAAAGGGGTTTTGAGAGACAATACCTTTTTATCTCAAAAGTTGGGCAGGTTCTCAGTAAATGGTACTTTACCATATGAAGAACTGTTTTCCATTTGATGGTTTGATCCTTGCAATATGAAATGCATGATGACCACAGAGACAGACAATGAGAAAGACAGACAGAGACAGACAGAAACAGAAAGAGACCAAGGCACAGAGACAAATAAAGAGATCTAGAGAGAGACCCAAACCTGTGCAGTGATACAGAAGAATGCACGTTCTATTCCTGATCTGACAGGCTGACTTAGATGATGAACACAATACCTTTAGCTAAAAAGCATGGAAAATCTCTTCCATTTCTCTCTAGAAAGATAACAACATAGCAAAAGTGGTGGATTCTCTCAAGCAGTCATACATACATCCATTGCAATGATCAGAAGAATAATCAGTTCAGAATCAGATATTTCAGATACATGAACATACACATTATCCTTGTCTTCAGGGAAGTCCAAGTAAGCTCTAATTTTGAAAATCATGTAGAGGACCTAGGGTGTAATATCTGTCCCCAGATCCAAATTAGAGTCATTCAAGACAAAATTGCTTTGTTGTCATTGACTCCCATAGGGGAGGAAGTTTTTTGAAGCAGATCTGAGAGTCCCTTCTCCCTTGAGAAATAGTGGTAGCAACCATAACAAGATTCCCAATCACTTTGTCTTATTTATGTCATGACCTCTGTGATTATTTGACATTTAATAACAAAATACACTCATAGACAGACACAAAAGAGCTGAAAACAGAGTCTAATATAATTTATGGGATAATAATTCAAAATGGGCTTATTACTTCAGCCAGACATGGTCAATATTTACAATAATAGGGAAAGACTTGTAGAAATATCTATGAAGTTCTGCTATTACACATCAAGGAATTGGAAATTTACTCTTACATATGCTCATGGAATACCCTGATCCACATTAGTTAGAAATCTTAGCCACTTCTAACAAAGAAATAGTATTTATTATTTACCATTGGAAATATACATTTCCAACTTATGTGCATTGTAATATCAAATTTACACCAAACGATACTTGTCATATACAAGTAGAAGCAGAATAAAGTAGGAACATTTTCATAAGAGCAGAAAAAATTTCAACAACAAATAAATTTGATACTTTACATAAGGAATATCCCAGGCCAACTACATGACAAAAAATGTAATAAGAAGGTAATTATGAAGGGAAAAATGCCCTCAAAAGTATAGTAAAACATAAAAAATAATTCTTTATAATTATGCGTATTATTAAGCACTGAATGATAAAACCTGCTGAAGCCTTAACAATGAGTATAGTTCTATTTGAAAATGATGTTTATACTAAACTAATAAGGGAATGATTAAGATAGGTCCCTAATCCAATAAGATTAGTCTCTCCCTTAGAATGCCCTTGCCACCTGTCACAAAAATATGTCCACAGTGAGCACACAGCAGATTTTAGTCAGTAAGATACTGACAAAATTTTGCCACCAGAAGGAAACAGAAAAACCTTGTGTCAGCTCTTTGGTTTTGAACTTCTAGCTTCTAGAAGAGTGGGAAAATGTATTCCCATTAATCCAATCTCTGGTATATTGTTATGACACTGCATGAAAATTAAGCAATGTAAATTTTTTTTATATAAATAAAGATGATGAACGGAAATTCCCTGCTCTACGAAAGACTTCTCAGACTGGGAGAAGTACAGATAAGCTGCTTTCCTGCCAAACTGACTCACTTTCAACCTCTGCCCATCCTATTCCCAGGCTCCCACCACCCTCCTACATTCCATAACCCAGATCCCCAACTAGGCAGAGATTCTCTGCTATACCAAACATTAGCCTGGGGAAGATATTTCCTGCTCTACTAAACACCTGTAAGACTGGGAGAAACCGTGGTAGACTGCCTTCCTTCTAAGCTACAGCCTACAGATAGGTAAAATATATGCAGGAACCCTACATTTGACAGAGTTAAATATCCAAAATAAATAAACAGCATGAGAAGTTTGAATTCAATAAACCAAATAGCCTAATAAAAATGTGTTACAGAGCTAAATAGAGAATTCTCAACAGTGGAATCTTGAATGGCCAAGAAGCACAAAATCAATTTTCCTTAGAAAATTGGAAGACCCAGCTATACCACTCTTAGGAATCTACCCAAAATATGCCCACCATGCCACAGGGGCACATGTTCCACTATGTTCATAGCTGTTGGGCCTAATTTGGCCCAAAACTCTACAGCCTAGTGTAAAGACTTGATCCTGGCTCGAGTCAGGGGACCTGCCTCACTCATTCCATACTAGAGTGACTCAGAACCTGCTTAAGCCCGCCTTTGCATAGCTACCGCCGATGGAGAATAAACTTATTGGCCCTGTCAGTTACTCCACACCCTCCATCACCCTTACCCTCCTCCTACCTCATCTCACCCCACCAAAAATTCCCCCCAATCCTATATAAGCAAGAGGCTGATTTAATTAAACAAGTTCCTGCTTTGACAAGGCTCCTGGCCCAGTGTGTTTATTTTGGGCCTTTGAAACTGGCCATCTTGCTCAGCCACACACAAACCTGACTGGATTGGGTTCTCTCCTCTCTCTTGGACCTGCTGGCAAAGAGCCAACAAACTTGTGTCCGGTGTGAGGACTTACCAACCTCCTAACAGAAGAACAATGACAGGCTAATCAGTCTGCGGGTGAGTGTACCCTCATAAATTATGAGGCAGCTCTCATCTAGGCCTATCTCGAACTAGAGTCCTTATATCCCCCACTTGATCCCTTTGGCAGTACCCCTTGGCCCTCCAGTAAGCCCCTGCAGGGGCAGGCCATTGTAAGCACAGTGGAGGACAGTCATTGTGAGAGCTAGCCATGTGGGGACAGGAGCACCCAGTAGCCTCCAGAGCGCTGCTTTCCAGAACTTCTCCCGGAGGCCATTGACCTCCATCAATCTCCCTCTGTTACCCCTTTCTGGATACCCTCGAAGTCTACCTTGCTTCCCAGGGTTCCTCATGTCCTTTCTCACCCCCACGAGGGCCCCGTGCTGCCACCCAATTCTATGCTCAAGCCTTCCTGGCTCCCACACAAGGCCAGAGCCATGGCTCTGGTGTGCGCTGCATACCTGCCTTGTAGCTTCCTGACACTGCTGGCGCTATGCCCCGAGGGAAACCCACAGACTGCTGACAACAGGAGATCCGTGGAGATCAAGATTGAGTTCCTCAAAGGCTTCCTTTCGGAGTTGGAGACCCAGTCCCCGCCCCAGGAAGTTGATGTAGAAGCCCATAGACTTCCGGAACCCACCCAGCATGCCCGCAAATCCAAGGCAGGGGGCAAACCACGAGCAGATGCAGAAGTCCTTCCAAAAAAGAACAAAAACAAAGAGAAGAAAGAAAAGAAGGACAAAGGCCTCTAGAAGGGCCTACCGAGTCCCCCATAGCTAGAATCAACCAGAAGGCCAATGGTGATGTCTTGGGAAACACAAAGCCATGCTCCAGAGCTATCTCAGTGTTCCTTAAAGGACCAAGAAAAGCAGTGATGGTTGCTATTTGCAATAATGGCTTAAACATCTTTAAATTCCTTGCCTGGATTTCTATGGGTTCAGCAAATATGTTCTCAGAAGCTATATGCTCATTATCTGATACTTGTAACCAGGGTTTGCTAGCACTGGGAGCCAGCAAATCTGTTCAAATACCAGATCCTTCCTACCCATACAGCTTTTCAAATATACACTATATTTCATCATTGATTAGTGGTGTTGATATTTTCATGAAGGGCACAGGACTCTCTTGGTACCATGGAATCATGGGATTACTTCATCTTCAACCAATGGAATCCCTTCTATAGGCATATTATAGTTCAGCAGAATCTTTGGTGTCTGAAGGCAACACTACTTGCCACCATAAATGAACTTCCCAGGAGTTCTCAGGCCAAAGGAATATCATTTTATAAGTATGTTATAGAAACTTATGTTCGAGTACAAATGTTATTCTATTGGAGGACACTGCAGCAGTCTTAGGAGTGATAATAGTGGCTATGTGCATAGGCCTTACCTCCATAACAGGCAATCCATTGTATGACAGCCTGGGTTCCTTGGGTGTGGTCACCTTACTAGGTGTGGTCTCAGCATTCCTCATCTATACTAACACAGAAGCACTCCTAGGATCATCCATCTAACCAGGGCAAGTACAGCAGCTTACTGAACTCCTGGAGAGCAACCCAGCAGTAAGGGCAATACATGATGTTAAAGACACAGATCTGAGATTAGGGAAAGTCAGATTTAATGCAAAAATTGATTTTGAAAGACCTCAAAAAGATAGTGCACTAGATTCACCTTTCAGTTGGTGGAGTTCCCCAGGTTTATTCCATGACCAATCAGATTGCTGATTGTATCACCAAGGGAGGAGATGTTTCAGTTTGACTTTTTGAAATCGAACCTCAATCTATAATTACTCTCCTCAGGATGGTTGATTTCACCTGGCTACAAAAAAATAAGTGTGTTGCCTTGGCCCTTGAAGGCTTCCTGGGTGAGATTGATTGTCATTTTGGTCCCCATAGATGGATTAGCTTGTTTTCCAGGTTGGAGTAAATGCCTCCCAGACTCTTCTTATCTAAGCCTGATCCTAATTCTCCCACGTTCTCTACTGATGGTGGGCACCTGGGATCCTTGGTGGTCATCTATTCTCCTCTGGGGAAAAATGATGAACCTAGACCTGTTAGTTCTGAGGTGTATGAGGTAGATAGATCAGTCCAATATAAGAAGCTCTTTGCTGTCATAATGGAATTGGATTTCATCCCTGGTATGTTTAATTTGTTTTCTGATAGTTTATATGCTGTTAACTTATTGCCCAATTTGCCTGAAGCCCATATTAGGCTGGATTCCAATCCCATATCCCCCTTGATTATTCAAGCATGTACCCATCTTAGACAAAGACAAAATCCCATTTATCTTCAACACTTCAGAGGTCACCAAAATCTCCCAGGCTTCTTGTCAAAGGGAAACAACCTGGCTGACGAGATGGCATCTGGACTCCAATGTCACATTGTCTAGGAAGCCAACCGCTTTCACCTCTTGACCCATATTAACTGGTGGGCCTTCCATCATAGGTTCCCCCATAGACCAGTCAAAGATCTTAAAAAGATTGTCCACACATGTGCAAGTCCTGCCAACCTTTCCTCCTTGTGCTTCCCCTCCAGGCTTTGAGGAACAACCTCCATGGATTTCAATCCAAAAATTTATGGCAGATAGATGTTACTCATTATTCTCCTTTTGGAAAGTTTAAATATGTTTTTAATATCTTTTCCCATGCCTGCTGGGCTTCTACACATTCTGGAGAAAAGCCAAACATGCCATAATTCATAAACTACAACGTTTTGCTATTCTTGGATTGCCTGATTAGATAAAACCTTATAATGGCCCCTGCTTTATAAGTCAAGCTTTTTTAGGGTTTTTAGGGATGTGGAAAATTACCCACTCAACAGGGATTCCATATAATCCCAGGGGACAAGCCATTGTAGAACACTATAACCAAGTCCTTAAGACTCAATTACAAAAACAAAAGGGGGAGTCTCTACCCCAATATGATCAGTCGAAAAAGGCACTATTTCCATTAAATATTTTAAAATTGTCTAAAGAAGATCCACATTTGTCCCCATTTCAAAAACATTGGTCTTCATTGGTTTCATACAGGTCCACTTGGGTCAGGTGGAGAGACCCACTGACTGGAGGTTGGAGAGGACCAGACCTGCTCTTGACAGCCAGAAGAGAGTTTGGGTGCATGTTCCCCCTAAATGGAAAAAGACCAATCTGGATACAGGCCAGAGACATAAAACATTTATTCTAACAGGGAGATAATGATCATAATCACTTCAGGGAAATTCCCAGTCCTGGGAGCCCTTCTCCTGCTTCCTCCACAGATTTATCAAGAAAAGAGAATGAAGATTCCCCTGTTGATGACAATGATGATGATCCTCCAAAAGCCTACTCCTCCTGATGGCGGGGCCATGTGTGCTTAACCAGCTCACACAATTTGTTCAACAATGCCTAGAGAATATAAGGCTCCATCAAGTTGAAATACATTATCAAAGGCTCAAGTCCTGAGAGCCAAGATCAACATATGATTGGCCCTCAGAGTATGAGCAACCCTCCACAGCTCTCCATTTGACCAGTGATGGGTAAAATCTCAGATGCGCTGAGACACCCTAAGACAGGTCATGGAGCAGACCCCTGAAGAAGCATAATACATGGTATCCAGAGATAGGTAAGATCCCCAGGAGGGGGACAACCTAAGACAGAGCCATGTGATCTGCTCATAAAAAGAAAAAAGGGAAAGATGTGGGGCATAATTAGGCCAAGAATCTACTGCCTGCTGCAAGAACCTGAGCCTGGCTCGAATCTGGGTACCTGCCTCACTCACTTCCATACTAGAGTGACTTAGCATGATCCACTTAAGCCCGCCTTTGCTTAGTTACCTCTGAAGGAGAATAATTCCATTGGCGCTGTCAGTCAACCCATACCCTCCAAAACCATTCCCTTCCCCACCTCCTACTTCATCTCCTCCCACCAAAAATTCCCACCACCCTATATAAGCAAGAGGCTAATTTAATTAAATGAGTTCCTGCTTTGACAACACTCCTCACCCAGTGTGTTTCTTTTGAGCCTTCAGCACTGGCAATTCCACTCAGCACCAGACAGACCCGGCTGGACCAGGTTCTCACTTATTGCCCAGAACTGCTGGAAAAGAGCTGGATTTACTTATGATAGCAGCAGTGGTAGTCTTACCAGTGCTCACAGGAATATTGGCACCCCTGGGAGCCCAGCTCTCTCCCATCGATATTTGGGTATTGAAAGCTCAGGATCAGCTCTGGGCTCCAGGTACAGACAGAAACCAGAATCAAAATGGTTTCTTTAAAGGTTTATTTTAAGAGCCATCTGGGAGGCACAGGCCCCACGAGTCACAGGGGAGATGCAGGGGGCAGGGACAAGATCCTCTTAGCTTCCGAGTGACAGAGGTGGATCAGCGACCTGCCCCTTCCTTGCAAGTGGAGGGCCAACCTCCAGGGAGTGCCTTAACCCAGAGACTCGGTGAGAGCCTCCATTTTCTCTCTGGTGAGTTTCTAAAACTATAGCACCCACCTGGGAGGCACATGCCCCACGAGTCTTAGGGGAGTTGCAGGGCAGCAGGGACAGGACAAGCTCTAGCCAGAGACACTAAGAACATCTAACACCAAAAAGCAAAAGATGGCGAAAGGCAAATGCAAGAATCCTACCAACAGAAACCAAGACTACTTGGCTTCATCAGAACCTAGTACTCCCACTGCAGCAAGTCCTGGATATCTCAAAACACTGGAAAAGCAAGAATTGGATCTAAAACCATATCTCACAATGCTGATAGAAGAAATTAAGAAGGACATGAATAACTCCCTTAAAGAAATACAGGACAATACAGATAAAGAGGTACAAGCCCTTAAAGAGGAAACAAAAAAAAACCCATAAAAAATTACAGGAGATCACAAGTAAACAAGTAGAAGCACTTAAAGAGCAAACTCAAAAATCCCTTAAGGAATTGCAGGAAAACACAAACAGGTGAAGGAATTGAGTAAAACCATCCAGGACCTAAAAATGGAAATTGAAACAATAAAGAAATCACAAAAAGAGACAACTCTGGAATTAGAAACCTTAGGAAAGAAGTCAGAAAACATAGATGCAAGCATCACTAACAGAATACAAGAGATAGAAGAGAGAATCTCAGGGGCAGAAGATAACATAGACAATATTGAGAGAACAGTCAAAGAAAATGAAAAAAGCAAAAAGACCCTAACCCAGAGCATCCAGGAAATCCAGGACACAATGAAAAGACCAAATCTAAGGATAGTAGGTTTAGAAGAGAGTGAAGACCTCCAACTTAAAGGGCCAGTAAATATCTTCAACAAAATTATAGAAGAAAACTTTCCTAACCTAAAGAAAGAGATGCCCATGATCATACAAGAAGCCTATAGAACCCCAAATTGACTGACCAGAAAAGAAATTCTTCCCGTCACATAATAGTCAAAGCACCAAATGCACAAAACAAAGAAAGAATACTAAAAGCAGTAAGGGAAAAAAGTCAAGTAACATATAAAGGCAGGCCTATCAGAATTACACCAGACTTCTCACCAGAGACGATGAAAGCTAGAAGATCCTGGACAGATGTCATACAGACCCTAAGAGAACACAAATGCCAACCGAGACTACTATACCCAGCAAAACTCTCAATCACCATAGATGGAAAAACCAAAGTATTCCATGAGAAAACCAACTTCAAAACAATATATTTCCACAAATCCAGCCCTTCAAAGAGTAATAAATGGAAATCTCCAACACAAGAAAGGGAACTACATCCAAGAAAAAGCAAAAATGTAATCTTCCAACAAAACTAAAAGAAGATAGATACAAGAATGGAATACCAGCTCTAACTACAAAAATAACAGGAAGCAACAACTACGTTTCCTTAATATCTATTAATATCAATGG
>NW_022196897.1:24360905-24363270 GCF_008632895.1 Mastomys coucha | reverse complement strand
TTTGTTTGTTTCTTTGTTTTTTGGAGGGGAAACTGGGAAAGGAGAAACTTACATGTAAATAAAGAAAAGATCTAATAAAAAAAATATCTATAAGCTGAATTATAGCCATAAAATATCTGCTAATGAGATGGCAAGCAACATACCATTTCTGGAAGGTAGGATAAAGTTAAATCCACTGCAATGATTTGTCAGTGATTCATTTGGTAATGAAAAGACAATGAAGTATTCTCTGATATATGGCAAATGATGTTTAATTAAACCAAAGGCATAATAGAGCTAAAAAAAAGAAGAAGCATCAATTAATTGTTCTAGATTCGTATCTAAATGTTCTTGAATACTCAGAGCATTAGTAACTTTTTTTTTTTTTTGCTAAGTGGTTAACAAAAGTAATTGTCTTAACTTCTCTTGTCAAAGCAATTGCAGAAGCAGTGGTGCTAGCTATTCATGTAATCAAAACTGCTATACCAGAAGTAATCAAGCCCACTAGCCTCTTCTGCTTAAAGCCTAACTTACTTCTTACAATATTTGTAAGCTTTTTTTAGAATACCAAGGTCCTGTCATATTCACAGGCATTAAAATAAACGTTGGTTTTGAAAATGTTTCAATACACTAACACAATTAGAAAATGTACAATCAATACAACTTACATTAAATAACTGTAGAAAAAACAAAAATAATTTTAACATGACCAATTAATATTTGTTCAATATCCAGATCTTATCCCAGCTTTATGAAAGTAACTTCATACAAGGCAGTTGTCAGTTTTCAAATACATCTCTGAAAAAAATCCAGAACCAGCCTTCCAAATGAAGACTGTCATTTTCTTTTTCCAGTATTGGATGGACCAGTCCATGATTGAATCAGAATAACTGGTCACATTAAAGGAAAGAGAAAGGTCATTATAAATTCTCTCATTTGATCAAGTTTTTTAAGTCAGTTTCCACAGTCTCCATGTTCTCTGTCCCACAAGATCTAAAAGTTTGAGGCAAGGCAGCTTGCCCAATCTGGGTTATAGGCAAGCAAAGGTAGGTCAGGAACATATACCCAATACAGCTTCCCTGTCACCATTGTCAGAGCACTCATCAAGCTCACAGTCAGCATCATTCTTTGTCCTAGCATCAGAATGTCTCACCAATTGCTCTAGCACCTACCATGCTTCTGTAGTATCCTGCCAAAAGAAAAGAAAAAGAAAAACACCAAACCCACAAACATGCCCTCTTCCCTATATTGAAACCTGATCGGGACCATTCCATATGCAGTAAGTGGATCCTTCCATTTTACCTAGGCATAAGTATGTGCAGTTGTAAGTTGTCATAGACACTCAGCGGAGAGTTCCTTGGGATCTAAATTTTAAAATTTAAAATAAAAATAACATTATTTAAATGAATTTGCCATGGATGGGGATATAATTCCCCCTTTTATTTTATGAAAATATTGTTGTAAGTTCCATATGCTTTGTTCTTGAGGAGTATAAAGAATCTCAATAATGTGGGTAACATTAAATTGTTGACAGAAAGTCTGAAACTCTTGACTGTAATAGCCAGTTCTATTACCTGTTTCAATCTGACTTGGAACACCCAGCATAGAAAAACAATGTAAGCAATGAGTAATTACATTTTTATTTGCTTCTCCTGTTAAAGCAGTTGCAACAAGAAATCCTGAGTTGTCAATAGTCACTTGTACATATTTTAAATTTTCAAAATCAGAAATGTGAGTGACATCCATTTGCCATAATTGATTAGGTATGAATCCTCCAGGATTTACACCGTTATGTGGTACAGAAAGAAACTGAGGACACTCAGGACAAGCCTTTACAATTTGACATGCACATTCTCTGCATATACAAAACTGTTGTCTCAAGATATTACTATTTTTATGATGTAAAGAATAAGAATGTTTGGCTAATTGTTCCTGTGTAAGGCCTATAACCTTCCTGGTATGCAAACATGCTGTGGCATTGCTCTCACTAAGGGGTCTGGGAAATCCAGTATGACCTCTTAAATGTCCTATAAAGTAAGGAACAGTATGTTCTCTTAAATTAAGTTGTATTTGCATAAATAATTGCAAAATTTGAGAATTAACAGTATGTAAAAAAGTACAGTTTCAAGAAATTGTAAACTATGAGTTATCAGTATACAAATTTAAAGTTTGATTTTTCAACATTTCAAAAACAGTGGCTAGAGCACATAATCCAATTATTTGTGCTGAAGCAGGGGGAAACTTAAGAGAATAAACATGTGATTCAATTACATATACTGCTTTCCCATTAGATGAGCCATCTGTAAATACTGTAAGTACATTCTCTATGTACTTATTCTCTTATGTACTTATGTATGTATTTTTTTCTTTCTTTTTTCTTTTTTTT
>NW_022196897.1:24296500-24360259 GCF_008632895.1 Mastomys coucha | reverse complement strand
ACTTAGTGGGACAACACGAGAAGAGAGATAAATGGTTCTCTTTGAAGGCACACTACATAAAAATATATTTTTTTTGTGGGACCACCTTGAAATTTCCATCAGACACACCAACACAGTGAAATACACTACCTAAGGAGTCATGCACCAGATTGCAAAGCTGTGTGAATTCAACACTGAGACAAACCCTTCTATATAGATGTCCTGATAAACAAGTAAAACTGGGAGCTTCTAGCTAGGAAATAAACCAGTTTGACCTGTGGCAAATACTACATGTTTGAATCAGTTACTAAAAGAAAACAAAACTTAAAACCTAACACTTGGTTGGGCTGTTGCGGTATTTTTATTTTTACTTTCATGTATGTGCAAATTTACAGGAAATAAAAAAGCATGCGTAGAGGCAAATTGTAACTACTTATCTTTTAGAAAAAGATCATCAATTTTGCCTGAGAAATCTGCACACAAAATAAGGCAAATATCAGTATTCTACAATAACCAATTTAACTGCTGTTTGGAATAGTGAATAAATATTTCATCAAGTTCTTTCCTCAAATACTTTCATGATTCTGCCATACAATTCTGTATTAACACAGCAACAACTTCATAATAGGATGTTAAAACTTTTCTTCTTGTTGACTAACAGTTTCCTCTACTTTCTGCAATCTTATTCATCTACCATCAGTTAATTGTCAAGGGGAATTAGGATTCGCATCCTCCTTGAGAATATCAAACAAGAGGCTTAAGTCCTGGTGAGCCTTAGCCAATTTGGTGAGGTCTTAGCCAATTAACATCTCCTAGAAGTTTTCAGAAATCATTTAAACTAAGTAAACTATCTTTTCTTATTTGAATTTTCTGTATCACAATTTATTTAGGATATAACTGATGTTGCAAATATTGAAAACAATATCATCTTTGAATCTTTTCTGGAGCAACAACTAATCCCCAAGATTTTAAAGCTCATTGTATAAGAGAAAAGACTTATAGTAAAACTCCCTCAGAAGGATCAGCTAACTTCTTGAATTGAAGCTGCAACAATTTTTTTACATGATGTAGGGCTATTAGCCATTCCCTGAGGCAAAAACTTTCTAATGATATTGCTTCATGGGTTCTTTAAAATTACAAGCAAGCACAGTAAATGCAAACCTTTTGCAATCATCAGGACTCAGGGGAATAGTATAAAAACAATGTTTAAAATATATAATAATTTTATATGTATTTTTTGGAATGGTAGCTGGAGTAGGTAATGCTCATCTTATAAGTTACATCGTCTCACTAACCTTTTGTATATCTTGCAATAATCTCCACTTGCCTGATTTTTTTTTCCTAATTACAAATATGGGGAATTAAAATTACAAAAATTCCAAGGGGAATTAAAAGCTTGAGCTTGTGATTGAATTGTCAACTGCAGCTAATAAAACATTGGCAGTTTAACCATAATTTTTAAGTTTCTTTTGCAATATAAGAGCATAACCATAATTTTGGAAAACAAAACGAATTTTTAACAAACAATCCATTCTCTCTAAAATCAATACCAAGTTCATTACTTTCATGTTACAAAGTTTGACTGCCAGTTCTTGTATATGAATGCATGATGGTACAGCTTTTAATACTGAGTTAAAAAGCACTGTTTTAAATCCTATATTTTATAAGCTTATGTTCTAGGATAGGAATTACATAAAAATTATCCCAATTTAGAAGTATCTTTAAAGATCTGTTTCCTAGGTTGACTCATACCATGTATTATTTTCTAGAATGACTTCAACCCTAAGTTGCCAGTTTTAAGGAAACTTTTTGTTACCAATGTTAAAATTTTTCAATCATACCCAATAACTTATAAGCCAATAATCTATAACCAAAACATGTAGAACATATTTATACATTTTTAAATGGTCAGAAACAAAAAAATGAGGAAGCTACACACATTTACTTATTTAGACTAGACAAAATCTTACTTTTTTCTAGCTGTAATTTCAAGAGAGGCATACCTTGTTACCTACTGAACCCAATAGTCACAGTCACAGAGATTTTTCTAAGAGAAACAGCCATCAGCTTCCTGTCCAGAGAAGCTGATAACTTGCTGGCCCTTTAAGAGAAGCTTGTATAGACAATCAGCCCCTGGCAGGCCTTCTCCAGCTGTGCTAGACTCCAGTGCAGGGCAACTTATCAGTTTTTGCTGTGCAAATTGAGTCTGTCCTTTTTTTTTTTAAATGAGTTGAAACTAAGTCAAGGGGTGGACAGCAAGCAGATAAAGTTTTAAATACTTTTTCTTTTAAATACGAAACAGAGCAATAATCAAGCAATGAAACAAAAACACAGACATAAACTGACAGATGTGGACAGATTTGTGTGCCAAGAACATACAATAGACAGAGAAGGAAGAGAAGTAGAAGGGACCCAGAACTAGAACTAAACATTCCTCTAGTGGGAGCTAGAGAGGAAGCAAGACATCTCCTGATCTCCCCCTGTCCCTAGGAGAGCTCCAGAACAGCTTATGTTCATTTTCCTTCTCCTTCACCAAAGCGTCCCAGACAGGGGAGAAGACTGCTTTTCTGAAACCCACTCTGTCTCTTACGTCTAGAGTCTAAACTATCTCCAATCAGGGTCCAAAGACTAAAATTATCTATGAGAATTATCTTCACTCCTCTAGATTTTAGCATCTCTAAATGCACACACAAAACACATTCTACCATTACCTTGTCCCCTTTTTTTTTAAACAGGGTTTATTCACTACTGGCCCAAATCTTCATTTTCCTTTGCCCTTGTTTGAGCTTCCTTTCCTTCGGTGTCCTTCACTCTATCCCTCATACTTGAGCTCCAACGCTGAGGTGTCATGTGACCAAGCCAGCTCAATCAGTCCACAGGTGAGAAGGAGGATTGAAAAGAAAAAGACAATTAGACAACATCATAAGATGACTCTAGCCAGTACTGAGGCTGAAGTGGGTTTATTTTTCCCCAGTCAGCTTTTATACTAGTCTAGGTACATCCAAAGAATAGGGTCTGTTCTAAGATCAAAGACAAAATATCAAGCAAGGCAATAAACAAAGAGATCACACAAAGCAGTAAGCAAAGCCCTGTGGTCAGTGTTTCCAAGGGCATATCAGGATGGCCAAGCTAAAAGGGATGCTGCACATTCCTCAGCTGAGTTTAATCTTGAGCTTTGTATTAGCCCAAATATAAACATTCTTATCTGACCCTACTTCCTTGTCTGAGCCCAGTGACAAGTGCTTGCAAACTTTCCAGAAGCAACCCAAAAAGCTCTCCACATCCTGGCTTTTAGAATCTCTGTTGAGAAGTCTGGTATGACTCTGGTAGGTCTGCCTTTATATGACACTTGGCCTTGTCCCCTTACTTTTAATATTCTTTCTTTGTTCTGTTCATTTAGTAGTCTTTTGATTATTATGTGATGGGAGGAATTTCCTTTCTGGTCAAATATATTTGGTATTCTGTAGGCTTCTTGTACATTTACAACCATCTTTTTCTTTAGTTTAGGAAAGTTTTCTCCTTTGATTTTGTTGATGATGTATCCTGGCCCTTTGAGTTGGGAATCTTCATTCTCTTGTATTTCTATTATCCTTAGGTTTCATCTTTTCATTGTGTCCTGAATTTTCTGGATATTTTGAGTCAGGAGCTTTTTATACTTTGTGTTTTCTTTGGCTGTTGTGTCAATATCTTCTATGGTACCTTCTAAAACTGAAATTCTCTCTTCTATCTCTTGTATTCTGTTGGTGTTGCTTGCATCTGTGACTCCTGCTCTCTAGTCTAGGTTTTCCATCTCCAGGATGCTTCCCTTTGTGAATTCTTTATTGTTTCTATTTTCATTTTTTAGATCCTGTAGTGTTTTGTTCAATTCCTTCACCTGTTTGATTGTGTTTTCCTATATTTCTTTAAGGTATTCATGTGTTTCTTTTTTAAGAGCTTTTACTGTTTGTCTGTATTTTCCTGTAGTTCTTTAATTAATTAATTAATTAATTTTATTTAATTTATTTAATTAATTTATTTAATTTATTTATGTCCTCATTAAGGTCCTCTATCATCTTCTTAAGATGCGATTTTAGGTTGGTGTCTTGCTTTTCAAGTGTGTTTAGAGTATCCAGAGCTTGCTGTGGTAGGAGAGCTAGGTTCGGATGGTGCCAAGTGGCACTGGTTTTTGTTGCGTATGTTCTTGTGGTTGCCTCTTGCCATCTGGTTATCTCAGGTGTTAATTGGCCTGGCTGTCTCTGACTGGATCCTGTCCCTCCAATGAAATTGTGAGCTTGATTGTAATGGAGCTCCTGGGAGTCAAACTGTCTCTGGGTCTGGGAGGAGGTCTTGAGCACCAGCTCTGTCCTGGGACAAGTTGTAGGCCAGAAGGAAGATGTGTCTCCAGCAGAGCATGGCAGATAGAGATCACTCCTCTGGGCCCCGTGTGGGTCCCACTTAGGCTATGTATTGGGACAGGGAGTGTCTCACCTGTGAGCCTGTTTGTGTCAAAGTACCTGGGAGTAAAGCTGTATCTGGGTGTTGGAGGGAGGGTCTGGAGCACTGGCTCTGCCCTGGGCCAAGTTGTGGGAAGAACTAACTTTTTGTTTTATTGATTCTTTGCGTTGTTTTTATGATCTTGCTTTTATCCATCCCTTTTGTTATGTCATGCTGTCTACTCCTCTTGGGTGAACTTGCTACTTTTTGTTCTAGAACTTTCAGGTATATTGTTTCTTTAAGTAGGCACTTAGTACTAAGAACTTCCCTCTTAGCAACACTTTCATTCTGTCACATTAGTTTGAGAATGCTGTGCATTCCTTTTTCACTGACTTCTAAGAAGTCTTTCTATTTATTTCTCCTTTGAATCAGTAATCTTATTCAGTAGAGTTTTCAGTTTTTATGAGTTCAAAGTCTTCCTGATGTTTCTGTTGTTAAAATCCAACTTTTATCAGTGATAGTCTAGTAGGATCCCAGGTATTATTTAAAATTTCTTGTACCTGTTGAGATTTTTTTTTGACAGAGTCTGTGATCAGTTTTGGAGAATGTTCTGTGAAATACTGAGGTATATTATGTTGTGTTTGAATGAAATATTCTGTAGATATCTGTTAGATCCTTCTAGTTCATAATGTCTATTATCCCTAGTCTTTCTCTGTTTAGTTTTTTTCTGGGTGACCTATCAATTGGTGAGAGAGAGGTATTGAAGTCTCCCATTATCAATCTATGAGTGTTGTTGTATGATTTATGCTTTAGTAGTACTTCTCTTGGTGTTTGAGGCATAGATGCTAAACATAGAACAATCATCTCAGTGAATACTTTTCTTTTGATGAATATGATGTGTCTTTCCCTGTCTTTTTTGGTTAATTTTTGTTGGAAGTATATTCTTTAGCTATTAGAATGACTACATCAACTTGTTTCTTAGGTCCATTTGCTTAGAAAATCTTTTTCCAGCCCTTTATTCTTGGGTAATGCCTATCTTTGGTGTTAAAGTATAATTTTTGCATGTAGCAAAAGAATGAATCCTGGACTTGCATTCATTCTGTTAGTGTGTGTCTTTTTATTGGGGAATTGATTCTAATGATACTGAGAGATATTAATGATCAATGATTGTTCAATCCTATTCTTTTGGTGGTGGTACTGTTCATTGTGGTTATGGCAGTGCTGGTGGAGGTGATATATGTATGTGTGTTACACTTCTTAGGGATTTGCTAGTGTAAAATTATTTATTGCCTGAATTTTTATGGGTATAATTAATTTACTTGGGTTGTAGTTTCTCTTATAGTACCTCTGTAGAGCTGCATTTATGAATAAATACTGTTTAAATTTGACTTTGTCATGGAATATTTTGTTTTTTCTACCTATGGTGACTGAAACTTTTACTGGGTATAATAGTCTGAGTTGGCATATGTGGACTTTTAGAGTCTGCAAGACATCTGTTCAGGCTCTTCTGTCTTTTAGAGCCTTCATTAAGAAATCAGGTATAATTCTAATACATATGTCTTTATATGTTACCTGGCCTTTTTCTCTTGCAGATTTTAATATTATTTCTTTGTTCTGTGTGTTTAGTGTTTGGGTTATTATGTAAACCAGATACTTTGCTTAATATTTGAGTTGTGTAAGCTTCTAATACCTATGTATGTCTTTATGTTAGATAAATTTTTTCTACAATTTCTAATATACATATATATGTATATATATATTTGTGTGTGTGTGTGTGTGTGTGTGTATATATATATATTCAGGGCTTTTAGTATGGGATTCTTTTCCTTTTTGTATTCTTATTAATTTTAGATTTAGTGTTTTCATAGTGTCTCACATTTCCTGGATGTTTTTTGTCAGGAATTCTTTAGATTTAATATTTTCTTTGACTGATTTATCTATTTCTTCTATTGTATCTGCAATACCTGACATTCTTTCTCTAATCTCTTGCATTCTGTTGGTGATGCTTACATATGTAGTTTCTGTTTACTTACCAGGATTTTTGATTTATAAAATTCTCAGTTTGGGTTTTCTCTATTCCTTCTTTTTCTATTTTTAGGTCTTGAACAGTTTTATTTGTTTCTTTCAAATGTTTATTGGATATTTTCCTTGGCTTTGATTAAGACTGCCTAGGTAGGATACTCAATGGGAGTCCATCTCTCAGTCACTGCCAAGCCCTCCCCCAACTCACTCTCCCTTCCTTGTGGCAGATTTCCTTATCAATTTCTGGCAGCTTTCTATATTAAACTTCCTCCAATTTTTTGTTTGTCTTTCCCATAGTTTCTTTAAATATGTATAGTGATGGGGATAAGAGGGGTACTTGTGGGTAAGCTGGGCATGGGTAGGTGTTGAGGCAAGATTTACCTGAATTTCTTAACCATCTAATTGATTAAAAAAATCCATTATTTGAATCTCTCCTATTCTAAGTAAATAAAATGAATATTATAAGCATGATTATACTAAAGCACATTTCAGATAATAAAAATATACTTATTCTGATAGCTTCCATTATGTACCAAATGTGGAATGTTCCTGTGACAGTGTCCTTTGCCTTACAGAAGCTTCTAGGCTTTATGAGGTCCCATTGAATTAAATCGAATTAATTTAATTAATTAAATCAAGTTAATTTTTGATTTTAGTACCTGAGCTCTTGGTATTCTGTTCAAGAAGTTATCGCCTGTGCCAAAAGCACTCAAAGCTATTCCCACTCTCTCTTCTATAAGGTATATTAACATGTTCCTGCCTTGATGATAATAGACTGAACCTCTGAATCTGTAAGCCAGTCCAAATTAAATGCCATCTTTATAATAGTTTCCTTGGTTTTGGTGTCTGTTCACATCCATTAAAACCTAAGAAAGAAGTTGGTGCCAAGTACTGGGTATTTCTGTGATAGGTTCGACCATGTTTTTGTTTAGAAGAATGTGAATTTTGGAATTTTATATTTGGAAAGCAGTAGGATGCTTTAAGTGGGGCTTAATACGCTGTCCTAGTAGGAATATGGAATACTTTGTTGCTGAAGGAGATTTGAATTGTGCAGACCTGGCTCAAGTGGTTTCAGTGGAGAAGAATTTCAGTATGTAGCCTAGAGACTGTTTTGTGGCATTTGGTTTAAGAATGTGGCTGCCTTTTGCCCTTGTCTGAAGAATCTGAGACTAAGCTAAAGAGATTAATTCCATTGACAAAGGAAGTCTCAAAAAAGCCTAAGAGAATTTGTTCTCTGGTTTAGTCTTATGAAGAATGTTTTAATGAAAAGGAGCAAGCTGAAAAAAATAAAATATAAAATGTGTGGTTCAAGTACTAAGGGGGCACCAAGAAGTGAAATGAAGCTGAATCCTGTATTCAAGGAAATAAAGAGACTCAGAGAGTGGTGACTTTGGGACAATATCCCACCCAACTAAGTTTAGGTACAAGCATGGTGATACACACATTTATTCCCAGGAGAAAGAGAGGTAAGAAGATCTGAGTTCAAAGCCAGTCTGGTATAGAGCAAGTACAAGTAGAAAAAGTTTAAATCCAGGTATGGTGGTACATGCTTTCATCCCAGCACTTAGGAGAAACAGCCATGGAGACATCTGACTTCAAGATAAATTTACAGAGCAAGTTCCAGAACAGACAAGCTTCAGCAGTGACAGAGTTGGAAAAGAGAAAGCTGGTGAGAATGTAATAGAACAAGATGGCCATATTTCAATTCCAGGAAGCATCAGAACTTGGCAGCTTCCACCATGTGTGTCTGGCTTTAGAGACAAAAATAGAAGGGTTTACTGGGAAAATTGATGCTGGTTAGCTTTAGCTAAGAAATTAGTGGTGATTAAGAGGAGACCAACATCACAGATGTTGAAGTTTTCTGAGAGCACAAAGAAGCCATGTTCTAGAGATATCTAAGGTTTTACCTAGTGCTTCAGCTGGACTTGGTTATGTGTAAGACTCATCAAGGTAGTACTGGTTTTGAAGGTGTGAAGGGGTCATGGACAGCAGCTGTGAGAGGCCAGGGAAGGCCATTGGTGAAGATAATGCCTCAGTTGCAGTTGACAACCCAGGACTGAAGGGGTCATGCAAAGAAGTTTAGATTTAGCACCATGAAGAGAACCTATAAGAGGCTATTAGTAAAACCTAGTTGCAGGAAAAGACCCCAGTGTATTGAAGATTATAGTACCATGGGATGATCACCAAGAGCAGCAGCAGTAGTAAAGTGGAGTCAGCCAGTGTCTGGAGTGCTACAGAGGGCAGAGCTGGAGACATGACCCAAGCCCTTAGGAGGAACCCAGAAAATCATGTGTGGATCCCGGATATTGAAATAAGAATCTATAATATTGACTTTGCCTTAGGGACCTCAAGAATTTTGAGATGCCAGAGCTGTGGAATATCTGCTGAGAAAAGCTACTAACAGGGAATAGAAACAGCCCAGAGGAGAGAAGATTGTTTAAGTGAACAAAGAGTTTACAATCTAATGACTACTTCATTCATTATCAGACACAGAGTTTGGTGTTTGGCCAGTTGGTTTCCTGTCTGGCTTTGGAGATTACAGTTAAGTGATTGGCTGAACCTCAGAAAAGACTTTGAACATTGGACTTTTAATATTGCTGAGACTGCTGTACCATGGGGTCTTTTGAAGTTGGACTAAATGTATTTTGCATTATGCTATGTTTAGGTATGACCCCCATAAACTCATATGTTTGAACAAGCCTATCAGGACCAGAGAGTGGAATGTAATGGTTTGAATATGCTTGGACAAGGAAGTGGCACTATTAGGAGGTGTAGCCTTCTTGGAGTATGTGTGGCCTTGTTGGAGGAACTGTGTTATTGTGGGCATGGTCTTAAGGACCCACAACCTACCTCCCTGGAAGACTGTCTTCTTCTGAAGAGACAGAAGAAGAGACTGAAGGAAATGTTATCCAGTGACCAGCCCATTTGGGATCCATCATATGGGAGGGGCAGCAAACCCTAACTCTATTACTGTTTGGAGAAAGGAACCTAGCATGGCTGTCCTTTGAGAGGTCCTACCAGAAGGTGACTGAGACAGATGCAGATACTTACAGGCAACCATTGGGCTGAGGTTAGGGACCGCTATGAAAGAGTTAAAGGATGGATTGAAGAAACTGAAGGTGGTGGCAACCTCATACAAAGATCAATGGTGTCAACTAACCTGGACCCCTGGGAGTTCTCAGAGACTAAGCTACCATCCAAAGAGCATACAGGGACTAGTTGATGGCCTTCAACACATATGTAGCAGAGGTCGGCCTTGTGTGGCTTCAGTAGTAAAAGATGTGCCTAATCATGTTGAGAATTGATGCCCCAAGGATAGGGAATGCCTAGGGGGAACACCCTCTAAGAGGTAAAGGGAAGAGGGAATTGGTTAAAGAACTCTGAAAGAGGGGAATGGAAGAGGTAACATTTGGGGTGTAAATAAATAAAATAATTAAGAAAAACTATTATATATATTAGTTACAAATATATATGTATATGTATACATATATATGCCAAATATACATGAACAACACTGAAAGTTTTTTACTATTTAAGTCTAGAAATTAATGAATATTTTGCTTAGTATTATTATTAAAATGTTATAAGTATATTAATGTGAATACATAAATATAAAATACAGCACACATATCTAACCTACACATAGCTTTTATGACTTATCTATTTATTATATATATATATATATATATATATCATTGTGTAACAGCTAAATAAAATGTCCAATAAGCACATAAAATATTGCTTGTTTTATGTTACTGACCTGCAGTAACATAAAACAGTGGGTAACCTGGAAAAATGAAGTTAGAAAGGAGTGCAGCTGCTAGAGAGAGTTAGAGATAGGATAGAGTGGCCACAGACATACCTACCCACGTGGAAGGGTAAAAAAATTAGACAGGAAACATTACTGCTCAGCCATCTTGGTTCTTTAATAATAATCCTTTGTTCTCCCAACAGATATATTACCTTGGCCAAAAACCCTTCCCCCAAAATACGTCAGTGTAACAGTCCAATCAGTGACTTCCTTGTTACTCTGTGGGGGTGGAGCTTCTGAATGTAACTGGAACCAGGTTTCGCTCAACAGGTGGGCAGCCGCAGCGCTGGGGCCCAAGTGGTTGCTGTTTACTGTCCGGGCTTTGGGGAGGGAGTCCACAGTTTTAAAAAAAAATAAGTATCAGAATTTTAACATACAGTAGCCTAAGTTCTGCTAAGTATTGTTTGAGATGCATTTAAGTAGCCATTAAACTCTGCTGTGCTACTTTACAAATGCATCTGTTTTACAGCCAACTCCTATTAAAAGTTCCTCTGTGGGCTGGAGAGATGGCTCAGCCGTTAAAGGCTAGGCTCACAACCAAAAATATAAAAGTTCCTCTGCATCAGCAGAGGTTGATTCTCAGGGACCAAAGGTAAAATCACTTCATGGGATATAATGTTTTTGTAGTTGAAGAAGTAAACTTTCCTTCTCCTTTTCATAATAAAATATATTTGGATTAAACTGCTCTGCAGACCTACTTGAACTTGATCAAGCTTTTGAGACTTCTGAATATCTACCTAACTATCCCTCATCACCCACTCAGAAAAGCAGAACCTCCTTTTAGGATGCAAAAACTGAACATAACCACAGTGCCCTGTGGAAGCTCATGCCAAAGTGTTGCCAATAGGCCTTGATACTCCCCCCTCCCAGGACCTTCATGCTCCCCAGAGAGCTTATCCTTATCCTTGTTTTTATCTTTTACAAGAAACAGTGTGTTTTCATTTTAGTTATTGATCAGAAACAAACACTTGTCAAAAAACATAATGAATTGAGTACCACCACATTTATACAAATAATACAACTTTGAGAAAATGGATAAGATTACAAATAAAATAAGAAAAATGGATGGGCATAGGTTGGTCAGGAAGTACCAAATTATGCTAAGAAAATTTGTTGTTTTCATACGTTTCACTGTGTAATGATTATAAATACTATATATGATACTTAAGGCTAGAATAAAAATTCATGCTAAATAAGTCATGCTAAATATTTGAATAAATTACTATGCTTTCTTTTATGTGGATTTTATGAACTATTTACATGTATCAAAACAGCTCAACATATCTAATAAATATCTACCACTTTTGGGTGTCAACTACAAAAAAAAAATGTAACAGGCAGCAAAGATAGCACATGATTAAGAGAACTGAACCCAGGTTTAAATTCCAGAACCTATATAGTTGCTCACAACCATCTGTAAGTGAAATGCTAGAGGATCTGACACATTCTAATGGCCTTTGCAGGAACTAGACATAAACATGATGCACAGACACACATGCATGCAAAACACCAATACACAGAAAGGTAAAATAAAATTAATAAGTGTTAATAGTTGTTGCCCAGGCATCCCTAAGGGCTCTGAACAAGGAATGTTTGTTTCCTTTGCCTTCCTTTGGCTGCCTACATGTATAAAAAAAAATAGTTGCTACCAAAAACCTCAAAGTGTGTTATAAAATAAAACATAAAAATAAAATAAAATAAATCTAAGCCAAGAAATACTTCTGTTATCCTCAGAGAAAAAAAGGATCTTTGCTATGAAAGCTATGAACCTATTAATAAAAGGGAAACAGTAATGACTAAACAATTAAAATGTTACAAGAAAAACACGTAGAAGGTTTGTGGGAAACCTTCCAAAGACACTAAATGTCAGCAAGATAGTTAAATGGAGAAGAAAACTGTACAAGGAGAAGTAAGTGAAGGAAAGGCAGCCTCATGAAAATTCCCTGACATGGAACAAAGGATGAATGGGAGAAGAAAAGGGAGAAGGGATGCTCTGAGTGAAGGCCATGATCACCACTGTGAACACAGTCTCCTGCTGAGAATATTCTTCAATGCTCCTTTCATATCCCGATTCCTCAGACTATAGATAAAGGGATTCAGCATGGGTGTGACCAGGCTATACATCACAGCCACAATGACATCCTTATCATTGGTGTTATTAGATGAGGGCACTAGGTATAGCCCAATAATAGCTCCATAGTACAGAGAAACAACAGAGAGGTGAGAGCCACATGTGGACAAGGCTTTGCAGATTCCCTTGATGGAGGGAGTTCTCAGAATAGTGACTCCAATTCGGCCATAAGAAACCAGGATGCATATGAATGGCAGGGTAATGACTAGAGTACCTAAAAGAAGTATAACCATCTCATTGATGGTGGTGTCTGAGATGGACAGGCTCAATAAGGCAGAGGGTTCACAGAAGTAGTGGGGGATGGTATTGTTTCTAAAATGAGATAGACGAGCCAAGAGAAGGGTGTGCACAAGGGCATTGCCTGAAGATAAGGCCCAGGACACAACTACTAAAAGGACACAGAGGCTCTGACTCATGATGCTGGTATAGTACAGAGGGTGGCAGATGGCCACATACCTGTCATAGGCCATGGAGGTCAGAAGAAAACTGTCAAGATCCGTAAAAGTTGAAAAAAAGTATACCTGGGAAATACAACCAGCATATGAGATGGACTGACTGTGTGTCAGCATATTAATAAGCATCTTTGGAACTGTGACTGATGAGAAAGAGATGTCAGTGAAAGCCAAGTGACTGAGGAAGAAGTACATGGGGGTATGGAGGTGAGAGTCCAGCCTGATGAGCAGGATGATGAGCAGGTTCCCCAGCACAGTTGTCAGGTACATGGCCAGGAACAGGGCAGAGTACATGGCTTGGTCCTCTGCTCGAATGGGGAGCCCCAGGAGGATAAACTCAGACACAGTGCTCTCATTATCACTTCTCATGTTCTTCCTCTTCCTGTTCTGCTGTGAGTGAAAGAAAAAATGGGAACAAGAGAGAAGTGATTTCAACTTCTACATTATAGAAACATTTTATGAATGACTAGTACTGAAATTAGCATTCGTATGAACCATTTAGTATGTGTGTTTTAACCCTAATATGTCGATTTCTGTGACAGTAATGGATTGTGATGGTTTGGAAAGGGATATAATTTGTCCACCTTGAAACCAACTGAATGTCTCTAAGAGGGGAACAATATAATATCAGGGAAATTATCACAACCATTTCCAGATCAAGGACTTCACCAAGACGATTTTAGATTAAGGATTTAGTATGTAAATTGGCACTAGCCAACAGAGAAATCAATAGATTTCAATGATTGTTGATCACTTTTAGCCTTTTTTGAATGCACTTACCTAAAGCATTCTTTCCATGAGCTGAAACAGATAGTGGAACCCAGGGAGCATTTTTGTATCTCCAAATAAACAGGATGTGGGGAATTAGCAGAAGCAACATGTGCATATGGTCAAAGCATTAAGTGCATGAGTCTGAGCCAACAATATAAAGACAAATGGCAGCTTATAAGCAGCTATGAGACCTTCCTGTTATTACAGTTTCTCAGTGAATGAGCTCACTCTTCCATCACTCTTCCTAGGCTGAATAAAATCACCCTGATTCCAGTCAGCTCCAGCCCAAGCATCTCTTGCAAGTACACAGAACACCTGAAAATAGTTGACTTTCCCACCAGTTCTTAGTTCAGCCAAGGAAATTCTTTGCGTTTTTCTAGCAAAAGCAAATGTTACCTGCTTTATTCTTACCCTAGGTTCTTAAGTTTAAAACAGCTACATTTTATGCATTTCCTACATGTTTTCTCTGTTGCTAAACTGGCATTTCTTGCTTTCTCATTTAATCATCCCTATCTGTGTGAGTAATCACTAAACAATAGGAAAGGAACATGATAAAATTAGAGTTGATATTCCAGTGGCTAAGGGAATTTGTTGTTATAATCTATGAGAACAATTGTTTAGTGACCAGTAGCTATCTATTTGCCTTGTCACACTTTCCAGACTTAAAAGACCATCTTTAAAGTGCCTATAAATGTAATCCATCTCACTTTGTACATAAAATGTTCAGTTAAATTGACGTTGCCTGAAATTAATTACAATGCACTTCTTACTAATTTCTCTGTAGTAATAATTACTTTATATGATGACAATGCTAATTATTTGTCTGTATTGGGTAGATTGTTTTTAATACTTTGCTATTTTGAGCAATATTGGAATAATCTATATTATTTTATGTCATATATATATATATATGGTATATTGAAAAATGAGTTTAGAGAAACAAGCATCCATGGTTTCAGAATATGTCAAGTTACAAGATGTCAAGGTGATAAAGAAGCTGAAATATGTTCTATGAATAGCCTATAGTGGAATAACATATAGAAAAATTATAAAATGGATCTTTAGGCAAGTGTTTGAAAGGAGAGTGGTAGGGGTTTTGAGAGTCAAAGAAAACCCAAGGTAATTTCCAATCACAGACATGTAAAGGTTGGAGAATATATGAAGAGCAGAGAGATATAATGTCTAATTTGCTATGATAAAAATTATCTGTCTGTTCAAGAACAGCAACACACATAAAAAATGAAATAACATAAAAGAGGAAAAGGCTTGCTGGCTGTTAGGTAGAAAACAGACTTGAGAAGCCAAGAAAACTAGCTGTAATATCAACATCAAGTGCTATTATAGCAAAAGTCACAGCGATTTGATGGAAAGTTGGAAGAAAACACAGCAGAAATAGTATGTTAAAGTTAAATGTAAGCAATAAAATATATGTTTCAAAAATGGATAAGGTTAAGAAAAATACTCTATGGAGAGTTTTTTGGGGTGTGTCTTTATCTCAAAGTTTGAACAGGTTATTAGTGCAAGATAAATTATAGAGAACTGTTTGCTACTTGATGATGTGATCCTTAACGTTTGAAATACATGCTGTACAGAGAGACAGACACTGAGTAAGAGAAATAGTGAGGAAATAGAGATAAACAAAGGGACAGAGAGCCACAAAGAGAGACCTAAACATATGAGTTGTACTGAAGAACGTACATTCTATTCCTGATCTTACAGGCTAACTTAGATGTTGCACACATATACTTTTAGCTAAAAATTACAGGAAAGCTCTTCAATTTCTCTCAAGAAAAAATACAACATAAAAAAATCTGAATCAGTCATGCATCTTTTGCAACAAGCAGAATAGTAATCAGTTCAGAAACAGATATTGTAGATACATACACATATACATTGCCTACATCATGGTTAGTCCGTGTACACTCCAATTATGAGTATGATGCAGAGGATCTAGGGTGTAATCTCTGTCCCCAGATCCAAATTAGAGGCATATAGATAAAATTACTTTGTTGTCATTGACTCCCTTAGGGAAAGAACTTTTTTGAAGTGAGCATGAGAGTCATTTCACCCTTGAGAAATACCAGTAACAACCATAAAAAGATTTTCCATCATTTCATACTGTTGAAAACATGTCTGTGTTTAATTGATATTTAATTTAAAAAATACACTCATACAGATAGAAAATAGTTGAAAAGGCTTCCCATATATTTTGGGAAATAATTCTAAATGAGCTTATAATTACAGCTAAAGATGGTCAATTTCCATTATAAAAGAGAAAGACTTGTAGAAATATCTGTGGAATTCTTCCATTACATATCAAGTAATTTGAAATTTCCTCTTGAATATGCTCATTGAATACTCTAACCTACATTAATTTGCAATCTTAGCCACTTCTAACAAATAAATAGCTTGATATAATTTACCATTGAAAATATACATTTCTGGCAGCTGTGCATTGTGGTATAAAATTTACACTCAATTATTTTTCAAATGTACAGATCGATTCAGATTAAAGTTTGTAGCAACTTTGTTCATAAGAGTAGAAAAAGTTGACCAACAAATCAATTAGGTGATTTTACATAAGGAATAATCCAGATCAATGTTAAGGCAAAAAATAGTCTGAAAAAAGCCATGAGAAAGGAAAAATGTGTCCTTCAAGAGAATGCGAAAACATAAAAATAATTCTTTATAATTATACATATCTGCTCTATAGAAATTTAAATGTTGAAGGCCTATCAACAAATATAGTTCTATTTGAAAATTATGCTTATAATATACTGATTATTAAAGGAAATTATTATGGCAAATCCTAAATTCAATGATATTAATATTTCTCTTAGAAAAGATACCAGGATGCCCCTCCCATGCCCCAAAATAAGGACATAGCAAGCAGACAGAAGTCAATAGTTACTAAGATTCTGACAGGATTTCACCATCAGAATACAACAGAGAAAAACATTCTATCAACCCTTTGATTTTGAGCTTCTAGGTTCCAGAACAAGGAGAAAATTTATTCCCATTAAGCTACGTTGTGGCATATTGTTATGACAATGAATGAAAATTAAGTCATGTAAATGTGTGTTTATAAATACAAATTATGAACATGGATTTCCTGCTTTACTATATACTTCACAGACTGATAAAGCCCAGATAGACTGTTCATTGCTCGAAAACTTCTCCACTCTCTATCTCAGTGTTTCCTACACTATTTGCATTTCAGTTTGCTTCTACTTATTGTGCCTTAGTCTCAAACAGGGGCATAGACTACCTGGTGTACTAGAGACCTGACAGACTGGGAGAAGTAAAGATAGACTGACTACCCACAAAACTCCCACACTCTTGGCTTCTGCCTATTTTATCCCCAATGCTCCATCCTCCCACCTAAATAGGAAAGATTCTATGCTACATTCCTCATTCCAGACAGTCTTTTCTGGGAAAGCAAGCAGCACAGAGCCATCCAAAACACACACACACACACACACACACACACACACACACACACACATACATATACATATATGTGTATATATGTGTATATGTATATATATAAAAATTCTAAATATATTATCTGTAAGTTGTCTAGTTTTAGGAGACTGCTATATGCATATGTTAAAGATAATTAGGTAGAGAATGATTCTGTGGTTCTTTCCTTCTGGGTCAGTGCCCTGAGCAGACTTTCTGCGTGAACTCTGCAGCCAGTCCCACAACACTTAGAGGAAGATCCACTCCCAGGCACTCTAACACACCCAGGATCATAGGATCAGAGGTGAGAAGGACACAATATCTTCCTTAATACCACAAGTAACTGTGACCAGTGGACCTGGGCACCAAGGAACTCTGCCTACCAGTGGCATGGGTTCCTTCTGGTCTGGGCCTGTGCCCTGAGCAGACCTTGGGTGCTAACTCCACAGCCAGTCCCACAACACCCAGAAAAGGCTCCACTCCCAGGTGCTCTACCACACCCAGGTCCACAGGATCACAGAGTCACAGGACCCCAGGAGCTTGGTCACATCAAGATCTCCATGTTCCAGAGGTGGCTTGACTCCCAGGAGCTCTGACACATGCAGAATCTCAGGATCACAGGATCCCAGAATCACACTATCACAGAGAGAGCTGAACTGTGAGGAATTCTGAAATAACTAGGACCACAGGAAGGACAAGCTCCAGTCAGATATAGCAAGGGCAGGTAGCACTAGAGAAAATCAGATGGTGGGAGGCAAGCAAAAGGAAAAACGTAATAGAAACCAAGGTTACTTGGCATCATTAGAACCCAATTCTCACACAATAACAAGTCCTGGATACACCAACACAGTGGAAAAGCAAGAGTCGGATCTGAAATCACTTCTCATGGTGGTAATAGAGGATATTAAGAAGGACATTTAAAAACTTCCTTAAAGTAATACAGGAGAACACAGGTAAACAGCTAGAAGCCCTTAAAGAGGAAACACAAAATTCCCTTAAAGAATTGTAGGAAAACACAATCAAACAAGCTAAGGAAATGAACAAAACCATCCAAGATCTAAAAATGGAAATAGAAACAATAAAAAAATCACAAAAAGAGACAAATCTGGAGTTTAAAAACCTAGGAAAGAGATCAGGAGTCATAGATGCAAGCATCACTAACAGAATACAAGAGATAGAAGAGATAATCTCAGGGGCAGAAGACATCATAGAAAACATTGACACAACAGTCAAATAAAATGCAAAAATGAAAAAGCTCCTAACCCAAAACATCCAGAAAATCCAGGAAACCATGGGAAGACCAAATCTAAGGTATAGAAGAGAGCAAAGATTCCCAACTCAAAGGGCAAGTAAATATCTTCAACAAAACTATAGAAGAAAATAAAGAGATGCCCATGAGCATACAAGAAGACTACAGAACTCAAAATAGACTAAACCAGGAAAGAAATCCCTCCCATCACATAATAATAAAAACACCAAATGCACTAAACAAAGAATATTAAAAGCAGTAAGGGGAAAAGGTCAGGTAACATATAAAGGCAGACCAATTAGAATTACACCAGACTTCTAATGAGAGACTATGAAAGCTAGAAGATCCTGGGCAGATGTCATACAGACCCTACAAGAACACAAATGCCAGCCCAGGCTACTATACCCAGCAAAACTCTCAATTGCTATAGATGGAGAAAACAAGATATTCCATGACAAAACCAAATTTACACAGTATCTTTCCACAAATCCAGTCCTACAAAAATAATAGATGGAAAACACCAATATAAGGAGCAAAACTACACTCTAGAAGAAGCAAGAAAGTAATCTTTCAATAAACCCAAAAGAAGATAGCCACACAAATATAATTTCACCTCTAACCACAAATGACAGGAAGTAAACAATCACTTTTCCTTACTATCTCCTAACTTCAGTGGACTCATTTCCCCCAAAAAGACATAGATTAACAGACTGGATACATAAACAGGACCCAGCATTTTAATGTATACATCAAATGCTCAGTAAGAAAGGCAGACACTACCTCAGAATAAAAGGTTGAAAAACAATTTTCCAAGCAAATGGTCCCAAGAAACAAGCTGGAGTAGTCATTCTAATAATGAATAAAATTAACTTTCAACCAAAAGTTATCAAAAAAAAAAAAAGATAAGAAAGGACACTTTATACTGGTCAAAGTAAAAAATCTACCAAGATGAATTCTCAATTCTGAGCATCTATGCTCCAAATGCAAGGGCACCCACATTCATAAAAAAAAACTTTACTAAAGCTCAAAGCACACATTGCATCTCACACAATAATAGTAGGAGACAACAACAACCCCCTCTCAGCAATGGACAGATCATGGAAACACAAACTTGTTGTAGCCGCCAGCGACTACACATGAATGGGGTCTCTGGAAGAGAGAAAGGAGACTGGAGGGGAAATAAGGGAATCAGACGACAAGAGGAAAAAATAAAAATGGGACCGAGTCATGGTTTCTGCTTCAAGTCCAAAGTGTATTATGAAACTGCAAACCAAGCAGGCAGGCAAACCCCCGCCTCCCCTCCTCATGCCCCCCCCCCTAAGTCCGCCAGTATCCCGTGGCCAAACTAGTATCTCGATGCTTGGTCTCAAAGGCAAGAGAAGCAATTCAGCAGGGCATACCTGTTAGCAGGACCTTGGAAAGAGGCAGAGAGGTGACTTTAAAAAAAGGGCCTTGTTTAAGTCAGGAAGCCTCACCCTAGGTGGGTTGACTGCTTGTTGCAAGGCAAGGTCTGAATTAGCCTGGGGGAGGTCACACAAACTAAACAGAGACACAGTGAAACTCAAAAGTTATGAAAAAATGGATCTAACAGATATTTATAGAAAATTTCATCCTAAAGCAAAAGAATATACCTTCTTCTCAGCACCTCATGGTACCTTCTCCAAAATTGACCATATAATTGGTCAAAAAACAGGCCTCAACAGATACAGGAAGACTGAAATAATCCCATGCACCCTATCAGATCACCATAGACTAAGTGTGGTCTTTTTATTATTATTATTAGATATTTTCTTTACATTTCAAAGCTTCTCCCCTCTCCTGGTTTCCCCTGCAAAATATCCCCTATTCCCTCCCCCCCTCCCTCTGCTCACCAACCCACCCTCTCACGCTTTCTCGAACTGACATTCCCCTACACTGGGGCATGAAGCCTTCACAGGATCAAGGGCCTCTTCTCTCTTTGATGAACGACTAGACCATGCTCTGCTACATATGCAGCTCGAGCCATAATTTCCATCATGTATACTCTTTGGTAGGTGGTTTAGTCCCTTGGAGCTCTGGGAGTTCATATTGTTGTTCCTCCTTGTAAATCCCTTAAGCTCTTTGGGTCCTTTGCCTAGCTCCTACATTGGGGACCCTGTGCTCTGTCCAATGGATGGCTGTGAGCATCCACTTCTATATTTGTCAAGCACTAGCAGAACCTCTCAGGAGACAGCTATATCAGGCTCCTGTCAGCAAGCACTTGCTGGCATCCACAATAGTGTCTGGGTTTGATGATTGAATATGGGAAGGGGCAGTCTCAGGATTGTCCTTCCTTCAGTCTCTGATCCATACTTTGTCTCTGCAACTTCTGATGTGTTAAAACGGTGAGTCGTGTCAGAACATACCACACTAGGCCCAAGCAGTTCCACATGTAAGAGGTTTAATTGAGAGGGAGAGAGGGGGCAGTAGCGCTGAAAGAGAGGAGAGAAAGAGAGAGAGAGATGGAGGAATGTTCCCTGTATATATATGGGTTGTAATGTAGTGGCCACAGGTAAAGGTGGGAGGTGAGCCCAGTGGATTCTGGGAATATGGTGGCTGTTGCCCTGGCAACAGGTCTGTGGACCCGCCCATGCATTACCACAGGCTTTGAATGTCCTGATGCTAACAACTTCTTCCATGGGTATTTTGTTCGCCTTCTAAGAAGGATTGAAGTATCCACACCTTGGTCTTTCTTAAGTTTCATGTGGTTTGTGGCTTGTATCTTGGGTACTCCAAGCTTCTAGGCTAATATCCACTCATCAGTCAGTGCATACCATGTGTGTTCTTTTGTTATTGGGTTACCTCACCCAGGATGATATCCTCCAGATCCATCCATTTGCCTAAGAATTTCATGAATTCATTGTGTTTAATAGCTGAGTAGTACTCCATTGTAAATGTATCACATTTTCTATATCCATTCCTCTGTTGAGGAACATCTGGTTCTTTTTAGCTTCTGCCTATTATAAATAAAGCTGCTATGAACATAGTGTAGCATGTGTCCTTATTACATGTTAGAGCATCTTCGGGATATATGCTCAGGACGGGTGTTGCTGGGTGTTCAGGTAGTACTATGTCCAATTTTCTGAGGAACCACCAAACTTTTTCCAGAGTGGTTGTACCAGCTTGCAATCCCACCAGCATTGAATGAGTGTTTCTCTTTCTCCACAATCTCACCAGCATCTGCTGTCACCTGAGTTTTTGATCTTAGCCATTCTGACTGGTGTGAGATAGAATCTCAGGGTGTGTAAGGTTGTTAAACATTTCTTTATGTGTTTCTCAGACATTCAGTATTCCTCAGTTGAGAATTCTTTGTTTAGCTCTGTACCCCATTTTTAATAGGGTTATTTGGTTCTCTTCTTGAGTTCTTTACATTTATTGGATATTAGCCTACTATCAGATGTAGGGTTGGTAAAGATCTTTTCCCAATTTTTTGGTTGCCGTTTTGTCCTATTGACAGTGTCCTTTTGCCTTATAGAAGTTTTGTAATTTTATGAGGTCCAATTTGTCAACTCTTGATCTTAGAGCATAAACCATTGGTGTTCTGTTCAGAATGTGTCCATGTGCTTGAGGCTCTTTTCCATTTTCATTTCTATTAGTTCCAGCATATCTGGTTTTATGTGGAGATCCTTAATCCACTTGAACTTGAGTTCTGCACAAGGAGATAAGAATGGATCAATTTGTATTCTTCTACACGTTGACCACCAGCTGAGCTAGCACCATTTGTTGACAATGCTGTCTTTTTTCATGGATGGTTTTAGCTCCTTTGTCAAAGATCAAGTGACCATATGTGTGTGGGTTCATTTCTGGGTCTTCAATTCTATTCCATTGATCTACCTACCTGTCATTGTACCTATATGATGCAATATAGCAGAGGGAGGAAGGGAACTGGGTATAAAAGGGGAGAAAGCAGAACATGAGCAGATATAGGGGGTGGAGGGAGAACAGGAGTGAAGACCTGAGGGCCAGCAGAAAAAAATGAAAACTGGCAACTTTGAGAGGTAGGAAGTGAGGGAATCCTCCAGAATGTACCAGAGGCCTGGAAGGTTAGAGATGCTTAGAACTCAAAGGGAGAGACCTTACATGAAATGCCCAGCAGTGGGGACAGGGAACTTTTAGAGTCTATCTCCAGTAAAAAGACAGGGCACCAAGTGAAGCAATGGGGTTGCAATCCCACAGTCAAAAATTCTAACCCAGAATTGTTCCCATCTAAGAGAACTGTAGGAACAAAATCAGAGAAGATACTAGAGGAAAGGAGATTCAGTGACTGGCCCAGGTTGAGATCCAGATCAAGGGAAGGTGCCAAGGCCTAACATTATTACTAAAGCTATAGTGTGCTTGCAGAGAAGAGGCTAGCATGGCTGCCCTCTGGGATGCCTTAAAAGCAACTGAAAGGGTCAGATACAGATACTTACACCCAACAAATGGACAGAAGATGGAGACCCCTGTGGTTGAATTAAGGAAAAGCTAGAAGAAGCTGAGGTGGAGGAAGACCCCATAAGAATACCAGAATTCTCAACTAACCTGAACCCTGGATATCTCTCAGACACTGAGTCAACAACCAGGCAGCATACATTATCTGCTCCAAGGCCCCCAACAAATATATGGCAGACGACTGCTTAGTCTGGCCTCAGTCAGAGAAGATGCATCTACTCTCCAGAGACTTGCAGCACCAGGGAGATGGGAAGTTTGGTGGGTGGGAGTGGGGAGGTGCACTCTACTTCCTAGGCCACAGCTCTGCCTGTATTCCTGGAGCACTGCTGTCATGCAGGAAAACCAGGGCAGAAGATTACAATCTAATCCCCTTCATCTTAAAGAAAATACAATCAAAGAGGTTAAGGAAATGAATAAAAACTGGTAGTCATATGAAAATGGAAAGAGAAACAATTAAGAAAACAGCAAAGGAGGCAACTTTGGAAATGCAAATTCTAGGAAAAAGAACAGGAACTACAGATACAAACTTCTGTCACCTACAGAAAACAAAAAGTGGAAGAGAGAAACTCAGATGTAGAAGATATGAAAGAAGAAATTGATACATCAGTTTAAAAAATGCTAAATTTAAAAAGTTCATGACATAAGAAACCCAGATTATTCCAGACACCATAAAAAAATCAAACCTAAGAATCATAGTTATAAGAGAAAAAGAAGATTCCCATCTAAAAGAAAATATCTTCAACAAAATCATAGAAGGAATTTCACTACCACAAAGAACAAGTTGGCTATAAATGTCCAAGAAGCTTACAGAACAACAAATAATGAAGGATCAGAAAATAAAATCCTCCTACCTCATCATAATCAATATAGCAAATGTATTTTTCAAGGGAAAAGAGGAAGTAACATATAAACAGATATATCAGATTTATACCCAACTACTCAACAGAGACTATAAAAGCTAGAAGGCCCAAAAGCTCAGAATACCCAAGATACAATTCACAAACTATTTGGTACTTAGGAAGGAAGACCAGGGTGTGGTGCTTCATTCTTGCATTGAGGAGGGATCAGGATGTTTGTGGGAGGTGGAGGGAGGAGGCTACCTGGGAGGGAGAGAGAAGGGGGAGGATATGGGGGTAGTATCAAGTACTGGAGGGGATAAGAGAGATATACTGAGAGTCAGGAAATGTAGCAGTGGGGGATGAGGAACTGGGAATAGCCACTGTAGGCTCCCAGATGCAAGGGAAGCAAGAGGATACTAGGTCTCACCTGGGATGACTTTAGCCAAAATGCACAGCTAAGAGGAGACAGAACCTATAGAGACCACCTTCAGTAGATAGCCATGGCTCCAAGTTGATGGATGGGGCCACTCACACATCTCAAAATTTTAACCCAGAAATGTTCCTGTCTGACGAAAAGGCAGGGACAAAAAAATGGAACAAAGACTGAAGGAAGATTCATACAGGGACTGCCCCACCTGGGGATCCATCCTGTCTTCTGACACCAAACCCTGACACTATTGCTGTTGCCAAGAGGCACTTGCTGACAGGAACCTGTGTGGCTGTTTCTTGGAAGGGTCTGACAGCAACTGACCAATGCAGATGCAGATGCTTGGAGCCAGCAATCAAACTGAGCTTGGAGACTCAGCTTGAGGGAGCTGGCAGAAATCTGGAGGGTGATTACAACCCCATACAGAGAACAGTGTTGGCTCCCAGGGACTAGACTACCAATCAAGGAGAGTACAGGGAGGGATCCATGGCTTCAGATATATATGTAGCAAAGAATGGCCTTGTCTGACATCAATGGGAGGAGAGTCCCTTGATCCTGTGGAGGTTTGATGCCCCAGAGTTGGGGGAGGCTGAAGTGATGAGACAGAAGAATGTAAGGGGTGGGGAAACACCCTCATAGAGGCAAAGGGGAGGGGAGAGAGAGTGGATGTAGGATGAGGAGTTTGTGGAGGGATAATCAGGAATTGGGATATCATTTAAGAGGCAACAAATGGAATAATCTTTTAAATAATAAAAATAAATACATTTTTTAAAAGAGTGGGCTATTGCCATGATAGACATTCTCACATTGCTTTTAGTGGAATTTAAAAACTATGGAACTTTGGACAAAAAAAAAAAATCGATGCTGTAAGCTAATCTTAATGGGACATTCTAATAAGATTTTATAACACAGTAGCCTCAATTGCTGTGAAGATAGTAGAGGTCTGGTGCAAGAGATTTCAGAGAGAAACAATACTGACAAATGGGCTAGAAAACATTCATGGCATGTTTTGGCAAAACTGTGGCTGCATTCTACAACTGTCTTAGAGCTTGCCTGGAGCTAAATTTATAAGTAACAGGATGATTTCCTTTGCAGAGGATATTTCAAGAGAGCCTTGACTGTTCTATGTAGGAACTCACAAGTACTCTTATGCAGATTTACAATGAAAAAATGGACAGGGCAGACAGATAAACAAATGGTATAGTTGGGAAAGGAAAGGACACTGGAAAATATAGTGTTATGTCTAATGCTTGTGTTAGAAGGGATGCTGGAATTGTTAAGGGAATTGTTGTCATTAAAGAGAGGCCTGATTTGCACTGGAATAAAAGGAAGTGTGCCCTCAGAGTTAGACCCCACCCAGGTACTCTTCCAACCTGTGAGGTAAAAGGCAGCAGAGCTTTCCTATTCAACAATAAATAAAAACCTCCACAAATGTGAGTCAAGGGGGTCAGAATCTTTACCAAACTGGCAGACAAATTTGGCAATGCCATCTACATGGCAAGGATATAGGAATAAAGGACCATGGAACTCTCTTCTGTAGCTTCATAGAGACATTGACGACAGGAAAAATATTACAGGGGAGTTCCTGTGAAGACTCCCTGAGAGGCCATTATGTGAAGCTGTGAGCATTAAGCCTGGTTTGTGTTGGAAGCCCTTAAGTTGTTGAAAATGTCTTAGGATATCTGCCAATGATAGCTACAGTCAGGAAATATACAGCCAAAGACAAGGTGTACAATGCAGGCAGCAAAGCTGGATGGGGAGAACTTTCTAAATCCCCTTGATACCCAATAAAGCTACAGGGTCAGGCGTTCTCTACTGGGTTTCAGTCTTGTTTTGATCCAGTATTTTCTCACTATGCCTTTATTCCTACCTTTTGAAATGGTAATGTGTATTCCATGTGGTAGTATGTTAAAAGTATTTCATTTACTTTTGGATTTTACAGGGAGAAACAATGAGGAGATTGCTTTGGGTCTCAGATGACACTTCGGACTTTTAAACAATGTTGAGACTGATAAACATGAATGAGACTTTTAAAAGTTAAACTAAATACATTTTGCATTATGATATGGTCAGAAGACTACTATGAGGTCCAAGGAGTAGAACATAGTGGTTTGAATATAGACTGCTCCCCTGTATGTAGTCTCAAGCATTTGAATACTTGGTAATATACAAATAACTAATATATTTCACAAGTAGTTTTTCATGCATAGTACTATAAGTTCCAAAAGCCCATGTCAGAAGAGCTCATGGGCCTTAAAGGGGAATGTTCTATTGTTATTTTTTTAAATAGTCATGTTGTCAAACTGCTTTTAAATATTTACATTTATATAAATAGATTTATGCTACTTTCATCCTTGAACAGAGAAACTTTCTTCAGTGTAGTGATTAATGCAGAGGTTTCTAACAGGCCAAAGTCCTGAGAATGACTCTGAGATCTCAGGTATAAATGAGTCGTCTGAATGAACCTCTCCTTAGGCTCAGGGAATATTACTGAAGAGAGGTCAGGAATAAGAGCCAAAGGAGAATTGAGAAAACTATGACATGCTGTCTTCCAGACTTCACATGGCCATTGCACATGTGAATGCAAGTAAACTAAGTTTACCTTAGCTGCACAAGACTCATACAAGATCAATCCAGTTAGGATCACAGAATAAATAGCAGAGGTGATCCAGAGGTCCCAGTCCCAGTCATAGTAGGTATAAGCAGCTGATAGCTGATAAGGGAGGGTCAAGTTTCTTTTCAAGTCTTGGCACTGATAAGTTCCCCCAGGACACAATCGATCGTCCCACACACTTGAACATGTGCACAGTAAGTACTACTGGGACTCTATAGGGATGTACCTTCCTCACTGGAGAAGCTAGAGATAGATAGTGGGGGGTTGTATGATGAAAATACATTACAAACATGTATGAAATGTTCAAAGAATAAATTCAAAATATTGTTTAATAAAATAGAAATAGTCAAGAGTTATTCTTTGAGAAATAGTCAAGAGTTAGTCTTTAATAAAGAAGGAAATCTTTAATAAAGAAGGAAACCATGTAGGACATGAATAGAATTGAAGATTATTGTGTTAGATGACCCAGGCTCCCAAAGACAAGCCTCACAAATTTTCTCTCATATGGAATTTTGAAAAATAGAGGACATGAAAGCAAAAAGAGGACTTTTATCAATGTAGTTAGTAAATGGAAGAGAATGTAAGAGAGGAGGTCAGTATCTTCAAACCATATTACATATATTACAAAAATAACTCAAAACACATCACATTGAGACAGGCATGATAGTGGATGTCTTTAATCCTAGCACTCAAGGGACAGAGGTAGAAAGATCCTTATGAAGTAAGGACTAGCCTATTCTATAAGAACACCACATAATCTACATGACCTGTATGAATTAAAGACCCAATCTTATCTAAGTGGCTGTGGTGTTCACAGCTTCCCACAGCTGTATCCAAAGCCATGTGGTGAGACCCTGTCACAAAAACAAATGAACAAAGATATTATTACCTCATGTAATTAATAAACATTGATAAAAAGAAAAAATAGTCAAGATACTATCTTAAAGGGTGGAGAAGATAAAGGGTGGAGAAGACAAGGGACCAATGGAACTTCAACACTATTAATACTGCTTTCTATCATTTATGCCTAGTGATTTTAAATGAATATTTTAATGGTGTTAATTCAAATGCCACATATGAATATATGTATACTACAAAAATATATACACATATATTTTAATGGTGACTGTTATATGTAGATTGTTTTTCTTAGAAGTTATCTCAGTTTTTATAAGTATGAATTAAAATTGCAGTGACAGAAGAAGTGACTCAGATTTCAGAAGTTTCCAAGTTGTACACCAATCTAAGGACTCATCTTTGCACCCAATAGACTGAGAAGCACACCCACTAAAATTGCTTGAATATCAACAAAAGAGTAACTGAGTTCTCTCTACTTGAATCTCTCTCTTTATAATAATCCCTAGATATGAAAATATCTGTCAGATTAATTGGCAATCGTTGGTGAAGCTTTATCTGAGTAGAGGAAGTTTTCCAAGATCAAACCACAGGTTCATCATTTCATATGGGAATAGAGGACAATGTGTTTGTGGAATTAAATATGGAGCTCACTTCATTTTAGAACACAGTATAGTTGGATTAAATTTTCTAGTTTAACTTTTTTAGATTTTTATATGTGTTGCATTTACATCATTTCCACACGTTCCCTCTTCCTCCTTTCTACTCCTCCCCTGTTTCATCTTTCCCACTCAATGCATAACCTCATCTTTAATATATATATATTAAAATACATATATGAAGGATGGATAGATAGATAGACAGAGAGATAGGTAAAGAGATAGATGAGTGGATGGATAGATAGATAGATAGATAGATAGATAGATAGATAGATAGTAGATAGGTGGCAGATTTAAGTATAGATGTAGATAGATAACTTGCTTGATGATTTTATGTGTGTGTCTCTGGATGGATGGATGGATGGATGGATGGATGGATGGATGGATGGATGGATGGATGGGTGGATGATGGATGACTGGCTGTTTGGTATTCCTCATATGTACATGTGTTTAGGGCTGACAATTTGGAATTAGATAAGCTATTGGGGGCTTCTACCGAGAGAAAACTGATAATTCTTCTCCCAGAAGCCATTAACTGCCTTAGCTACCTTAAGTTAAGCTACAGAACTGTTTAAGGTCTGTATAGATTGCCTACACTTCTGAATGCCCTGCATATCCATTTACCAGCCTACAGCCTTGGGTACCCAACCCCTATAGACAACAGACTGAATATACATAATTATAGCACCATTTGACCTTCCTAAACAAAGAGGTTTCCAAAGCACTGTTTACCACATTGAACCTGCACCCATTTAGTCCACCTGATATCAATAGACTACTGAGTTTGGAAGAAAAAGGGTGACTGCATAGTTAATATCAATCTAAGAATATATTACAAAAAGTGAACAATGAAGAACAAATTACAAAATGATGAGCAAACTGTTGGAAGAAGGAACGTTGGTATGTACGTGAACTTTGAATGAAGGAAGAAACTGTGGTGTTGACTGCATAGTAGGCAGACTAGGGGTGATAATGATGCACTGTATAGTACAAAAGTAGTACAGGAATGAACTTGGAATGTTTATACCACAAAATAGGAAAAACATTTAGGAGATAATACCATTCATTTGTATATTATACAACACATATAAACATATAAATATCTCTTATCATAGAGATTTTAACTTCATTTGTCAATTTAAATGAAAAGTGTATTACAAAGAGGTTAGAAAATTCCATGGACAGATGGAGCACTCAGGATGATGACTCCAATGTGTATATAAGATGCCAGAAGGTATATGAATAACAGGCTGTTGAGCTCCACCCTGCAGTGAACATAACCAGTTCATTGGTGTTGTGTCTGAGGTACAGTATCTAATTATGTTGATTACTAGCAGAAAATTCAAAACACTGCTAAATTAAACATTAAAAAATAAGATCAAGCTAGGTATAGTAGTTTATGCCATTAATTCCAGCACTCAGGAGGCAGAGGCAGACAGATCAATATAGATTCAAGACAACCCTGGTCTATATAGTAAATTCTAGAACATCTAGAGCTACATAGAGACATTGACTCTCAAATTATTTTAAAAACATAAAAACAAACCTATGCAAAAAAAAATTTCTTGTAATGAAAAAGAAGTAAAGATTTTGCTCCAAAAGCTATGAGCTATCCAATTGAAAACACAAGTCTGACATTAAATTTTAAACTATTTGTGGAAAATATCATGTGCAAATGGAAATATAGAGACGACTTTTGTATAACAAAGTTGGAAGAACTCTTTCCCAAGATTATCAAGATTGAGAATGTTAAACAGAGATAAGAGTAACATCTAAGATATTAGTAAGAAAGTCAGATTAAATTTTTCTAGAAAATGCTCACTCAGAGAAAAAATATTATATGTGCCCATCAAGGAGAAGTGCTAGCCAGCTAATGGAAAGAAGAAGGTACTGCATTTTGTCCTGCCAAGGATATTTCTCAGCGCTCCTTTCATATCTCGATTCCTTAGACTATAGATAAAGGGATTCAGCATGGGTGTGACCAGGCTATACATCACAGCCACAATGACATCCTTGTCATTAGTGTTATTATATGAGGGGACTAGGTAAAGGCCAATAATGGCTCCATAGTATAAAGAAACTACACAGAGGTGAGAGCCACATGTGGACAAGGCTTTGCAGATTCCCTTGATGGAGGGAGTTTTCAATATGGTGACTCCAATATGGCCATAAGAGACCAGGATGCAAATGAATGGCAGGGTAATGACCACCGTACCTACAGGAAGGATGACCAGCTCATTGATGGTGGTGTCTGAGCTGGACAGCTTCAGCAAGGCAGAGAGGTCACAAAAGTAGTGGGGAATAATATTATCTCTAAAATGAGATACACGAGTCAAGAGAAGGGAATGTACAAGGCCACATGCATTAGACAAGAACCAGGACACAACTACTAGTAGGACACAGAGGTTCTGATTCATGATCCTAGTGTAGTGCAGAGGGTGGCAGATGGCCACATACCTGTCATAGGCCATGGAGGTCAGAAGAAAGCTATCAATGCTCCCAAAAAATAGGAAAAAATACACCTGGGAAATGCACCCATCATATGAAATGGACTGACTGTGTGTCAGCATATTCATGAGCATCTTTGGAGCTGTGACTGATGAGAAAGAGATGTCTGTGAAGGCCAAGTGGCTAAGGAAAAAGTACATGGGGGTGTGGAGGTGAGAGTTCAGCCTGATGAGCAGGATGATGAGCAGGTTCCCCAGCACAGTTGTCAGGTACATGGCCAGGAACAGGACAGAGTACACAGCTTGGTCTTCTGCTCGAATGGGGAGCCCCAAGAGGATGAACTCAGACACAGTGCTCTCATTATCTACCTTCATGTTCTCTTATCTTTCTTCTTCTGGGGATGAAAACATGGAAATACAAATGAGAAGTTATTGTAATTAGAATACCATAAAATACCACTTTCAACTAATCACTATGCATTTCATGTAATATCTCACATTTTCTGTCACTACAACAGGGTAGTGATTGTCTGGATTTAAAAAAAAAAAAAAAAAAAAAAAAACATTTTCTGCCTAGAAAACCAATACATCTTCTGAGCAAATTGTTGGATCACTTTAGGATCTAGGAATTCATGATGAATAAATAAGACTTAAAAGCCAGAGAATGTGATTGACTGCTAATGATTTTAAATGACTTGCTTCACAAAAAGCTAACATAACAAAAAAATGTTTTTCAACTTTTTGGAGAATTCCTTTATTTTTGTCATTTCTATTCCTTCTTTTCTCACCGCAACTCGATCCTTACTCTCATTCTCTCTCAGATTGGTTACTTATTACAGTTACAACAAGTATACATACACACAAAAAACCAAATCCTATTGAATCTGTTAAGTTGTTCATATGGATATATGTTTAAGGCTGAACACCTGAGACTGATAAGATATCAGGAGGTCTTATCACTTATAAAAACATATTGTCCCTATCTCAGAAACCATTGAATGACTATATAGTAGGAGAAGTCATAGACACTAGACATGATATTACTCTGCATTATACTAAACCAATATAGTTTTCATCCATAATATAAATGCATATCCTTAGAGCCAAATCTATGAGTGTGTGTGTGTAATGTATGTATGTATGTATGTATGTGTATGTATACATTATGTATGTATGTGTGTATGTATGCAGTATGTATTATATATGTATGTATGTATGTATGTATGTATTGAAGGTAGTTATGCCACTTGTAATAATGCCATAGGCTACCTAACAAAGGCCAATACCAGGACTTGAAAGCTTCTTTTGAATTATTTAACTGAGTTAAAGAAAATTCCCCAAACAAAATGGGGTATTGCTGTTGGTTATCACACAGAACTTGAAGAGAAGACACTGTTGCTGAAGACACTACCACTTTGGACACAAGAATTTTAGAAATCAACCAGAACTGACATAGACTCTGCCAAATGAAGACTAACTTTCATAGTATTGGAACAAGCGATACAAGCTGCCAATAGAGAAAACAATCAATATTTCTACCCAGGTGTGACAATTAAAAAATCCAGTTGTCAATGTAGTAAGATATCTTCAAAGTTACCTATGTCTCAAAAGTTGCCAATAGCTGTCTAATTGAACTTAAGTCTCATTCAGTGGGAAGGAATTCACTCTTGGTGTTGTAAATTTAACCAGCAGCCCATGGCTGGTGAGATCAAGGGTGCTAGGGGAGAACCTGCACTGACATATTCCTAAACAATATTAAATACAATACTTGAGCATAAAATCTCAATTTTTATTAGATATTTTCTTTATTTACATGTCATATGGTATCTCCTTTCCCAGTTTTCCCTCTGAAAAAAATAAAAAAATAAAAACCCTGTTCCCTTCCCCCTCCCCCTGCTCACCAATCCACCCGTTCCCACTTCCTAGCCCTGGCATTCCCCTATACTGGGGCATAGAATCATCACAGGACCTAAAGTCTCTCCTCCCATTGATAACAGACTTGGCCATCCTCTGCTATACATATGCTGCTGGGGCCATTAATCCCACCATGTGTACTCTTTGGTTGGTGGTTTAGTCCCTGGGATCTCTGAGGGTACTAATTAGTTCATATTGCTGTTCGTCCTAAGGGGCTGCAAACCCTTCAGCTCCTTGGGTCCCTTTCTCTAGCTCCTTCACTGGGGACCCTGTGCTCAGTGATTAATAGCAAGTTGGGCACACCTTTAATCCCAGCACTTGGGAATAAGAGGCAGGCAGATCTCTGAATTCAAGACCAGTCTACTATACAGAGTGAGTTTCAGGCCAGGCAGAACACACAAAGAAACCTTGTCTTGAAAACAAAACAAAAACAAAACAAACAAACAAAAAAGATGTCCAAGTAAGAACTAACAAAATATTTTAATACTTAGTAGTACCGATTGAATTATAATGAGGGATAACTGGGCACAGGAATCTGAATACAATGTTGTTACAGGTAAAAATAATACCTGTCTTGTAGTCAGACCATGAGGGTTAAAGGTAAACAAGACAGCTTTCCTGCCATCCTCTGAAAAGACAGATATAAAGATCAGTTTGAAAGAAATTATTTTATGTAGAGTTTTGATATGACTCTATCCTTTCAAGCTTTTAGTGCATACTAGGTCAGGAAGAACTGTTTTCAGTAGAAGTAACTGCCCTGTTATGGTTTTTGGAGGAGATAGCAGAGACCAGTACCACACACTAGACACATTCACATCTGCACATCCATACACAAACACCGTAATGTAATGTAAATAATATGCCACCCTGACAAGACCTCTTACTGAACCCACTTACCTTCATCCATAATGTATGTGCTGATTCCTCCATTTCTCCCTAAAAGACAAAAGGCACAGTGAAATGGGTAGCCTCTAAGATGCTCAAAGCTCCACTGTGGTTGAATCACCCACTAGAGACACTATATTTATACCATAGCCTCATATTTGCAGTTTGTAATACAGTGAGTGATTTTAACTTAAAATATGAGGAACATGCAGGGAATAATCCCACCATCCTCAGCTTTGACCTAGAGACAAACAAGATATAATTACTGCATTTCCTCTGGCTCCCTGGGGAAGAAATCTCTTACCGAAGCAGGCATAAGGGAGTTCACCTTTGAGGAAAAGCATTAATAACCACAAGCCAGCCATTAGAAAATTGGCAATTCAAAAGTTCATTGCCTTCTGAATTTGAGTTGGGGAAAATGTAGTCCAGAGGTCACAAAAAAGTAAGCTATAGAGGGTAATAATTAAAGACTTCTAAACTGAGATTACTTATTTTAGAAATTTTATATCTTTTTATTAAATGTGTATGGGGTTGGGTTATGTGTTTATGAATCCAGGTGCCCACAGAACCCAGAAGGAGGTTTCAAATCTCTTAGAGCTGGAGTCTCAGGTGGTTGTGCACTGTCTGATATGATGCTAGGAAATGAATTCAGATCTGCTGCAAGAACAGTATGTACTCTTTGACTACTGTGCTGTATCCTAAATTCCATGTTATTTCAAAAGCACTATGAACAGGTCACCTTAATCGTCCATTTTTTTAAAGGTCCCTGGAAAAAGAAATATTTCTATGAAATATCATTCTCTTGCCCAAGACTGATACAGGTTATGTTTCATTGTATACTTCTCATAACACTACAAAATAAACACTTAATGTATATATAAATCTAATGTAGATACATTAAACATGATTTTATACTCAGCCCTTAGAAAACTGATCCTAAATATATACCGTGCCTCTCAGCTTCATTTCTTCTATGCCTGGTAGAGTATTAATAACATGTACTCACATTTTCAGATAAAAAAAACCTGTAGATTTTCATAAATATTATGAATATGACCAATCTTTTTATATTAAATCTATAGTTTGAATTGATTTTCTAAATTTTATTTTATGCATATGAATGTTTTGACTGCATGTATGTCTGTGTACCATGTGCGTTGTACTGGAGGAGCCAGAAAGAGTACATTAAATTCCCTGGGACTGGTGTTATAGATGGTTGTGAGCTGTCATATGAGTTTTGAGAACAAACTTAGGTCCTTTGTAAGAGCAGCCAATGTTCTCAGACTTTGACCCATCTCTCTAGCCCTTTGAACTGATATTCAAATGAAACAATCTTATAAAAAGATTTAGACTCTGAATATGATCTGGGTCCTACTGTTATACCAGATCATCGTTTGTCCTGAAGATAATGCTACATTGGACCTGCCTAGAGCTAACTATGTTTTTCTCAGACTGATGAATATCATTTCACCTCCTTCTATTCCTACATACATGAAGTATTTAAGTTGATGAGTCTATGAATTAACAATTGATGTTACTATTTATAGATGTATAGGTTTTTACATTTTCCTCCAAATCATACTAACCCTGTACTTCCCCAAGTGTCCATACCTTGCCCCAAAAATAACTTATTACTTAATAACAAATCACTCATTTTTAATATACAAGTGATGAAACAAAAATTTTTCTGTCCTCTATACATTTAATTTAAGTTTTATAATTGACAAACTGTTCGTGATACTCCCTGATAGTCTTTTTAATTTCTTAGTATTATTTGTAATGTCTCTTTTTTCATCTTTGAATATGCTTATTTATTGTTTCTCTTTCTTGGGGAGTTATTCTACCAAATGTTCATCACAATAAGTTTAAACCCTTAAAAACACCATTTTCATCTTGATATTTTCTATTTTCTTCTAAGTATCTATTTCATATATTTCTATTCAACTGAAGCATTATTTTGTTTTTTTTATTTTTATTTTTGACTAATTTGGGATTTGATTTGTTCTTTCTTTTCTCCATCTCCACTCATTCCTTGAGTTGCACCAACACATATTTTCTTGGATGGCTTTTTATCCTTCTGGTGTAGGTACTTCTCTACTTTTCTAATGATTACAATATATTACCTTTTTTAAAGTTCTTGGCTTGTGAAGTCTCAGATCCATAAACTTTAAAGGGTACTGTCATTGCTGTTGGTAAGACATTATTGCTGAAGACCATGTACTTACTCCTAGAACATCAGAAACAATTAATAAATAACAAACAGAGACAACTTTGGAGATAGAAAACCTAGGAAAGAAGTCAGGAGCCATAGATGCAAACATCACCAAAAGAATACAAGAGATAGAAGAGAGAATCTCAGGTGCAGAAGATACCATAGAAAACATTGACACAACAGTCAAAGAAAATGCAAAATGGAAAAAGACTCTAACTCAAAACATCCAGGAAATCCAGGATGCAATGAGAAGACCAAACCTAAGGATAATAGGTATAGAAGAGAGTGAAGAATTCCAGCTTAAACGGCCAGTAAATATCTTCAACAAAATTATAGAAGAAAACTTCCCTAACCTAAAAAAAGAGATGCCCATACACATAAAAGAAGCTTACAGAACTCCAAATAGATTGGTCCAGAAAAGAAATTCCTCCTGTCACATAATAATCAAACACCAAATTCATAAAACAAACAAAAAATATTAAAAGCAGTAAGGGAAAAAGGTCAAGTAATGTATAAAGACAGACCTATCAGAATTACACCAGACTTTTTCCCAGAGACTATGAAAGCCAGAAGATCCTGGACTGATGTCATACAGACCCTAATAGTACACAAATGCCAGCTCAGGATATTAAACCCAGTAAAACTCCCAATTACCATAGATGGAAAAACCAAGATATTCCAAGACAAAACCAAATTTACATATGTTTCCACAAATCCAGCCCTTCAAAGTATAATAAAAGGAAAACTCCAAAACAAGGAGGGAAACTAAATCCTAGAAAAGCAAGACAGAAATCTTTCAAAAAAAATAAAAGAAGATAGCCATATGAACAGAAATCCAACTCTAACAACAAAAATAACAGGAAGCAACAATTACTTTTCCTTAATATGTATTAATTCAATTCCCCAATGAAAAGACATAGATTCTGAGACTGGTTACATAAACAAGACCCAACATTTTGTTGCATACAGGAAACCCACCTTAGTGACAAAGACAGACACTACCTCAGATTAAAAGTCTGGAAAACAATTTTGCAAGCAAATGATCCCAAGTAATAGCCATTCTAATATCGAATAAAATCGACTTTGAAACCAAAAGTTATCAAAAAAGATAAGGAGGAACACTTCATACTCATTAAAGGAAAAATCTGCCAAGATGAACTGGCAAATCTGAACCTCTACACTCCAAATGCAAGGGCAACTACATTCATAAAAGAAACTTTACTAAAGCTCAAAGCACACATTGCAAGGCATACAATATTAGCGGGAGATTTCAACACCACAATCTCTGCAATGGACAGATCATGGAAACAGAAACTAAACAAAGATAGTGAGACTAATAGAAGTTATGAAACAAATGGATTTAACATATATATATATAGAGAGAGAGAGAGAGAAAGAGAGAGAGAGAGAGAGAGAGAGAGAGAGAGAGAGAGAGAACAGTTTATCCTAAAACAAAAGAATGTACCTTCTTCTCAGCATCTCATGGTTACCTTCTCCAAAATTGACCATATAATCAGTAACAAAACAGGCCTCAACAGATACAAGAAGATTGAAATAATTCCTTGTATCCTATCAGATCACTATGGACTAAGGCTGCTCCTCAATAACAACATAAACAATAGAACACCCACATACACGTGGAAGCTTAACAACACTCTACTCAATGATAACTTGGTCAAGGAAGAATAAAGAAAGAAATTAAAGACTTTTTAGAGTTTAATGAAAATGAAGCCACAACATACCCAAACTTATGGGACACAATGAAAGCAGTCCTAAGAGGAAAGCTCATAGCTTTGAGTGCCACCAAAAAGAAACAGGAGAGAGCATACAATAGCAATTTGACAGCATATCTGAAAGCTGTAGAACAAAAAGAAGCAAATTCACCCAAGACAAGCCAAAGGCAGAAAATAATGAACTCAGGGCTAAAATCAACCAAGTGGAAACAAAAAGAACTATATAAAGAATTAACTAAACCGGGAACTGGTTCTTTGAGCAAATCAACAAAATAGATAAACCCTTAGCCAGACTGACTAGAGGGCACAGAAACAGTATCCTAATTAACAAAATCAGAAATGAAAAGGGATACATAACAACAAAAACTGAGGAAATCCAAAAAGTCATGAGATCCTACTATAAAAGCTGATACTCAACAAAACTGGAAAACCTGGATAAAATGGATAATTTTCTAGTCAGATACCAGATACCAAAGTTAAATCAAGATCAGATAAACTATCTAAACAGTCCCATATGCCCTAAAGAAAGAGGAACAGTCATTAATAGTCTCCCAACCAAAAAAAGCTCAGGACCAGATGGGTTTAGTGCAGAGTTTTATCAGACCTTCAAAGAAGACCTAATACCAATACTCCTCAAACTATTCCACAAAATAGAAAAAGAAGGTATTCTACCCAATTCATTCTAGGAAGCCACGATTACTCTGATACCTAAACCACACAAAGACCTAACAAAGAAAAAAAAGCTTCAGACCAATTTCCCTTATGAATATCAATGCAAAAATACTCAATAAAATTCTTGCAAACTACCAGGCAGTGGTGTCACATGCCTTTAATCCCAGCACTTGGGAGGCAGAGGCAGGTGGATTTCTGAGTTCAAAGCCAGCCTGGTCTACAGAATGAGTTCCAGGACAGCCAGGGCTAAACAGAGAAACCCTGTCTCAAAAAAAAAAAAACAAAAAACAAAAAAACAAAAACAAACAAACAAAAAAATCTTGCAAACTGAATCCAAGAACACATCAAAATGATCATCTATCATGATCAAGTAGTCATCCCAGGGATGCAGGGATGGTTCAATATATGGAAATCCATCAACATAATCCACTACATAAACAAACTCAAAGAAAAAAAACCATATGATCATCTCATTAGATGCTGAGAAGGCATTTGACAAAATCCAACTACTCTTCATGATAAAAGTCTTAGAAAGATCAGGAATTCAAGGCCCCTACCTAAACATAGTAAAAACAATATACAGCAAACCAGTAGGCCAACATCAAACTAAATGGAGAGAAACTTGAAGCAATCTTGAATCTAAATTCAGAGCCTAGACAAGGCTGCCCACACTCTCCCTACCTATTTAATATGGTACTTGAAGTCCTAGCCAGAGCAATTAGACAACAAAAGGAGATCAAAGGGATACAAATTGGAAAGGAGGGAGGCAAATTATCACTATTTGCTAATGATATGATTGTATAGTTAAGTGACCCCAAAAATTCCACCAGAGAACTCCAAAAGCTGATAAACAACTTCAACAAAGTAGCTGGATATAAAGTTCACTCAATCAAATCAGTAGCATTCATCTACACAAAGGATAAACAGGCTGAGAAAGAAATTAGGGAAACAACACCCTTCACAATAGTCACAAAAAATATAAAATACCTTGGTGTGACTCTAAGCAAATGAAAGATCTGTATGACAAGAACTCCAAGTCTCTGAAGAAGGAAATCAAAGATCTCAGAAGATGGAAATATCTCCCATGCTCATGGATTAGCAGGATTAATATAGTAAAAATGGTCATCTTGCCGAAAGCAATTTACAGATTCAATGCAAATCCCCATCAAAATTCCAACTCAATTCTTCACAGACTTGGAAAGAGCAATTTGCAAACTCATCTGGAATGACCAAAAAAAACTAGGAAAGCAAAAACTATTCTCAACAATATAAGAACCTCTGATGGAATCACACCCCTGATCTTAAACTGTACTACAGAGTAATTGTGATAAAAAAAAAAAAAACTGCATGGTATTGGTACAGGGACAGGCAAGTGGATCAATGGAATAGAACTGTAGACCCAGAAATGAACCCACACACCTATGATCACTTGATCTTTGGCAAAGGAGCTAAAACCATCCAGTGGAAAAAAAGACAGCATTTTCAATAAATGGTGCTGGCTCAACTGGTGGTGACCATGTAAAAGAATGCAAATCGATCCATTCTTATCTCCTTGTACAAAGCTCAAGTCCTAGTGGATCGAGGACCTCCACATAAAACCAGATATACTGAAAGTAATAGAAAAGAAAGTCGGGAAGAGCCTTGAGCACATAGGCACAGGGGGAAATCTTCTGAACAGAACACCAATAGCTTATGCTCTAAGATCAAGAATTGACAAATGGGACCTCATAAAATTACAAAGATTCTGTAAGGTAAAGGACACTACCAATAGGACAAAATGACAACCAGCAGATTAGGAAAAATTTACCTATCTTTACCAATCCTATTTATGATAGAGGACTAATATCCAATATATACAAAGAACTCAAGAAATTAGACCCCAAACGATCAAATAATCTTATTAAAAATGGGTTACAATGGAATTCTCAACTAAGGAAACTCGAATGGTCCAGAAGTGTTCAACATCCTTAATCATCAGGGAAATGCAAATCAAAACAACCCTGAGATTCCACCTTATACTAGTCAGAATGACTAAGATCAGAAACTCAGGTGGGTCCTTCTTAAAGTCCTCTATCAGAAACAGGGTTGCTAAATATCTTTTTCCAATCTGCAGATTGCTGATTTGTCCTACTAAGAATGTCCTTTGCTTCAAAGAAGCTTTTCAATTTTATGACGTCCCATTTTTCAATTTTTCCCCTGAAAGCATAAGCAATTGGTGTTCTGTTCAGGAAGTTTTTCCCTGTACCCAAGTATTCAAGGTTCTTCCCTACTTTCTTTTCTATTAGATTCAGTGTATCTGGTTTTATATGAAGGTCCTTGATCCTTCTGGACTTAAGCTTTTTGCAAGGAGATAGGTATGGATCAAGTTGCATTATTCTACATGCAGACTGGCATGTGAACCAGCACCATTTGTTGAATGAGCTGTCTTTTATCCACTGGATGGTTTTAGATTCTTTGCAAAGTTCAGGTGAACATAGGTGTGTAGGTTTATTTCTGGGTCTTCAATTCTATTCCATTGATCTCTCTGTCTCTCTACCAATACCATACAGTTTTTACTACTATTGCTTTGTAATACAGCTTGAGGTTAGGGATGATAATTCCCCAGGAAGTTCTCTTATTATTGAGAATAGCTTTCATTATCCTGGTTTTGTTGTTGTTGTTCTTGTTCCAAATGAATTTGCAAATTGCTCTTTCTAACTCTATGAAGAAATGAGTTGGAATTATGATGGGGATTGCATTGAATCTCCAGATTGCTTTTAGTAAGATGGCCATTTTTACTATGTTAATCCTGCCAATCCATGAGCATGGGAGATCTTTCCAACTTCTGAGGTCTTTTTTCAACTTCTTTCTTCAGAGACTTGACATTCTTGTCATACAGGTCTCTCATTTGCTTGGTTAGAGTCACAGCAAGATATTTTATATGGTTTGTGACTATTAAGAAAGATGTCCTTTCCCTAATTTCTTTCTCAGCATTTTTATCCTTTGGGTAGAGGAAGACTATCAATTTGTTTGAGTTAATTTCATATCCAATCACATTACTGAAGTTGTTTATCAGCTGTAGGAGTTCTCTGGTGGAATTTTTGTGGTCACTTAAGTATACTATTAAGTCATCTACAAATAGTGATATTTTGACTTCTTCCTTTCCAATTTGAATCCCTTAGACCACCTTTTGTTGTCTAATTGCTCTGGCTAGGACTTAAAGTACTATATTGAATAGGTAGGAAGAGAGTGGGCAGCTTTGTCTACTATGTTTAGGTATGGACCACGAATTCCTGATCTTTCCAGGACTTTTATTGTGTATTTTTTTGTGTTTTTTTTTTCTTTGAGTTTGTTTATATAGTAGATTGCATTGATGGATTTCTGTATATTAAACCATCCCTGCATTCCTGGGATGAAGCCTACTTGATTATGGTGAATGGTAATTTTAATATATTCTTGGATTCAATTTGCAAGGATTTTATTGAGTATTTTAGCATCAATGTTCATAAGGGAAATTGGTCTGAAATTATCTTTCTTTGTTAGATCTTTGCATAGTTTACGTATCAGAGTAATTGTGCCTTCATAGAACAAATTGGGTAGAGTACCTTCAGTTTCTATTTTGTGGAATAGTTTGAGGAGTTTGGGTATTAACTCTTTTTTGAAGGTCTGATCGAAGTCTGCCCTAAACCTATCTGGTCCTGGGCTTTTTTGGTTGGGAGACTTTTAATGACTGTTTCTGGTTTTTAAGGGGTTTGGGTCTGTTTAGATCATTTATCCTATTCTGACTTAACTTTGGTACCTGGTATCTGTCTAGATAATTGTCCATTTCACCCATATTTTCCAGTTTTGTTGAGTATGCACTTTTGTAGTAGGATCTGATTTTTTTTTATTTCCTCAGTTTCTGTTATGTCTCCCTTTTCATTTCTGACTTTGTTAATTAGGATATTGTCTCTGTGCCCTCTGGTTAGTCTGGCTAAGGGTTTATCTATCTTGTTGATCTTCTCAAAGAACCAGCTCCTTGTTTGGTTGAATCTTTTTATAGTTCTTTCTTGTTTCTACTTGGTTGATTTCAGCCCTGATTTTTTGTAACCCTCCTGACTTGAGGGCTGATTCTTCAGACCCTGCCTGCCTCTCATAACCACACCTCTCTGCCCACCTCCTGCTATTTGCCACACCTTGCTCCTGATTCCAGTTACATCTGAAGTCCCGCCTCTACAAAGACTAAAGAAGCTGCTGATTGGGCCTATATGCTGACGAACTTGGGGGAGGGGTTTTGCCTAACCTATTCTGCCTCTAGGCTTATAACAAAGAGATTATTAAATGGAAGATGACTGGGTGATTACATCTCCTGTTGTCTAATTTTTAAGGTGCCTTCCACATGGGTAAGATATTATGGCTAGCCAATTTCCCCCTGACTCCATATTCCAGAAAACCCAATCTTATTGTTGCCACTGGCTGGTAATAGGTGGCGCTCAATGGGAGGCTGGATTGGAGTAGAAAGGAACAGAGATCTCTTATTTAAATATTAAGGATGTATGGTGGGTTCCGCCAGGAAACGGCAAGTTCCGCTGGGGCACGGCAAGTTTTGCTGGCTTAGTCTGAGGCCACGCTAGCCCAGATATGGACGTAGACACTTCTCACGTGGAGTAAGTGGGCTGCGGGGTTATACAGGGTTGACTAACTCCAAATATATAGAGACGACCCTCTTCCAAGTAGGCTCTAGGGTGGAGAACAAATGAAATAGAAGCACCTCCCAGGAAGTGGAGGAACTATGGGGACAGAAACGAGCCATGTAGAGGCTATAGTTCCCTGTGGCATTTCTGGAAAATTCCCTGATATTTTTCTATGTTGTTATGTTATATGTAAGTTTGTCCTGTCCCGATTGTATGAATGCTGAGTCTATTGTCTGTGTGTCGTTATATGTTACACGTAGGTAAAATATAATTATGGCTAGCCAATTTTCTCCTGACTCCATATTCCAGAAAACCCTTTCCTACTGTTGCCTCTGGCTGGCAACAGGTAGGAGTATTTCCTGCTGTCTACTCCTCTTGGTTGTATTTGCTTCTTTTTGTTCTACAGCTATCAGATGTGCTGTCAAGCTGCTAGAGTAAGTTCTCTCCAGTTTCTTTTTGGAGGCACTTATAGCTATGACTTTTCCTCTTACCACTGCTTTCATTGTGTCCCATAACTTTGGGTATGATGAGTCTTCATTTTAATAAAATTCTAAAAAGTCTTTAAAATTTGTTTCTTTATTTCTTCCTTGACCAAGTTATCATTGAGTAGAGTGTTGTTCAGCTTCCACATGTACGTGGGCTTTCTATTTTTTGTTGATATTGAAGACAAGCCTTAGTTCATTGTTATCTGATAGGTTTACTTCAATCTTCTTGTATCTGTTGAGGCCTGTTTTGTGACCGATTACATGGTCAATTGTGTAGAAGTTACCATGAGGTACTGAGAAGGTATATTCTTTTGTTTTAGGATGAAATATTCTTTAGATATCTGTTAAATCCATTTGGTTCAAAACTTCTGTTAGTTTCACTGTGTCTCTTTTTAGTTTGTGTTTCCATGATCTGTCCATTGATGAGAGTAGGATGTTGAATTCTCCCACTATTATTGTGTGAGGTGCAATTTGTGCTCTGAGCTTTAGAAAAGTTTCTTTTATAAATGTGGGTGCCCTTGCATTAGGAGCATAGATGTTCATAATTAACAGTTCTTCTTGTTAGATTTTTTTGATCCATATGAAGTGTCCTTCCTTATCTTATCTGAAACTTTAGATCAAAAGTTAATTTTATTTGACATTAGAATGACTACTCTAGCTTGTTTTTTGGGACCATTTGCATGGAGAATTGTTTTCCAACCTTTAACTCTGAGGTAGTATCTGTCTTTGTCACTGAGGTAGGTTTCCTGTATGCAGCAAAATATTGGACCCTGTTTATGTAACTAGCCTGTTAGTCTATATCTTTTAATTGGGGATTTGATGTTATGAGATATTAAGGAAAAACAATTGTTGCATCCTGTTATTTTTGTTATTAAAGGTGGAATTATGTTTTTGTGGTCTATCTTCTTTTTGGTTTGTGAAAAGAAGATAATTTTCTTGCTTTTTCTAGAGTGAAGTTGCCCTCCTTGTCTTGGAGTTTTCCATTTATTATCCTTTGAAGGGCTGAATTTGTGGAGAAATACTGTATAAATTTGTTTTTATCATGGAATACCTTGGTTTCTTTATCTTCAGTAATTGAGAGTTTTGCTGGGTATAGTATCCTGGTGTGGCATTTGTTTTCTCTTAGGGTCTATGTGACATCTGCCCAGGATCTTCTGGCTTTCCTAGTCTCTGGTGAGAAGTCCTAGTCTCTCACCACCATGGCCATGATGTGCTCCATTGCCTTGCCACAGGTGGCAGACTGGGTACAATGCTGTGCCACACACCATAGCAGTGGCACGCCAGGCACTACGATGCCTTTGTGTGATGGGGATATGAAAGGGATTGGGAAACATGACCCATGTCTTGCCAGAGTTCTGGTGCTCTGGCCAGGGGGACATGAGTGTCTGTTTTCCATGTGCCTCACTCTGCCATATGGGCATGGGTATCCCAATCCTCGGAGAGTGGGGTGGTGGACAGCTGAGGGGGAGTCACATGTTCTTGCTCGTTGGGAACCACAGGTGATACTGTGCACTGCAGAGGAGCCAAGAACAATTGGGGGCCCTGAGGTAGCTCAGTACACCCTGAGACCAAAGAGAAAAGGTGGGCAGGGACAGGAGTGGCACCTGGTGGTTCACCATGGCTGGCACAGGTGGAGGGGTGTGGGAGTTTTCAATCTGGCATCATGGCTCCAAACGCTGGGGCTGGATCATCACAGCACATCTAGTTAAAAGGAGGCAATACTTCATTGTAAGATGTTCTATTGTAGAAGGAAGAGAGGGAAGATAGGGAAATAGAGGCTGGCCATGACCAGAGAGAGAAAGAGAGAGAGAGAAATAGAGAGAAAGAGAGAGAGAGAGAGAGAGAGAGGAGAGAAAGGGGAAGAAGGAGAGGAGAGGAGAAGAAGAGAGAGAAAGAGGGGAAGGGAGAAGAGGAAGAGAAGGGGAGAAGAAGAGGAGAGAAGAGGGGAAGAGGACAAGAGAGGAAGATGGCAAGAGAGAGGGGAGGGGGCAATCCACCCCTTATATGGTGGGTCTGGGTTATCTGTCTGTGGGGCAGGGCATACCTGGCTGTGGTCAGATGACTGGGGGTAGGGTCCAGCTAGAATGCTGGGAGCTTGGGGCATTGTCTATGTGATAGCACACACCTCTCCTGCAAGGGCTGTGGGGGGTTGTGACTGAAACAGGAGCCAGGGATCTAGGAGGCGTGGATGAACACCTTCTGTCCCATGCAGGCAGGAATTACCATCCACCGGGTCTTCAGGGTTCCAGATCTGTTACTTGACCTGGACCAGGTTGCCTGAACAGACCACGGCCACACATTAATTGACAATTTTCCAAGCAAATGGTCCCAAGAAACAAGCTTGAGTAGCCATTCTAATATCAGGTAAAATCAACTTTCAACCAAAAGACATCCAAGAAGATAAGGAAGGACTCTTCATATTCATCAAAGGAAAAATCTAGCAAGAAGAACTCCCAATTCTGAACATCTATGCTCCAAATGCAAAGACAACCACATTCATAACAGAAACTTTACTAAAGCTTAAAGCACACATTGCACCTCACACAATAATAGTGGGAGACTTCAACACCCCATTCTCATCAGTGGACAGATCATGGAAACACAAACTAAACACAAACACAGTGAAAAGAACAGAAGTTATGGACAAAATTAATTTAACAGATATCTATGGAGCATTTCATCCTTAAACAAAAGAATATACCTTCTTCTCAACACCTCATGATACCTTTTTCAAAATTTACCATATAAATGGTCACAAAACAGGCCTCAATAGATAAAAGAACATTGAATTAATCTCATGTATTCTATCCAACCACCATAGACTAAGGCTAGTCTTCAATAGCAACAAAAAGAACAGAAAGCCCACATACACAGGGAAAATGAACAACTATCTACTCAATGATAACTTGATCAGGGAAGAAATAAGAAATTAAAGACTTTATAGAATTCAATGAAAATTAAGTCACAACATATGCAAACTTTTGGGACACAATAAAAACAATGTTAAGAGGAAAACTCATAGCTCTGAGTGCCTCCATTAAAAAAAATGGAGAAATCATACACTACCAGCTTAAAACCACATATAAAAGCTCTAGAACAAAAAGAAGCAAATACACCCAAGAGGAGTAGATGGCAGGGAAGGATCAAACTCAGGGCTTAAATCTACCAAGTAGAAACAAAAAACTATACAAAGAATCAGCAAAACTAGGAGCTGGTTCTTTGAGAAAATCAACAAGATATATAAACCCTTAGCCAGACTAACCAGAAGGCACAGAAACAATATCCAAATTAACAAAATCAGGAATGAAAAGGAAGACATAAACACAGAAACTGAGAAAATTCAAAAACTAGTTAAGTTCTATTACGAAAGTCTATACTCAACAAAACTGGAAAACCTAGATGAAATGGATCTAGACAGAAACCAGGTACCAAAGTTAAATCCAGATCAGAAAAACCATCTAAGCAGCTCTATTACCCCCAAGGAAATAGAAGCAGTCATTAGAAGTCTCCAAACCAATAAAGACCCAGGGTCAGATGGTTTTAGTGCAGAGTTTTATCAGACCTTCAAAGAAGACCTAATACCAATACTCCTCAAATTATTCCATAAAATAGAAACAGAAGGAACACTACTCAATTCATTCTGTAAAGCCACAGTCAAACTGATACCTAAATCAAAAAAAGACGCAACAAAGAAAGAGAACTTCAGACCAATTTCCTTTATGGATGTCAATGCAAAAATACTCAATAAAATTCTCACAAACTGAATCCAAGAATATATTCAAATGATCATCCATCATGATCAAGTAGGCTTCAACCCAGAAATGCAAGGATGGTTCAATATATGGAAATCCCTCAACCTAATTCACTATATAAACAAACCTAAAGAAAAAACACATAATCATCTCATTAGATGCTGAAAAAGCCTTTGACAAAATACAACACCCATTCATATTAAACGTATTGGAGAGATCAGGAATTCAAGGAGCATACCTAAACATAATAAAAGCAATATGCAGCAAACCAATAGCCAACACTAAACTAAATGGAGAGACTCTCAAAGCAATCCCATTAAAATCAGGGACAAGACTAGGCTGCCCACTCTCTCCCTACCTATTCAATATAGTACTCTAAGTTCTAGTCAGAGCAATTAGACAACAAAAAGAGATCAAAGCGATACAAATTGGAAAGGAAGAAGTCAAATTACCACTATTTGCTGATGATATAATAGTATACTCAAGTGACCCCAAAAATTCTACCAGAGAGCTCCTAAACCTGATAAACAACTTCAGCAAAGTGTCTGAATATAAAATTAACTCAAACCAATCAGTGACCTTTCTCTACTCAAAGGATAAACAGGCTGAGAAAGAAATTAGGGAAATAACACCCTTCACAATAGTCACAAATAATATAAAATACCTTGGTGTGACTCTAACTAAGCAAATGAAAGATCTATATGACAAGCAAGAACTTCAAGTCTCTGAGGAAAGAAATCCAAGAAGATCTCAGAAGATGGAAAGATCTTTCATGCTCATGGATTGGCAGGATTAATATAGTAAAAATGACCATAATGCCGAAATCAATCTAGATTCTATGCAATACTCATCAAAATTCCAACTCAATTCTTCATAGAGTTAGAAAGAGCAACTTACAAATTCATCTGAACAACACAAAACCTAGAATAGCAAAAACTATTCTCAACAATAAAAGAACTTCTGGGGGAACCATCATCCCTGACCTCAAGCTGTACTACAGAGCAATAGTGATAAAAAAAAAATGGCATGCTATTGGTACAGAGACAAGCAGGTAGATCAATAGAACAGAATTGAAGAGCCAGAAATGAACCCACACACCTATGGTCACTTGATATTTGACAAAGAAGCTAAAACTACCCAGTGGGGGAAAAAAACAGCATTTTCAGCAAATGGTGCTTGTTCATTTTGCAGTCAATCATGTACAAGGATAAAAATTGACCCATTCTTATCTCCTTGTACAAAGCTCAAGTCCAAGTGGATTAAGGACCTCCACATAAAACCAGATACACTGAATCTAATAGAAGAGAAAGTGGGGAAGAGCCTTGAATACTTGGGCACAGGGGGAAAACTCCCTGAACAGAACACCAATGGCCTATTCTTTAAGAGCAACAATAAACAAATGGCACCTCATAAATTCAAAAGCTTCCATACAGCAAAGGACACTGTTCATAGGACAAAAGAGTAACCAACCATTTGAGGAAAGATCTTTTACTAACCCCTACATTCAATCTAGAGCTAATATCCAATATATATAAAGAACTCAAGAAGGTAGACTCCTGAGAACCAAATAAGCCTATTAAAATTGGAGTACAGAGCTAAATAGAGAATTCTCAACAGAGTAATCCTGAATGACTGACAAGCACCTAAAAAAACTGTAACATCCTTAGTCATCAGGGAAATGCAAATCAAAACAACCCTGAGATTCCACCTCACACAAGTCAGAATGGCTAAGATCAAAAACTCAGGTGACAGCAGATGCTGGCAAGGATGTGGAGAAACAGGATGTGGGACTGCAAACTGGTAAAACCACTTTGGAAATCAGTCTGGTTGCTACTGAGAAAATTAAAAGTAATTCTACCTGAGGACCCAGCTATACCACTCTTGGACATATACCCAAAATATGCTCCAACATTTAACAAGGAAACATGCTCCACTATGTTCATAGCAGCCTTATTTATAATTTCCAGAAGCTGGAAACAGCCCAGATGTCCCTCAACAGAAGAATGGATACAGAAAATGTGGTGCACATACACAATGGAGTACTAAGCAGCAATTTTAAACAATGATTTCATGAAATTTGCAGGCAAATAGATGGAACCAGAAAATATCATCCTGAGTTAGGTAACCCAGACACACAAAGCACACACAGTATATACTCACTAGTAAGTGGATATTAGCCCAAAAGCTGTCAATGCCCATAAACCATATGGAGTATAGAAAGAAACCAGGATATGGATGCTTCAGTCCTGCATTGAGGGAGGAACAGGACTATTGTGAGAATTGGAGGGAGGGGTACCTGGAAGGGAGAAAGAAGGGGGAGAAAATAAGGGTGACAGTATCAGGAACTAGAGGAGATGTGAAAGAGGTACAGAGAGGGGTCAGGAAATTGAACAAAAATATGTATCGGGGGGATGAGGAACTGGGGATCACCACTGGAGGGTCCCAGACACCAGGGAAACTTGAGGCTCCCAGGACCCAACGGGGATGACTTTAACTGAAATCCACAGAGAAGGGGGAGAGAGAACCTGTTGGGACCACCTCCAGTAGATAAGCACAGCCCCTGGTGGAGGGATGAGGCCACCCACCCATCTCAAAATTTATAACCCAGAAATGCTCCTGTCCAAAGGGAGAACAGGGAGAAAAAATGGAACAAAGACTGAAGAAAGGGCCAACCATGGACTGCCCCACCTGAAGATCCATCATGTCTGAAGACACAGAGCCCAACACTGTTGCTGTTGTCAAGAGGCCCTTGCTGACAGGAACCTAGGGTGGCAGTTCCTGGGGAGGTCCAGCCAGCAACTGACCAATGCAGATGTGGATGCTTGGAGCCAACCATCAGACTGAGCTCAGGGAACCTGGTAGGGGAGCTGGCAAAAGAAATGGAGGAGTTGAGGGGGAATTGTAACCCCACTGGAAAGAACAACATAGTCTGGCCAGACTGCACAGTTCTCCCAAAGTCTAGACCACCAACCAAGGAGGGTACCGAGAGGTATCCATGGCTCCAGATTCATATGTAGTAGAGGATGGCCTTCCCTGACAGCAAAAGGAGGGGAGGCCCTTGGTCCCAGGGAGGTTTGATGCCCCAGTATAGGGTGATGATGGAGTGGTGAGGCAGGAAATTGTGGGAGGGTGGGGGAGTATTCTCATACAAGCAAAGGGGAGGGGGGAGGGTGGGTGTGGGATGGGGGGTGGTTAGTGGAGGGGTAACCGGGAAGTGGGATACCACTTGAGATGTAAATGAATGGAATGATTAATAAAAAAAAAAGAATATTAAAATGTTTGTGTAAAGTAAAAAAAAGAAGAAAAATGAAGTAAATCACACACACACAACCAACCACAATAAAATAATATAGTAAGATTTCAGAAGATGGAAAGATCTCCTAGGCTCATAGATAGGAAGTATTAACATAGTGAAAATGGCCATCTTACCAAAGGAATCTAAAGATTCAATACAATTCCCATTAAAATTCCATCACAATTCTTCATAGACATATAAAGGGCAATTCTTAACTTCATATGGAAAAAGCAAAAACACAGGATAGCCAAAACAAACCTGAACAATAAAAGAACTTCAGGAGGAATCACCAACAGCTAAGGCTCTAAGATCAACAACTGATAAATGGAACTTTAGGAAACTGCAAAGCTTCTGTAAGGCAAAGGACACTGTCAATAAGACAAAACAGCAGTCTACAGATTGGGAAAGAGGCTTCATCAACCCTCCATCTGACAGAGGGCTGATATCTGAAATATACAAAGACCTAAATAAGTTAGACACCAACAACCAAAATAAGCCAATTTAAAAATGGGCTACATATATTAGCCATTCTGATTGGTGTGAGGAGGAATCAGGGTCATTTTGATTTGCATTTCTCTGATGACTAAAAATGTCGAACATTTCTTTATGTGCTTCTTGTCCATTTGAGAACCTTCTGTTGTGCATTCTCTGTTTAGTTCTGTACCCATGTTTTAATTGGGTTATTTGGTTTTTGGAGGTTAACTTCTTGAGTTCTTTGTTTATTTTAGATATTAGCCTTCTGTCGGACTTAGGATTAGAGGGTTAGAGAAGTTTTTTTTCCCCAATCCATAGTGGCTGATTTGTCCTACTGACAGTGTCTTTTGCCTTACAGAAGGTTTGCAGTTTCATGAAGTCCCATTTATCAGTTGTTAATTTTAAAGCCTGAGCCATTGTGCTGGCAAGGATGTGGAAAAATAGGAACACTCCTCTATTGCTGATGGGGGTTCAAACTGGTTAAAAAAAAAACACTGTGGAAATCAATCTGGTGGTTCCTCAGAAAATTAGAAATAGTTCTACCTGAAAACCCATCTATACCACTCTTGGGCATATATCTAAGAGATGCCCCACCATACAACAAGGACTCATGCCCCACCATGTTCGTAGAAGCTTTATTTGAAATAGCCAGAAGCTGGAAACAACCCAGATGTCTCTCAACTAAAGAATGGATACAGAAAATGTAGTTCATTTACACAATGGAATACTATACAGCTATCAAAAAGGAGGACATCATGAATTTTGCAGGCAAACTAATATGACTAGAAAATATCCTGAGTGAGGTTATCCAGACTCAAAAGGACGTGCCTGGTATATACTCATGATAAGTGGATATTAGCCAAAAAGTACAAAATACCTAGGATGTAACCCACAGACCATAAGAAGTGTAACAAACAGGAAGGTCCAAGTGAGGATGCTTCAATCCCACTTAGAAGGGGGAACAAAACAATCACAGAAGATAGAGGGGGAAGGGACATGGGTAGGAAAGAGGAGGGGGAGGGAAAGGGGGAACAAAATCAGGTATGGGGAAGAAGCCCAGAGGGCCAGGAGAACTAATAGAAATATGTAGCTTCTGTGGGTGGGAGTTGGGGGACCCTCTAGAAAGGGCCAGAGACCCAGGAGGTGAAAGAGTCTCAGGACTCAGTGAGGATGACCTTAGCCAAAATGCCCAACACTGGGGAGAGGAAAGTCTAAGAGTCCACCTCCAGTAGATAGACAGGACCTCAAGTAGAGGGACTGGGTTACTAACCCACAGTCAAAATTTCTGATCCAAAATTGTTTCTGTCTAAAAGAACTGCAGTAACATAAATGGAGAAGAGACTGGAGGAAAGGCAGTCCAATGACTGGCCCAACATGGGATCCATCTCATAGGGGTGGGGCACCAAGGCCTGAGGCTATTACTAATGGTATGATGTGCTTATGGATGGGAGCCTGCCATGGCTGACCTCTAAGAGGCCTACCAGCAGCTGACGTAGACAGAAACAGATACCTATACCCAACCATTGGACTGAAGTTAGGGACCCCTATGGTTGCATTAGGGAAGGACTGAAGAAGCTGAAGGGGAGAACAACCCCACAGGAAGACCAGTAATCTCAAATAACTGAGACCCCAAGGAGCTCCTAGAGACTGAACCACCAACAAAGAAGATACATGGTCTGGTCCAAGACCCCTGACAGATCTGCCTAGTCTTGCAGTGGGAGAAGATGAGCTTAATCTTTAAGAGACTTGAGACCCCAGGGAAGAGGGAGACCTGATAGAGGGGTAGTACCCTCTCAGAGACAAGGGATGGGGAATGGGATGAGGAATTGTAGGAGGGGTACCAAGAGGGGGCAATGACTAGAATGTAAATAAATAAAATAATTAAATTTTTTTAAAAATGGGGTACAGAACTAAACAGAAAATTTTTCAACAGAGAAATCTCAAATGGCTGAGAAGCACTTGAAATGTTTAAAGTCCTTAGTTATCAGGGAAATGTAAATCAAAACAACTCTGAGGTTCCATCTTATACCCATCAGAATGCCTAAGATCAAAAACTCAAGAGATAACTCAAGCTGGCAAGAATGTGGAGCAAGGGGAATATTTCTTCATTGCTGGCAAGAGTGCAAACTTGTACAACCACTTTGGAAATCAACTTGACAGTTTTTCAGACAAATGGAAATAATAGTTCTACCTCAAGATCCAGCTATACAACTACCAAGCATATACCCAAATGATAATCCACCATCCCACAAAAATACTTCTTCAACTATGTTAATAGCAACTTTATTTGTAAGAGCCAGAAATTGGAAACAGCCTAAATGTCCTTCAACTAAAGAATGGATAAGGAAAAATGTGGTACATCTACACAATGGAATACTATTCAGCTATTTAAAAAAAGAGACATCGTGAATTTTATAGGCAAATGGATGGAACTTGAAAATATCATCCTGAGCGAGGTAACCCAGCCCCAAAAGGACATGCGTGCTATGTGCTCACTTATAAGTGGATATTAGCCATAAAATAGAGGTACTATGTTATAATCCACAGACCCAAAGATAAATGAGAAGGAAAGCACAATCAAGGATGCTTGAAGCTCACTCAGAAGGGTATATAAAAAAGTCACAATAGTTAGATGGAGCAAGGGAACTGGAAGGGAGAGGGAATGAGAGGAGTGGGGGGATTCCAGATCAAGTGTGGGGAAGGACAGGAGAGATGGCCAAATGGCCGTGAAAATTAATGGAAACCTGCAACTGATGGTAGTGAGAAGTGGGGGGAGGGTATCTCCAGAAGGAAACAGAGACCTAGAATAAGCGAGACTGAATTATGTAAGATGGTGAACAAGCAAAGACTAATGATAGAGATTAAACAACTCAGGAATTAACCTTGATCCAGCTGACATATTACGAACACTGTACAGGGCTTAAGATGAAGCCTACCAAATCAAAGCAACCCTGAGATTCCACCTCACACCAGTCAGAATGTCTAGGAAAAAATAACTCAGGTGACAGCAGATGCTGGAGAGGTTGTGGAGAAAGAGGAACACTTCTTCATTGCTGGTGGGGTTGCAAGCTGGTACAACCACTCTGGAAATCAATTTGGTGGTTCCTCAGGAAATTGGACATAGTTCTACCGGAGGACCCAGCTATACCACTCCTGGGCATATCCCCAGAAGATGCTCCAACATGTAATAAGGACACATGCTCCACTATGTTCATAGCAGCCTTATTTAATAGCCAGAAATTGGAAACAACCCAGATGTCCCTCAACACAGGAATGGATACAAAAAAATGTGGTACACCTACACAATGGAGTACTACTCAGCTATTAAAAACAATAAATTTATGAAGTTCTTGGGGAAATGGATGGATCTGGAGAATATCATCCTGAGTGAGGTAACCCAATCACAAAAGAATAAACTTGGTATGCACTCTCTGATAAGTGGTTATTAGCCCAGAAGATCGGAATACCCAAAATACAATCCACAAACCACAAGAAATTCAAGAAGAAGGAAGACCAAAGTGTGGATAATTCATTCATTCTTAGAAGCAGGAACAAAATACCCATGGAAGGAGTTGTAGAGACAAAGTATGGAGCAGAGACTGAAGGAAGGACAATCCAGAGACTGCTCCACCTGGGAATCCTTCCCATATTCAATCATCAAAACCAGACACTATTGTGGATGCCAGCAAGTGCTGGATGACAGGAGCCTGATATAGCTGTCTCCTGAGAGGCTCTGACAGTACCCGACTAATACAGAAGTAGAGGCTCACAGCCATCCATTGGACTGGGCACAGGGTCCCCAATGAAGGAGTTAGAGAAAGGACCCAAGGAGCTGAAGGGTTTGCAGCCCCTTAGGATGAACAACAGTATGAACTAACTAGTACCCTCAGAGCTCCCAGGGACTAAATCACCAACTATAGAGTACACATGGTGGGACTAATGACTCTAGCAGCATATGTATAGCAGAGGATGGCCAAGTCAGTCATCAATGGGAGGAGAGGCCCTTGGTCCTGTGAAAGTTCTATGCCCCAGTGTAGGGGAATGCCAGGGCCAGTAAGCAGGAGAGGGTGAGGTGGTGACAAGGGGAAGAGGAGAGGGAACAGGGGTTTGGTTTTTTTTTTCTTTTTTTCAGAGGGGAACCTGGGAAAGGAGATGTTATATGGCATGCAAATAAAGAAAACATCTCATTAAAAAAAGAAAAAGAGAAGAAAAAAAAAAGATGAAGCCTACCATTAGTGAGTCCCTGAGATCAACCCCAGAACCATATCAAGCAACCAAACAAAAATAGAAAATCTAGCACATGACAACATAATATATAATATTATATTAAACATATAGAAATAACAACTATATGATCATTTTAGGAAATATCCAGCTAAGTGTCCATAACAAGTGGGGTGAATGTCTCTCACTTAAAGCAGTTGATCCTAGTGCCAACTATTTCTAGAGCCTGTTTTATATCTCTGTTCCTCAGGCTATAGATGAAAGGGTTCAGCAAGGGTGTGACTACTGTATAAATTACAGAAGCAATTATATCTTTGTCGCTGGGGTTCTGGAATGAAGAGAAAAAGTATTCACCTGCAAGTGTCCCATAGTACAAAAACACCACAATGAGATGGGAACCACAGGTAGAAAAGGTTTTAATGAATCTCTTTGTGGATGTGGTCTTCAAAGCAGTGCGTCCTATGAGAATATAAGACCCCATGATGCTACTCAGAGGCAGGATGAAAAGTAATCCTCCCTCAGTGAAGATGACGAGCTTATTGAGGGAAACGTCTGAGCAGCTCAGCTTCAGGAGGGCAGTGAGGTCACAGAAGAAGTTGGGGATGGTATTACTGGCACAGAAGGACAGTTGGATCAAGAGGAGAGTGTGCAGCAGGGCATGGACACAGCAGAAGAACCAGGACCCAGCGACTAGGCAGACACAGAGCTCCTCCCTCATGACAGTGATGTAGTGCAGTGGATGACAGATGGCCACATACCTGTCATAGGCCATTGCTGCAAGAAGGAAATTGTCCAGGCAGCCAAACAAAACGAAAAAGTACATCTGAGAGATGCATCCCTTATAAGAGATGGAATGTTGCTGAGCCTGGATATTCATCAGCATTTTGGGAACTGTAATGGATGAAAGAGAGATGTCAGAGAAGGCCAAGTGGTTGAGGAAGAAGTACATGGGGGTGTGGAGGTGAGAGTCCAGCCTGATGAGAAGGATGATGAGCAGGTTCCCCAGCACTGTGGCCAGGTACATGGCCAGGAACAGAATGAAGAAGATGTTCTGCTGCTCTGGTCTGATGGGGAGCCCCAGGAGGAGGAACTCGAACACAGTGCTCTGATTCTCCTTCATCATGCTGGGAGTTAGAAAAAATGAAATGCCATTGAGCATGGCCATCACAGTATTGCAGTCTTCTTTTCTGTATGATTCTTCTTTGCTTTAAATGCAAGTAATTAGTCTGCATGAATGCTAGAGAACTTTTCACAATTTGGTTTCTATTTACTTTCTACTTAAAAGTAGTTTCTTTTGATAGTACCCAATTGATTTAAATGGCATTTTCTTATCTGTACTACAATAATAAAAATCTTGGCATTCATATGCTGCACAACATATGACTGTGTAGCTTGTTTTATATTTATATTTTCGAGGGATTGTTGCTTGTTTTGAAACAGAAATTTACTCATGTATTTCTAAATGTTTATTGGCAAATATTGTAACTTACTGATGTATTCCATAAAGATATTTTTATTTAAGCATGTTGTGGGTTGTATTCACCTTCATACTCGTGCACACTCACTAATTCATCACTCATCCATTCTTTTCAACATCAACAATGCTTCCCTTGATTTTTAGGGCATGAATAATAAATAAACATCTCCTATTCTAACTTCTCCTGATACATCACACTTTTACATTAAAGAAATATATTTCCAAAGAAACTAAGGTTACCAGCACTGTGCTTAACCCATATTTACTTAGAAAGAATCTTAACCCCATCACAAACTCCTATATAAGCACATGTACAATAGCAGTGAACAAACAACTGTGTCTCTGTGTAAGAGATTGTATTTTCATATCAAGACAGTCTCAGTACTTTACTCTGAAATGGGAAATGGACAATAAGAAACAGGCACACATCATTTACATAGGTTTTTGTTTGTTTGTTTGTTTTTCCAAGCTACTAAGAATATTTATTTACTTTTTTTTCTGTAACACAACCAAGCTCCTTTGGGAAAAATAAGAAAAGAGTACTGCAAAAGCTCATGTGTGTAATTTTAATATTCATATAGAGAGAATTAAGTGGTAATTATCAATTATTTTTAATAATGTAAAACACTTTAAGTTAAAATAGAATTGTTAAAGTCTTAACAGTTCTGAGTCCTTCCAAATTACCAGTCACCATAAGGGTGCAGATCTAGTTTCCAAGGCAACATTAAATTAGCATCAAATTCTGATCTCAATGTTTTACACGTTTTCCAATTCGATCCTCACGATGGTCTTAGCAGACATATTATTATATCCATTTTAACAGTGATGAAATAAGGTTAGAGCATCTAAGTCATCTGCAGGCTAGTATACTAGGTAAAATTATGATGTGTGCTTGACTGGCAGAATTCCTGCTCTTAATCATTCCTAACAGAAATCACATTCTGCACTCACCAAAGTATCCAAAGATGCTATATAGTACTCTCTACTTTTTTTCTAAAGTCCTACAAAAGGGTGCCACCCACATTTTATACAGCACACAAATTACAAAAGATTTCTATGTTTTAACTTCTTTCAAGACAAAGTATATGTATTTGGGGTCAGTGAGATGGTTGCAGTAGTTCTCATGTAGTAGTAGGAGGAGGAGGAAGACAAGGAGGAGGAGGAGGAGGAGGAGAAGGAGGAGGAGGAGGAGGAGGAGGAGGAGGAGAACATGAGCCCTTTGGCAAACCTCTATTTATAAAAATATTCACATTATGGTTCATAATAATAGCAAAATTATAGTTATGAAGCAGCAAAGAAAATAGTTTTATGGTTGGGAGTCACCACAACATGAGGAACTGTGTGGATCGCACCATTAGGATGGTTAAGAATCACTGGTTTGGTGAGTAAAGGTACTTGTCACCAAACATGATGGCCTGAGTTTGATCCCTGGAACCTACATGGTGGAATAAGAGAGTCAACTCCAAGCTGTCCTCTGACCTGCCTATCCACTCTGTCACATGGTTGCGTTCACACACATACAGAGATGGGGTGTGGGGAGAAAAACACAAATAAACAAATAAATTGATCTTGACCATGGACAGAGATGTTCTGAGAGGTCTCTATGTTATGTCATGGCTGGGCATTGCAGAGTCATCCTATAGGAACTTGCGCCTGCACCAGGTTATTATAGTGCATGGCCCCCAAGAAAAATGAAGACAAGATTCCAATGCAGGGGCCTGGCTGCTCACTAACAGATACTATATCATCTCAGGAAGCCAAAGGAAAGCACTCACAAACCCCGAAAGGCTGCTGTAAATAGGGCTTTGCAGGAAGGAATGAGTCTGACTGTGAAGTGTGAGAGCAAGTCTGAAAGGCAAGTTTTCCCTGGTTTCTATGTGTTCTCTCCCTAGATAATACTGAACTAATGAGCCTCCACCAGCAAAACATTGGGTTTGAGGAAAGACAATAATAATTTCCTTTTACTGACTATGATATACCAAGCATGACTTTCAATAATATACTGGCTCATTTATTCCTCAAAATATGTCTGTAAAGTTAGGCTGGTCACTGTCCTTGAGTAATAAGGAATCTACCTCTAAATCTACTGCCACGATAAAAGTATAAGGATCCATATTTTTGTGTGATTAGGCACAATTATAGTTTACTTATCATTAGATAAGAGCTGCATGGTAATGGAATACATATGAGCCTGTCTGCCCAATGTAGAATCAGAACTGTTGAAAGACTACCAAGGAGATAAGTGACTTTTCAGGGACCAACCAGAGCCTCGAAACACATCGATGAAACAGACATTTACTGTACATGCACACATACATGCAGACACTTGAGATGTTGATTTGTGAATTTTTACCGGTTACAGTTATTCTAAACAAGGGATGGCATTCACAGAGTCTTAACAAGAAATTCATAACTAACCTGTAATATTTTATACAAAGCACATGAATAACTCTCATACTCACATGCAGACACTTTAAAAGCAGCACAATTCATTCAACAATACAAAACAATTACATCTCAGAGGGATAAGATCATACTCTGAATATAGACACACATACACACATAGGAACACAAACACATATGCACACACACAAGACAACCAAATGCAAAGCCAAATGGGTCATGGAAAAGACATTAAAAAATATACCAAATACATACATATACCTCATCTCCTCAGGAAACAAAAAAAAATATACATGTTGCACACATGTTTAACACTCAGAACAATTCAGGTTCCCACTAACCCATGACTAACATACATGAAGGTGTTCAGTCAGTGAATCTCTGAGCCCCTTTCACTCACAGGCATATCACATAAACATTACCTCTGAATAATCCAAAAGGCCACACACATACACCACTCTCAATGACATGCAATCAGATACCAAATATGACTCAGACAAAATGCAATCTCACACACACCCACATGTATAAAAACAAGCAAATACAAAAGACAATTTTGGGCTGCTGGATTTATGCTGTCTTCAGACTTTCTTGTTTGTTTTTTGTTTTGTTTTGTTTGTTTTGGGGGTCTTTTGTTTTGTTTTGTTTTTTATTTCCTATGTCAGTTTTATTTAAAACACAAATAAGTATTTCTCTTTTGTTAATGACAAATGGTTCAAAGAATGTTGAATATAAATCATTGACTAATACATGGCATTAAATATGAACAGATCTTTTCTTAAAGCAAAAGAATAGAGATTATATGCAAAAGACACCTACAATCTATAGGCCAATTCAAAAAAGGAAATGAGTTTATAAAACATGTGGTGAAACCAGAACCTTCCATCTCTGCTTTGGAGAAGGGCTATCACACAACATTCAGTCAGCTGGTCTTCAGACTTTTCTGTCTCCCTTACTTGACTGTGTTTGCTCATAGATGAAAGAAAAGGAGTTAACTGAATGACAAATCTTTTAGAAGAAACAAACTAATTGGGAGACTCCAAAACACACATAAATGATCCACTCTTGTGGGCCTAATTCAGATCTGTGTGTTCTGAGTCTAGAAAGGGAAAAACTAGTCAGTTATATAACACACGGAGACACCAGACATATAACTGAGAGAGACAGAAACAGAGACAGAGACAGAGGCAGGGACAGAGGCAGAGAGACAGACAGAGAAAATGAAGACCATATGCAAAGACACATAGACACAGAGACATACCTTGCCCTCAAGAGCTCACAGCTCTTTCTAACCTCTGCCAGTCCTTAGTTTACTCAGGCATCTGATAACCCACCTCTCTGAGGCCTTGGATTCCACTAAAGCTGTCAAAAACAAGAAAATAATAGTAACTAGAAATCTTATGCTATCCCAGGAAATTCTGATCTTTCTATGTCTATCCTTGAGCTCCATAAAAATAAGTGGGAGGATACAATAAGACTCAGGGAGAGTCCCAGAGATCCTGGTTAGAAAAGGAATCAAGAAGAATAATTAGCTTCAGTTCTTGCCAGTCCTTGGGGAGGAGCTTGCCCAGAGGAGCATGTAGCTGAGCAAATATTAAACTCCTCACCCAAGAGTCACTTAACTATGTGTCCTGATGTCAAGGGCACAATATTAGTCATGAAGCCACCACTATCACGAAATACCTGAGGCAATAAACTTGTGGAATGCAAACCTAATTTATCAAGTTTGGAAGCTTTCAGCCCATGAGCAGTTGTCTCCATTGTTTACTGCCTGTAATGAAGAAGCACATCATGTTAGGAGTGCATGGGAACGAAAGGCCTGATTGTGTCAGTAACTGGAAACAACAGGAAGCCAAACAGACACCCTTGCTATAGACCTCACTTTTTAAAGTTTCCCTCACCTTACAGCTTTGCCACCCTAAAACCAAACCTTTGACATGAACTTTTGAGTGAGTCCCAGCTAAGGGTTATAGCTGATCTCAACCAAATACAGAATCTAATATCTAGAAACAAATGAAAATGCTAGCGTGAATGCACAGGTCATCTAAGATATAGCTAAGGTAGTACTAAGAGGAAAGTTTATAGCTATAAGTGTTCATGTTTTTAAAAAGTCATAGAAGGGACATTGAGATGGCTCAACAGTTACAAGCCACCAATCCTGGTGACATAATTCAATCTCTGAACCTACATGGTGGAAAGGAATAATTTGCTGATGAAAGTTGTCCTCTGATCTACACCAACACACAGAGAAAGAAGGTAAGGGAGAGAGAGAGGAAGGGAGGGAGGGAGGGAGAGACAGACAGACAGACAGAGAATAAATAATGTAAAAATAATTAAACAAATTGTGCTGGACAGATCTCTCAGTGGGTTAGAAGAACATTGGCAGCTTTTCCAAAAGATCCAGATTCAGTTCTCAGTACCTACATAACACCTCACAAGCCTTTATAACTCCACTTCCAGAGGATCCAAGCCTTCTTTTGAACTCCATGGCCAGTAGGCACATGTTGCAGGACAGAAGCCTGAGATAGCTGTCTCCTGAGAGGCTCTGACAGTACCCGACTAATACAGAAGTAGAGGCTCACAGCCATCCATTGGACTGAGTACAGGGTCCCCAATGAGGGATCTAGGGAAAGGACCCAAGGAGCTGAAGGGTTTGCAGTCCCTTAGGAGGAACAATATGAACTAACTAGTACCCTCAGAGCTCCTAGGGACTAAAACTCCAACCAAAGAGTACACATGGGGGGGATGCATGGCTCCAGCAGCCGGTCATCAATAGGAGCAGAAGACCTTGGCTCTATGAAGGTTCTATGCCCCAGAGTAGGGGGATGCCAGGGCCAGTAAGCAAGAAGGGATGGGATGGTGAGCAGGGGAAGTGGGGAGAGAACAGGGGATTGTTTTAGTTTTTTTTTTTTTAAGGGGAACCTGGGAAAGAAGATATTGTAAATAAGAAAACATCTAATAATTAAAAAAAAAATGGACTGGCATGTTCCCGCCCTGTGATGTCAACTCTCCTTCCCAGCGGCTTGACCAGACGTGCTCTGGTGAGTAATGGCTGACCTGTTTTATCTCATGGAGACTCTCGAGCCTGGAGCTCCCGAAACGTCTCCACCCAACTCGCCAAGTTCCCTCTGGCAGGTTGCTACCACACCAGCCCCATGCTTCAAACCCCCCACAGCCTTTGTGGTGCACAATTTGCTGCCATACCTTTCTGTCTTGAACCCAGACAAGACACCGTGTGAAGGAAAACACAACACAAACTTAGTTCAAAAACAATAGTAACTCAATCACTGGGCCCAACAACTAAAATCCTAATCTCTTAAGCCTTATTAAATCTAAATCTTCCTGTGGTGAATCCTGACAGATCCGCCATTGAAACCAGGAGACACTTGTAATTATATCTTGTCCTCACACTATCCCTGTCCAAAAAAGACCTAACTCTCTCCTGCTTCCTCTCTTCCTCTCTCCAATCCAGAAGTCCCGCCTACTCGCCCAGTGATTAGCTCCTTTATTCATTAGGGGATTGGTTCACAAGAAGTCACCTGAGTATGACTCACTCTTTGTCCGCAACCCCTCCCAGGAGAGTGGAATTAGCGTCAACATATAAATAGCACCAGGCCCATCCGCAACAGGCACGTAAGTGGTGCACTGGCATATACACAGACAAAACACTCATTAAATAAAATAATATTTTTTTAATTTTTCAATTCAGAAAGACTTCAAACAAATAATATAATGATATACCACAAGGTTCTAGAAAAATAAAAAGCTAAACGAAAGCTAAGTATATAACAGTAAGTATTAAAGTATAAATTAATAAAATAGAGACTAAAAGTATTACACATGAACAATCCAGCAAAGAATTGTTTTGTTTTTAAGTTTAAGAAGATGGACATAGTCATATCTTGAATTAGACATGTATACCAAGAATAGTAATATTATGGTCTCACTATCAGGTTCTGGAGAGTAAACATGAGTCCCTATTGCTGAAGATACCACATAATTAAAGTTATAGAACATGTAGAAATCCAGCTGGTAATCAATTGGAAGAATCATCCCTACTGGCTAATTTTCATAGTACTCGAAGGTGCTATAAAAACTACCAAAGTGGAAAAAAAACATCAGTCTTACTAAGGTATGAACCCTGCAAAATAGTAATTGAGCTGGCATGATATGCCCAGATCACATGAATGCATGAAATTCTCAAATAATCAAGGAAACAGTGATCTTATTATACAATAATCTTTTTTAAAAAGCTTATTTAAAATAAGCTTATTTAAAAAGCTTTTTTAAATATAAAATGAAACTTTACTCAGTTATTTTTAGGGTTCTAGTAGTAATAATAGCACAAATATTTTGGGAGTAACTAACCACTTTCTACTTGAATTTAACATTTGGCAATGTTAGAAGGATAAGAACTTGTGAGTAGGAAGTTCATAATACTGAAAGGAGAGCCTACTACTATTATTCTGCTAAATGGACATAGTGAATTTCCACTACATTCTTTTATAGTCATAGGGACATGTGTCTCTCAGTCCTCGTTGGATAGTCTACTTTTGTGCAGATCCACTCAGAGGGAGACTTCAGAGCGAAAACCCTGAATGAGACATCTATATACAGCCTTTCTTCCAAAGGCTCAAAGATCACAGAAGTAGTATTAGAAAAATTGTAAGAACCAAAGGCAGTGGAATATTACAGAGAAAAAGTTTCCCAGACACAACATGGGAGGTTCACATATGAAGTCACAGAAGCTAAGACAGCAATTACAAGACCAGTGCAAGATCAATCCAGAAAAAATCCTAACATAAATGAGGGAAGTGGGCATGATTTCCATGTCTAGCTGAAAAAATATCAGCTTTCAGCAGTTAGGGAGTCAGCTTTAGTTAAGGATTTGGTTCCTGAAAAGCTATCTATGATCCAATAGGTAGCCTCTATACCAATGCACAAGCTGGTACCACTAAGTGAATGTCACAAGGAAGGAGGAGGAGGAGGAGGAGGAGGAGG